>NC_092731.1:30611769-30958297 GCF_047496885.1 Scyliorhinus torazame
CTCCCCTGATGTTTTACTAACAGCTCTCTCAACGTGTCCTGTCATCCTCAATGACTTATGCACATATACACTGGGGTCCCTCTGTTCCTGCGCCTCCTTTAGAGCCTCTTTATCCTATTCTGTCTCTCCATATTCCTCCTGTCAAAATGAATCATCTCACATTGTCGGTACTGAACTTCATCAGCCACTTGTCTGCCCAATCCACCAATGTGTCTCTGTGCTTCTGAAGTTCAAGACTATCCTCATCACCGTTGACATTTCCGGTCTTCATATCATCTGCAAAATTTTAAATCATCTCCTGCACACCACAGTCGAGATCATTAATATGTATCAGGAAGAGCAAGAGTCCCAGCACTGACTCCTGGGGAATTCCACTGCAAACCTTCCTCCAATCTCAACAACAACTGTTTACCACTACTCTCCGTTTCCTGTCAATCAGCCAATTTCTTATCCAGGTGCCATTTATTCCCTGAGCAGGAATGTGCTCACAAGTGTGTTGTGTCAAAATTGAAACATCCACTCCCATTAGTGTGAAATGCTCCCTGACATTATTCCTGAACAGCCCAGGTCCAATTATAGATTATTCCCCTTTTTATAGACCCCACCACCCACCCCCAATATGCCTTATAGTTCTATTCCATCTTCCTTATCAATCTCTTTAATCCTCTTACACACATCAGTTAGATCCTTCCTTCATTTTGATTGAGGAGATTGTCCTCAAGTTGGAACAGGAATAAGGAGAGAGAGGGAGAGGGATTTGGGGATTACAGGCGGTAGGGCCCAGGTAACTGGAAAAAGTCACTGCGGAGGGAGATGTTCAAGAGCTTGAAATCATCCAAACTGAGAGTGCAGAGTCAGTTTTAATGCTGGAGCTGATTAGACAGACAGGGAAGGACATGACAGACATAAGACCATAAGACATAGGAGCATGTACCCACATTCCCTAAATTCACTGCGACACAAATATTCCCAAGCAACATAAGACCATAAGACATAGGAGCAGAATTAGGCCACTCGGCCCATCGGGTCTGCTCCGCCATTCAATCATGGCTGATATTTTTCTCATCCCCATTCTCCTGCCTCTTCCCCTAACCCCTTATTCATCAATAACCTACCTATCTCTGTCTTCGGGACACTCAGTGATTTGGCCTCCACAGCCTTCTGCGGCAACGAGTTCCACAGATTCACCGCCCTCTGGCTGAAGAAATTCCTCCTCAACTCTGTTTGAAAGGATCGTCCCTTTAGTCTGAGATGGTGTCCTCTGGTTCTAGTTTTTCCTACAAGTGGAAACATCCTCTCCACGTGTACTCTATCCAGGCCACGCAGTATCCAGTAAGTTTCAATCAGATCCCCCCTCATCCTTCTAAACTCCAACGAGTACAGCCCCAGAGTCCTCAACCGTTCCTCATACAATAAGCTCTTCATTCCAGGGATCATTCTTGTGAACCTCCTCTGGACCCTTTCCAGAGGAGGTTCACCCTTAGATACGGGGCCTAAAACTGCTCACAATACTAAAAATGGGGTCTGACCAGAGCCTTATACAGCCTTAGAAGTACATCCCTGGTCTTGTATTCTAGCCCTCTCGACATGAATGCTAACATTGCATTTGCCTTCCGAACTGCCGACTGAACCTGCACGTTAAGCTTAAGAGAATCGTGAACAAGGACTCCCAAGTCCCTTTGTGCTTCTGATTTCCTAAGCATTTCCCCATTTAGAAAATTGTATATGCCTCCATTCCTCCTTCCAAAGTGAATAACCTCACACTTTTCCACATTGTATTCCATCCGCCACTTCTTTGCCCACTCTCCTAGCCTGGAGTCATTGAAATACGGAATGAAGAGCCAGCGAAGGCTAGTGATGGGACGGGGTGAACGGAATTTTGGGCAGAGGAACCCAGTCTCAGTGAGTTGGAGTTATTGGAGGGGAGAGGATGGATGAGGGGAGGATTGGGGATAGAGATAAATGTGAGGTTAAGGACGAGGTCGGGGTGGAGCACGGCGATGTTCGAGATAGGCCGACTTTGTAAAGTTGAAGATTGCAGGGATGGAAATCTGTCCTAGGGGACAATCAGGATTCTGAAGGTGTCGACAGCCTGGTAGGGCCTGAGAGAATCCTGCAAACATAGAGTCATACAGGACAGAATGAGGCCATTTAGCCAATCATTTCTGTGCCTGCCCTGTGAATGAGCTTTCCAATTAATCCGGCTTTATTAATCTTTTCCCCATAACCTGCAATTCTTAATATTTCAAGTGTGCATCCAATTTCCTTTTGAAAGTTATTAATAAATCAGCTTCCTCCCTCCTTCAGCCGGTTCACTCTCGGTGTGAACAAATCACAGCTGCACTTTCATCAACCTTCTGTTGCTCGGTTTAGCCTTAGTTTAATTGCTCTGTTCTATCACCTTTGCTCTTGAGTCGCCAGGTATCTTTCTGATACCGCCACGTGGTTCAAGTCCGAGTAATGATCAATAATCCAACACACCGCTTAGTAAGAGTTAAATCAATGCACATTTATTATATACAGTAATCAATACTTAGACATTAATTCTACTTCTAAGCTACTTCCTACAACTAACAGGCCAATACTTAACTTTGGAAATGGCCCACCAGGTCAGGGAAACGAATGGCCTTTCGTATGGGTTCTGAGCCTGCGGGATTCAAAGCTGGTGCAGGTCGATAGTCAGGAGTGCCTGTCTCGTAGCGAGCGTTGTAGTAAGACTTACTATTTCTCGCGGCTGTTGCAGAGGGTCAGCAGAAGGGTCTCGAAGGGTGCGGAGTGGAGAAGAAGGGTCGATTTGAACTTGCCCCCTATTCTTATAGTCCCCAGGGGCTTCCCGCCTCTGGAGGCGGACCTTGTACCTGGTTCCAAGTGATTGGACTTGGTCCCAATCACTTGGTTCGATATTCTCCAATGCTGGAGCGATTCCTTGATCGAGGGGTGGTCATTCACCTCTCTTTGTGTAAGCTCCTGCTGGCGCCGAAAAGTTTGGGTCGGCTTTGTGTTACTAATTTGTAGCATATTGTTCCCGGGGATTGCTACTTACTATGCAGGCGGCTGGGGTGTTGTTGTGTTGATGGCTGCAGGTATTGATTCTGTCTGGCCTCCCCAGAGGCGAATACACTGTTTTACCTGCAGATGTCTGTTTGAGTCCCATTGGCTGATTTTCCCATCAGCCTCTTCCATTCGCCATTTTAAATCGGGGTTTGGCCATTCTAATCGGGAGTTAGCCATTTTACATGGCTACACTTCCCGGACCTTTGGACATGACCGCAGACGGTGATCCTTAGAGTGCTGAGGAATTGGTTTGTGGTTCAACAGGATGGGCGGAATTTTGCATTCTGTGCACAGAGTTCTGGCTGAGGTGAGAACCCCAACATGTGGCTCTCCAGCAGCACAGAGAGTTTCCTCTCCAGGTGCTCCCTCACTCTGTGCACGGAAAATCAGGAGGCATCGGCTTCCACCATCACACTGGCAGGGCGGGGCCGGATAAACCCGGCAATGCCGCAGAGAAAGGGCATGCGTTGAAAGAAAATAATTACGCCGACAAGGTAGCACAGTGGTTAGCACTGTTTCTTCACAGCTCCAGGGTCCCCAGTTTTGATTCCTGGCCTGGGTCGCTGTCTGCACGTTCTCCCCATGTCTGCGTGGGCGTCCTGCTCCGGGTGCTCCGGTTTCCACCCACTGTCCAAAGATGGGCAGGTAGAGGTGGATTTGCCACGCTAAATTGCCCTTAGTGTCCAAAAAGGTTCAGTGCGGTTACTGGGTTACGGGGATAGGGTGGAGGTGCGGGCTTAAGTAGGGTGCTTTGTGTAAGGGCCGGTGCTGACTTGATGGGCCGAATGACCTCCTTCTGCCCTGTAAATTCTATGATTCTACCGCCTCTCCGGCCCCTCGATTACCCATACACCCCCCCCAACAAGCACCTGGGCAACAGTCCCGCCCCACCCCTCAACAGATAAGTGGCACAGCTACCCACAAGCAGTGAGGCACATCTCTCCCCCCACTCCCCCGATACAAGGGGAGCCCTTCATCCCAATACAACGTGCCAGAGGGTCCGTTTTTCGGGGGGACGCTCCATTCTCCGCCAGATCAAGAATCCCAATTGCGGAGTCAGGAAATAGAGACTCCACCCGTCATCTCAACTAGAAACTGTGAAGAGATCAAGGAGCAGGAGAAGGAGGTTGCACTGTAGTCACATGGGGTATCATTCGTGACTTGGGTCAGACAGGTTTTGATGCTGTGGAAAGCGTGCAAACTGGATTCGAGAGATTCCAGCGAGAGGTTGCAAATGTTAACCTCATAAAAGGAATCCTCACGAGCAGGGACCCAACTAGAGAGAGTCTCTCATCACCGGGATCCCAGTTTAATTCCAATCAAAATATCAATCACGGAGAATGTTGAAACATCAAGCTCCCATCTCTGAAAGATTAAACCATTGAGGAACATCATTTTCACCGTTTATTTCTAATTCTCTCATGTTAAATAATAATAATCTTTATTAGTGTCACCAGCCGGCTTACATTAACACTCCAATGAAGTTACTGTGAAAAGCCCCTCGTCGCCACACTCCGGCGCCTGTTCGGGTACACTGAGGGAGAGTTCAGAATGTCCATTTCACCTAACAAGCACGTCTTTCGGGACTTGTGGGAGGAAACCGGAGCGCCCGGAGGCAACCCACGCACACACGGGGGAGAACGTGCAGACTCCGCACAGACAGTGACCCAAAGCCGGGAATCGAACTCGGGTCCCTGGCGCTGTGAAGCAACAGTGCTAACCACGGTGCTACCGTGCTGCATGATAGAATTAGTGATAACTTTGACTGAAGTTACAAAGAAATGAACTGGCTGAAATTATTAATCCCAACAGTGTGAAGAGCTGGGTTAAAACTATAGTTACAATATGATTGGTGCAGTGCCTGTGTTACATAATGTAGGGACCACGACAGAGAGATCAGACCTGTGACTGATATTGAGTCTCTCATGGTTATTGCTGATATAGTTCTTTGTCTCTTTATCCTTGTCTCTTGTCCACCTCCAATTATCATTACTGCAACATCAACAACCCTAAGCTTTGGAATTTGCTCCCTAAATCTCCTCATCTCTCCTCCTGTGAGTGGCTCCTCAAATCCGACCTCTGACCCCTCCTAATTTCTCCGATCACTATGTTATCTCCCTGGGAGAGCCCCTTTGGGATGGTTCACTCCTTAAACGGTGCTTTATCGATGCAAGTTGTTGCTGTTGTGGCGACTAAGTGCCCTCCCTCAGGACAGGAACTCTCTCCAGCCGGTTCCTCGGGTGAATCCGCGGTGGCCAAAAGCTGTAAAATACTCAACCAAAACAGGACAGAAGAACACGAAGCAATAAACGGAATGATTTATCTCTGTCTGACCTCACTGTAAAGCTGGTCGATCATGCTGTTGCTGCCATTGAGGGAGACCTTCAGCTGACCGGTGAGTGACAACAGCTCTCGGATCTCCAGTTTCAGCAGCTCAAAGTCGAGTTGGGTGTAGGAGCCTCCACTCTCCATCCTCTCCACGCGCCGTGTCAGGTTCTGCAGCTTGTACGTTTGCACAGAGTCCTCGTATATTCCTGCACCTAAACGCAGCATCACAGGGAACCCACACAGTTACAGCCACCTCCACAGTCCGTGAACCAACTGCACCTTACTGCACAGCTCACAACTCTGCTTTGGTGTGATGTGTGCACGCTGATACTGAGTCATCCACAAGGGTTCTCATCGTAAAAGAAAACTTAATTGAATAGATATTGGGCGGGATTCTCCATAGACCGACACCAGAATCGGGAAGCGCCATTGGGCGGAGAACAGCGGAAAGGGTAAAGGGGTGGATAAAGGAGCCAGAAGCTGAATGGGTGAGAATGGAGGCGGCTCCTGCACGCGGACCTCCCATCCGGGCCCTGGCCACGGCGGCGCACCCATCCCCACTGACCAGGCACTCAACGAGCCCAGTGATGATAGCCACACTCTGGTCGTGGAACCAACGACGGGGGGGGGGGGGGGGGGGGGGGGGGGGTGAAACAAACAAAGATATGTGCAGGTCAAAATTTTCTTACATAAGGAAACGAGGACATACCCATGAACACCGCAACAATCGCTGTAAGGAGCCCTACTGGATGCAGACATCTGAGGAAGGAGGAACTGTGGCGACCTCTATGGGCAACTACTGGGAAGGGCACACACACCACTGGACGAGACAAGGGGAAAGTGGGAGGAAGGCTACGGCAGCTTAAAGTGGTGCACAGAGCTCACCTAACCAGAACCCGAGTGAGCAGGTTCTTACCCGAGGTGGAGGACAAATGTGAACGGTGCCAAGGAGGCCCGGCCAACCACGGCCACATGTTCCGGTCTTGCCCCAGACTAGTGGGCACTGGACAGCCTTCTCTGAAGCAATGCCCAAGGTGGTGGGGATGAGGGTGGAGCCGTGCCTGAGAGTGGCATTCTTCGGGGTACCAGAACAGCCGGATCTCTTCATGGGGAGGAGGGCGGACGTCCTTGCCTTTGCCTCCCTGATCGCCCGCCGGAGAATCCTGCTCGGTTGGCATCAGCAGCGCCACCCAAAGTTGCAGACTGGCTGTCCGACCTCTCGGAATGCCTCCCGATGGAGAAAATTAAATTCGGCGTCTGGGGGTCGGAAGAGGGCTTCCACAAAACGTGGGAGTCATTCCCCAAAGGGGGAAGCCACAGTAAAACTATGGACACAAACGAAAAGAGAGCAAGTGGCTGGGTGAGGGGGGAATAAAGAGGCATGGAGCCCAATCATGCCTATCACATAACAAGTTACACGCCGTCAGACCACCCCGACAAGAACAGGTTAAAAGACCCGATAAGGGGAGAGGGCATGCCAGGCGACCAGAAGGGGAGGGGGAGAGAAAAGCAGGGGATCCAGCTAAAATTAAGCGCCTATTGAAAATTAAGAAATTGTAACCGATGTATGTGGTGAATGTATTACTACGACCATTCACCATTCTATTACATTACATTACATTGTTATATGTTGGTGCCCTTGTGGGCTCCGCCCCTGGCTCCGCCCTCTCGGGGGAGGTATATCGATCTGCAGCCTGTGGGCGGCACTCAGTAGAGAGCAGTCACAGGCAGGCACAGTTCTAGCTGATTAAAACCACTGTTCACTTCAACTCTCCGTCTCGTGTGAATTGATGGTCACATCAATGTAAATAACGAAAAACAACCGATGGATGTATTTTGTTGCTGTGTGTTCATGCTCGTCAATGCTCTGTACAATATGAAAAACCCCGAATAAAAACATTTAGAATAAAGATTTTCAGCATCCGCAGTATTTTGATTTTAAAAAAAATAATAATTTAGAGCACCTAATATTTTTTTCCAATTAAGGGGCAATTTAGCATGGCCAATCCACCTAGCCCTGCACACCTTTTTGGGTTGTGGGGGTGAGACCCACGCAGACTCGGGGAGAATGTGCAAACTCCACACGAACAGTGACCCGGGGCCGGGATGGAACTTGGTTCCTTGGCACCGTGAGGCAGCAGTGCTAACCACTGCGCCAGTGTGCCGCCCCTTGATTTTATTTAATAGAGACGTCAATTTGTTTAATCTGTGTCCTGTATCTTTGACGTGGCAAAATAGGCTGTATAAAGGAGTCTAGTTTCCAACAGTTTTTCAGACAATAACTGAAAGCCAATCACTGTACCTCTTTGTGACAATTACTGGTATTTGTTATCAATAAACTCTGTTCCATATTTGCGATCATTAAAATGTTTGATTCGTGCAATAGGAGGAAGGAGGTTGACTAAGAGTGAAATATTAACTTGTGTCAGTCTATCCAATAATAAACACCACATTCAAATCACAGACAAACATTCTCCACGAACAAATACCCCAACCAACTCGCCCATCAATATCACCCATAGACAAATACCCCACTTAGACCACTGACCAAGCTCCCCAACTGATAAACACCCCTTAGTATCTTTGATAAATATCCCTTTGACAAATATCTCCATCCATAACACCAACCAATATCCCCCATTGCTGAACACGCTATACACCTCAGCCATCAGTATCATTCCACTGGTGCTGTCCAACAACGAATGCCTCACTATTGCTCTCACGCTCTTTCTCAGGTAGTAACCGTGGTAATTAATTAGTGCAGACTCTGAAAGTGTAATAAATGTACCTTGCTGAGTTCACGTTTTGGGTTGATATTGAGTGTTTGGTAAGTTTTTTCCAAATATTCCACTTTTTCCACCAGGAATGGGTTATCAGACAAATCCCCGGAGCAAACACAGACCCCATCGCTGTTAATTGACCCATTGACATGGTCACCGTTCTGTGGACATAAAAATCGAAATGAGCACAAATTCAACATTTGGTGTGAGCTCACCCCTCCTGTACCTCATATCTGAGCTGGTAACACAGCTCCTCCACAGAAAGGTTACATGAGGAGACCATTCAGCCCATCACATATTTACTGGCGTTCCTCCTCCAATCTGGGAACATTGATCCACCCTTCACCCCCAAAACTGCCAGTAACGGATCAGCTACTCGTTGGTTCCATTGTTCAGCTCAGACAATGCCCGGTTAAATACCCTGCCCAGTTTAGCTTTCAGGCTTCTTCCCCTCAAAGGGGAAAGCCTCTGGTCACCTGGTTCTATGATGAGTTTACTTTAGTTACAGGCCCACCATTGTCATTGCATCATTGATGTTAGTGACCATCTTGCTGATGTGGATTGTCAGTGAATGTGAGAGTTTGTCAGAGAGAAAGACATCCAGATTACACCTGTATCTACACGCAGATTGAGCTGGGGGTGGCGGCTAATGCACTACATCCAGCTTTAGTCATACATAGAACATAGAACATAGAACAATACAGCGCAGTACAGGCCCTTCGGCCCACGATGTTGCACCGAAACAAAAGCCATCTAACCTACACTATGCCATTATCATCCATATGTTTATCCAATAAACTTTTAAATGCCCTCAATGTTGGCGAGTTCACTACTGTAGCAGGTAGGGCATTCCACGGCCTCACTACTCTTTGCGTGAAGAACCTACCTCTGACCTCTGTCCTATATCTATTACCCCTCAGTTTAAAGTTATGTCCCCTCGTGCCAGCCATATCCATCCGCGGGAGAAGGCTCTCACTGTCCACCCTATCCAACCCCCTGATCATTTTGTATGCCTCTATTAAGTCTCCTCTTAACCTTCTTCTCTCCAACGAAAACAACCTCAAGTCCATCAGCCTTTCCTCGTAAGATTTTCCCTCCATACCAGGCAACATCCTGGTAAATCTCCTCTGCACCCGCTCCAAAGCCTCCACGTCCTTCCTATAATGCGGTGACCAGAACTGTACGCAATACTCCAAATGCGGCCGTACCAGAGTTCTGTACAGCTGCAACATGACCTCCCGACTCCGGAACTCAATCCCTCTACCAATAAAGGCCAACACTCCATAGGCCTTCTTCACAACCCTATCAACCTGGGTGGCAACTTTCAGGGATCTATGTACATGGACACCTAGATCCCTCTGCTCATCCACACTTTCAAGAACTTTACCATTAGCCAAATATTCCGCATTCCTGTTATTCCTTCCAAAGTGAATCACCTCACACTTCTCTACATTAAACTCCATTTGCCACCTCACGGCCCAGCTCTGCAGCTTATCTATATCCCTCTGTAATCTGCTACATCCTTCCACACTATCGACAACACCACCGACTTTAGTATCGTCTGCAAATTTACTCACCCACCCTTCTGCGCCTTCCTCTAGGTCATTGATAAAAATGACAAACAGCAACGGCCCCAGAACAGATCCTTGTGGTACTCCACTTGTGACTGTACTCCATTCTGAACATTTCCCATCAACCACCACCCTCTGTCTTCTTTCAGCTAGCCAATTTCTGATCCACATCTCTAAATCACCCTCAATCCCCAGCCTCCGTATCTTTTGCAATAGCCTACCGTGGGGAACCTTATCAAACGCTTTGCTGAAATCCATATACACCACATCAACTGCTCTACCCTCGTCTACCTGTTCAGTCACCTTCTCAAAGAACTCAATAAGATTTGTGAGGCATGACCTACCCTTCACAAAGCCATGCTGACTATCCCTGATCATATTATTCCTATCTAGATGATTATAAATCTTGTCTCTTATAATCCCCTCTAAGACTTTACCCACTACAGACGTGAGGCTCACCGGCCTATAGTTGCAGGGGTTGTCTCTGCTCCCCTTTTTGAACAAAGGGACCACATTTGCTGTCCTCCAGTCCTCTGGCACTATTCCTGTAGCCAATGATGACATAAAAATCAAAGCCAAAGGTCCAGCAATCTCTTCCCTGGCCTCCCATAGAATCCTAGGATAAATCCCATCAGGTCCCGGGGACTTATCTATTTTCAGCCTGTCCAGAATTGCCAACACCTCTTCCCTACGTACCTCAATGCCATCTATTCTATTAGCCTGGGGCTCAGCATTCTCATCCACAACATTATCTTTTTCCTGAGTGAATACTGACGAAAAATATTCATTTAGTATCTCGCCTATCTCTTCAGACTCCACACACAATTTCCCATCCCTGTCCTTGACTGGTCCTACTCTTTCCCTAGTCATTCGCTTATTCCTGACATACCTATAGAAAGCTTTTGGGTTTTCCTTGATCCTTCCTGCCAAATACTTCTCATGTCCCCTCCTTGCTCGTCTTAGCTCTCTCTTTAGATCCTTCCTCGCTACCTTGTAACTATCCATCGCCCCAACCGAAACTTCACACTTCATCTTCACATAGGCCTCCTTCTTCCTCTTAACAAGAGATTCCACTTCCTTGGTAAACCACGGTTCCCTCGCTCGACGCCTTCCTCCCTGTCTGACCGGTACATACTTATCAAGAACACGCAGTAGCTGATCCTTGAACAAGCCCCACTTATCCAGTGTGCCCAACACTTGCAGCCTACTTCTCCACCTTATCCCCCCCATGCTGTACTTGAAGCCTGGAGTGAGGATTCTTTATTAATATTATTTATGAATTATTTACACAATGACGGGACTGTTTCCTCACTGGGTTGTACATTGTTCCTCGCATTACTCCAAACAAAAATACGTTAACAATCCAAAAATTGAAAAGACTTCCACTTATGTAACAATTTTCAGAAGCTCCCTAAACATTTCTGGACCAGTGGAATACTGTTTCCTCACTGGGTTGTACATTGTTCCTCGCATTACTCCAAACAAAAATACGTTAACAATCCAAAAATTGAAAAGACTTCCACTTATGTAACAATTTTCAGAAGCTCCCTAAACATTTCTGGACCAGTGGAATACATTTTGAAGGAAATACATTGTGGTGATATGCATCACCGTATATACACAAGGGGTTAATGTAAATACACTACAACTAAGTAAACACTAGAGGGAGCACCAGAGATGTCATGACATGCAGACATACAGCTAATGAACACATAGAATAGGACACGACCAATGGGCAGTCAAGTCACCCAGAGGTGATGCTACCACAAGGGGGCATTACACAACCCATATATAAGGACAGGGCACACATGCTCTGTCTCTTTCCACAGGCGACACTTAGAGAGTAGGACGGGCAGATCAGAAGCATCACACCCATCTCGTGGCTTAGAGCAGACTGGTTAGTTAGACTGAGTTACTACAACAAGATTAGAAGGAGAGTCGAACTCATAGAGAACTGTGCTAGTGGTTCAATAAATCACATTGAACTTACTTCAAAGTCTGGAGTATCTTTTGGTCAAAGCTGCATCGAGTTGCAGCCTGTGTTATCCCAGAGTACATAACACATCATGGTACCAGTAGTGCCTGTCGAATCTATATAGTTCAACTCAGCAAGATCCGTGACTACCAACAACAGCACCCAGGCAAGATGATCGAGATTCCGGTTCCTCAGCAGCTCAGGTACCACAGCAATCTCAGTGCCAACTGGCGTGTATTCAAGCAGAGATTTGAGATCTACCTGGTAGCATCCGACCCAGATGGTGTGGCCGATGCTGAGAAGATAGATCTTCTACTCACCATTGTGGGTGAAAGTGCAACAGAAATCTTCAACTCCTTCAAGTACTCCAAAGGGCAGGACAAGAGAGACTTCCAGACAGTCGTGGACAAGTTTGAAAACTACTGCGAGGTAAACTGTTATGGGCGAGGTGTTTTCAGAACCCCAAAATGTATCATGGAGTTCAACCAACCTCTCCCTTTAATGAATTTGTTGCTTTTCCAAGCACGCGGCTTTTTCCCTAGGTGTGTGATTACAATTATGGACACGTGGGTTTTTAAACGCAAATCACTGTTTATTCCATGAACTCAACTTAACATCTTAAATAAACATTGGATCTCTTAATACCCCTTACTTCAAAGATAACTCAGAAAATATTGCAACAGTAAATAATTCCTTAAAATGTTCCTTCAAACTTCCAAGAGACTTAACACTTTTAAACAGTATCACATCAGGTTAAAGAATATATATATTTTCTGTAGAATGGCAGAGACATATTAGCTTGGTTGACGTCTGCTCCAGCACCTTGCTTTTTTTCATGCAGCTCTCTGGAAACCCACAGACACACCCACGCTGCTTTCTCAAACCTGGCTTTCTCCCTTCAAGCAGATCACAGCAAAACAGAACTTCTCAAGCTGCTGTCTCAAACTGGCTTTCTACTTCTAAACTGCTCTCAGCAAAACCAGCCAGGCAATTTTTAGCTGCTCTCAGCAAAACCAGCCAGGCACTTTTCAAACTGCAAAACCAAACTGCAAAATGGCTAAACTGAGCTGAGCTCCATCCACTCTCTGACATCACTGTTTTCTTAATGGTACTTTGCTTAAACAGTCATGTCTTAAAGGTACCCTCACATGACACCTCCCCCCAAGAAAAAAAAACGATCAACTTCAAGATGGTTTCATTTTTCACTTTTGCACCATCCACTAAGAAACGTACACAGTAAATATACCTTTTTCGTTTTTTAAAAAAAAACAACACATGCAAACAGGGACAATAATATAGTCCATTTTCCTTTGTTCTTCTTCCCCCAACCGAAATCCTTCTCGATTGACGGTCTCTTTGAACAAAGTCTCTGCGCGATCCATCCATTCCTCTACTCCTCAGCATTTCTCTTTAGAATCAGATACTTTAGTTCAATCTGACCACAGAGTCCCTTGCAATTCTCCAATACAGGAACATTGGTTACCACAATTTTCAGGCGGTCAAATGCCTGTTGAAAGTCCGCTGTCCACTGACATTTTTTAGATTATTTTTAGCAAGTCCATCATGCCTCAAAACCTTTGCACAAAGGTTCGATCAAATTCATTCATGCTAAGAAATCGCATTATTTCCCTTTGTCTGGAGGATATCGGAAACTCCGCAAGGAAAGTGATTCGGGCTTCTCCAAATTCACTTTCGGCTGGGTTCATCACCGAACCCGCCTCCTGAAGTTGATCGACGAACTCCATACGCTGTTTTAAATGTTCTTTCTATGTCTGGAAGTTGGAAATAAAAGCAGATTGTCCCACTTTCTCAATGCAATCCTTCAATGGTGCATTCATGTAACTGCATTAATCTTTCCATAGTCCACACACAACCGTTGGGTACCGTCTGGTTTAGGAACCATCACTATGGGTGAGCTCCATTGGCTGCAACCCACTTCAATTATGCCATTCTTCAGCATACTCTCAATCTCTCTATTAACCTGTGCCAATTTTAATGGATTAAGTCTATATGGATGTTGTTTGATAGGAACAGCATTTCCCACATCTACATCATGTAGAGCCATTTTAGTATTTCCCAATTTCCCAACTTTTAAGAACATCCTCATTTTCCAATTTAATTTGAGGTATGTCAAATTCACAGTCATCTGGATTTGGTTTGTCACTTTGAGTTAATAAAACCTCCTTTTTCTCTCCTTCCCTGTCAAAGTACCTTTTAAGCATATTCACATGACACACTCGGTGAGTCTTCCTTCTATCTGGTATTTTTACCACATAATTCACCTCACTTAATTTCCTTTCAATCTGATACGGTCCACAAAACCTAGCTTTTACAGGCTCCCCTACCCCTGGTAACAACACTAAAACTTTATCCCCACTGGCAAAATTACGAACTTTGGATTTCTTGTCCGCTACCCATTTCATCACATTTTGTGCAACTTTCAAATGTTGTCTAACCAATTCACCTGCTCTATTTAATCGGTCCCTAAAATTTGACACGTGATCCAATAGTATAATTTCCGATTTCTCACCCACCAATTTTTCCTGAATCAATTTAAGTTGTCCTCTTACCTCATGACCAAAAATTAGTTCAAAAGGACTAAATTTGGTAGACTCATTTGGTGCATCCCTAATTGCAAACAATACAAATGGGATTCCTTTATCCCAATCCTCTGGATAATCTTGACAATACGCCCTCAGCATTGTCTTTAATGTCTGATGCCACCTTTCCAACGCTCCCTGCGATTCTGGATGGTACGCAGTTGATTTAAATTGTTTTATTCCAAAGCTATCCATAACTTCTTTGAATAACTTTGAAGTAAAATTAATTCCTTGATCCGATTGAATTTCTGTGGGTAGTCCATGTCTAGTAAAGAATTTAAGTAACTCCTCCACAATCCTTTTAGCTGGAATATTACGTACTGGAATGGCCTCTGGAAACCTAGTAGACACATCCATTACAGTCAAAAGATATTGATTCCCACTTTTTGTTTTAGGAAGCGGTCCTACACAATCGATTAGGACCCTTGTAAAAGGTTCCTCAAATGCTGGAATGGGTATTAAGGGTGCTGGTTTTATCACTGCTTGAGGTTTCCCTATCATTTGACATGTGTGACATGATTGACAAAATTTAACTACATCTTTATGTAGTCCAGGCCAATAAAAATGTTTCTGGGTTTTAGCTTGAGTTTTCCTTATTCCCAAATGACCTCAGACTGGTACCTCATGTGTAACTCCCAACACCTCCTTTCTATACCCTACTGGCAATACTACTTGATGAACTTCTGCCCACTTTTCATCCACCTGCATATGTAAAGGTCTCCATTTTCTCATCAAGACATCATTTTTACGGTAATAACACTCTGGTATACTCTCAGATTCCTCTTCCGTATATGCTTTCTGATATATCCGTTTTATTTCTACATCTTTCTGTTGTAACTCCGCCAATTTTCCTGAGCTAAAAATATCCGCCTCATCCTCCACCTGTTCTTGTTCTTTTTCAACCATCTGGTCAAAAATTGTTTCTGATAATTACACTTCAACTTCATGTTCACTCTTTGATTTCTCCTCTTGTCTTAACCTGTGACTTTGCAACCTTGTTACTACACAATCCGGAAAAATCCCAGGATACTTGTCCTTCAACACTTCAGTTGTCTGATTTTCAACTGGCTTATCAACTTCAGTAGGCATCACTCCCACTTGCGATCCAGCTATATTATTACCCAAGATAAACTGTGTTCCTGGACAAGATAGTTTCTCTATTACTCCTACTACCACTTCACCATTCTTCACTGGACTTTCCAACCTTACCTTATCTAATGGAACGCTACTCCTCTCACCCTGAATTCCACATATTTCTGGTAACATTCTTCCCAAACTACATAATTCCTCATCTCTTACCATTAAAGATTGACTAGCCCCTGTATCTCTTAAAATTGTGACTTATTTACCTTCTCCTCCTGATACACATGAGTAAACTTTACCCACACAAGTAAATTCTTTAAAGACATCTGGCACCTTCTTAACAATTACTTCTTGAACAGGCTATACAATCGTTTGCACCTCCTTTGCTTCCATTGGGCTTTCCTTTACCACTCTAACAACCCCCACTGTCTTATCCTGTTTCACCACATCAGCCTTCCCAGTGCTTTTCTTCAACCACCAACACTGTGACTTTACATGGCCTAGTTTATTACAGTGAAAACATTGAAACTTTTCCTTTCTTTTACACCCTCCTGGATTTAAAAAAAATCTGAGGTACGCTCTCTTTATTGTCTCCCATCAGATCACCTTTACCTTTACCACTTGAGTATTTCTCATGTCCCCAGTTTCTGTCCCTCACCGGCTGAAACTGATGTCGGAAACCAATCTTTGATTGATGAACTAATTCATAATCATCTGCCATTTCCGCTGCTAATCTCACAGTTTTAACCCTCTGTTCTTCCGTATGAGTTCTCACTACATCAGGAATTGAATTTTTAAACTCCTCCAAAATTATAATTTCTCTGAGAGCTTCATTAGTTTGGTCTATTTTCAAAGCCCTTATCCACCTTTCAAAATTACTCTGTTTGAGCCTTTCAAACTCCATGTAAGTTTGACCAAATTCTTCCTTAAATTTCTTAACCTTTGTAAGCTTCAGGCACTAGCTCATATGCACTTAAGACGGAGTTCTTCACCTCCTCATACGCTCCAGATACCTCCTCCGGTAGTGATGCAAACACTTCACTAGCTCTACCTACCAGCTTTGTTTGAATCAGTAACACCCACATGTCCTGGGGCCATTTCATTTGTTTAGCTACCTTCTCAAATGAAATGAAAAAGGTTTCCACTTCCTTCTCGTCAAACCTTGGCAATGCTTGGACATATTTAAATAGATTCCCACCAAGCCTTCGACTATGACGCTCTTTCTCACTTTTCTCATCACTATCATCCAACTGTACGTTTCCCTTTACGTCTGCCAATTTTAACTGATTGTCATGTTTCATGGCCATTTTCTGAAGTTCAAACTCCCTCTCTTTATCTTTTTCCCTGATCTGTATCTCCCTTTCTTTTTCTTTTTGTTCTGCTAGGGCTATTCTTTCTTTTCTCCTTTCTTCGCTCTCCTTTTCTTTTTCCTCTCTCTATCTTCCTCTTTCTTTTTCCTCTCTCTCACTCTCGTATGCAAGCCGCTTTAATTCTTTCGCATGTTCCATTTGTTTAATTTGCAACTGAATTTTTGCCATTTCCAATGAGTCAAACTCTATCTCAGGCAACTTTAAATGCTTAACCACTGCCATAATTACCTCATCTTTTTGCATTTTGTCAGGTAATGTTTACTGCAATGTTCTTGCCATATCTAACAGTCTGCTTTTTGTTTCTGTCCGTAAAGTACTACATGTAACATTCTCCACCCCCAAAAACTTCTGAGCCTCTGAAAGAGCCATTGTTCACAACACTCTCCCCACTTAAACTAAAATACCACACCAGAAAAGCAACAATCCGTCACTGTCTTTAAGTTCACAAAAACCAATCCAATAGATAAACATTTATCCCCCTCGAGCCCCCAATTGTTATGGGTGAGGTGTTTTCAGAACCCCAAAATGTACCATGGAGTTCAACCAACCTCTCCCTTTAATGGAATTGTTGCTTTTCTGAGCACGCGGCTTTTACTCTTGGTGTGGGATTACAATTATGGACATGTGGGTTTTTAAACACAAAACACTGTTTATCCCATGAACTCAACTTAACATCTTAAGTAAACATTGGATCTCTGAACACCCCTTACTTCAAAGATAACTCAGAAAATATTGCAACAGTAAATAATTCCTTAAAATGTTCCTTCAAACTTGACTTCAGCTCCAGCTCCTTGCTTTTTTCATGCAGCATTGATTTTCATTTTCATTTCATTTCATTCTGGAATCCCACAGACACACCCAAGCTGCTGTCTCAAACTGGCTTTCTACTTTTAAACTGCCCTCAGCAAAACCAGCCAGGCACTTTTCAAACTGCAAAACCAAACTGCAAAAATCAAACTGCAAAATGGCTGAACTGAGCTGAGCTCCACCCACTCTCTGACATCACTGTTTTCTTAAAGGTACATTGCTTAACCATCCATGGCTTAAAGGTACCCTCACATGACAAAACACAAAAGAAATCGGTAAAACTGGCACCTACACTCACCACGAGGCAAAGGTAGGCTTGCAGCAGAGGCAAACAGCAAGTTTGATTGGCAGCCAACTTATGCAAGGAGCCTCACCTGTGCAGTTCCCCAGAAGACGCAAACCGGCAAAACAGTGTTTTGCGCATGCGCGAGAAGCCGTGCATGCGCAGTTGCGAAAAGAGCGCACCGTAGAGGAAAAGCGATCTGCACATGCGCAATCCATTCCTATGCTCTACGTCACAACGTCAGACCACGCCCACTTAAAGGGGAACTGTCTGAAAATAGTGAAAAAAGATTTTAAAGCCAGAAAACACAATTCTTTCACCTGGAACGAGAGCACAATGCCTGAATTTCGACCAGTAGCTAAACATAACCTCCGCAGAACCCTGTAACAAGCAGTTAGCCCCACCCTAAGAGATGATTTAGTCCTTGAAGACTACGACTCAGACGATGATTTCATCATTGGACGTGGCGACCTCAGTACCAAATCCGAACCGCAACGAGATGTGTTGTACATTGAAGCATCCGACACAGTCATGGGCGAGTTCTTCGGATTTGAGGATCCTCAGCCCAGCATACATGACATCCCGATCCATGAGTACAGGATTCTGCTGCGGCCTGACGCCAAGAGACAGAGAGCGGTACAAGCCCACAGAGAGCGGCCTGACGCCAAACCAGTGGTCCACGCACCACGAAGAGTCCCCGACTACGCAGAGAAAGCACTGACAGACTCCACAGCGAGACCACTGCATGTCTC
Organism: Scyliorhinus torazame; assembly: GCF_047496885.1. Lineage (NCBI taxonomy): Eukaryota > Metazoa > Chordata > Chondrichthyes > Carcharhiniformes > Scyliorhinidae > Scyliorhinus > Scyliorhinus torazame. The sequence continues at coordinate 30,630,373 of NC_092731.1, forward strand.
CACACAGAGGACACAGAAAGACTCGACAGCGAGACCACTGCATGACTCCGTTGAGAGCGCACAGATCGACTCCACAGCGAGACCACTGCGTGACTCCACAAAGGGAACGATGCCAGACTCCACAGAGAGAGCGATACAAGCCTCCACAGCGAGCTCGTTGACAGACTCCACGAAAGGAAGCAACGCAAGACTCCAGAGTGCAGTCCTTGCATGAACAAGACCACGAAGGCCTAGCAACCTTATCTGAGCAACCAGCAGCAGATGATGCAAGTCTGTCACGCTCAAGTGCACAGCAAGACGATTATGACAGTCAACCATGCTCACGTGAACAAAAAGTCTATGGCAGTCTACCCAAATTATTTGAGCCACCAGAAGAAGACTCTGACAGTCTACCCAGCTCATCTAACCGACAAGAAGACACTGAAGGTCTACCCACTGTATGTGCGACAAGTGACAAAGGCTTCACAATTCCCATACAAGATGTGCGACATTTCAGCGAGACTGACAGATCTCAGCCTGTATGTACAGAGGCACTCGACAATCAAAGTGAGGCTACTAGTGACTCCAGTGACACCACGTTAATTCAAGCCTCATCTACTCGAGCCTCTCCACAGGAACCTGAAATGACTCCAGACGGGGAGCATCAAGAAACCAAAGGTGAACCAGAAAGGGCTCCAGACGGGGAGCATCGACAAGCCAAAGTTGATTCAAGTGAACCGGACATGACTCCAGACGGGGAGCGCCAAGGGATCAGAGATGACGTGCTCAATGAAACAGCAGATGCCACAAAGAACACTGACACAAGTAACTTTGTGAAGGACTCGAATTCTCCACTCAGTGTGGTCATTGAGCGCAACAAACACAATAACAAGCACATCAGTAACAACAATGACAACAACACTGGAACAACGACTGGTACGACATGGTACAACTCTGCCAATGCAGGGCACTGTGACAGCACAGCTCAAGACAATGGCAAGTGTGCAGACACACCATGGCATCACAACGCCTCTTACAAATTCACGTTTGCTACACTACAAACAAGCAGACGAGCTCTCAAGGCAGCTGACATACGGCATCAATACCGCAAACACAGACACCAGTCCAGGTCAGACAGGAAAGATGTCGTCAAGAATCGCTACCACAAGCATTAAAAAAAGAGTCCACCTCAGACAGCGAAGTGATTTGACCATTTGAACACCTCCTGATGACTTATTGGTTCCTTAAGCACAGGGACACTGACGGCATTCACAAGGGAATGACAACATCAACATCGACACTTCCATAACAGCACAAGAAAGCCACTCGACCATATTAATTCATGAATTTTGGACTCAACTATTATTTGGTATTGTATAATCCTCAACATCATCATAACTATTATTTGGTAGTGTATAATCCTCAATGTCATCATAACTATTATTTGATCTTGTATCATCATCATAACTTGTACATGTCATCACTTATTTACCTGTTTTTGTTCAATTTTTCTTTAACACTGTACAGAAAATATGTAACACGAAAAAAGGGGGATGTGGTGATATGCATCACCATATATACACAAGGGGTTAATGTAAATACACTACAACTAAGTAAACACTAGAGGGAGCACCAGAGATGTCATGACATGCAGACATACAGCTAATGAACACATAGAATAGGACACGACCAATGGGCAGTCAAGACACCCAGAGGTGACACTACCACAAGGGGGCATTACACAACCCATACAAAAAAGGACAGGGCACACATGCTCTGTCTCTTTCCACAGGTGACACTTAGAGAGTAGGACAGGGGCAGATCAAAAGCATCACACACCATGTGGCTGAGAGCAGACTGGTTAGTTAGACTGAGTTACGATAGCAAGATTAGCAGGAGAGTCAAACTCATAGAGAACAGTGCTAATGGTTCAATAAATCACATTGAACTTACTTCAAAGTCTGGAGTATCTTTTGGTCAAAGCTGCATCGAGTTGCAGCCTGTGTTATCCCAGAGTACAGAACACATCATACATCAGCCAAGTTTCACCTAGCGAGATCCCACACACCTAACGAGATTAATCTTGACCGGGAGGCACTGAAACACAAAGAGGAATCTCGGGAGGACCACCATCTTAACCGCCTGCACCCTCCCTGCCAGTGACAGGGATACCATATCCCATCTCTTGAAATCCTCCTCCATTTGTTCCACCAACCGCGTTAAATTTAACCTATGCAATGTGCCCCAATTCTTGGCTATCTGGATCCCCAGGTAACGAAAGTCCCTTGTTACCTTCCTCAACGGTAGGTCCTCTATTTCTCTACTCTGCTCCCCTGGATGCACCACAAACAACTCACTTTTCCCCATGTTCAATTTATACCCTGAAAAATCCCCAAACTCCTCAAGTATCCGCATTATTTCTGGCATCCCCTCCGCCGGGTCCGCCACGTATAGTAGCAAATCGTCCGCATACAAAGATACCCGGTGTTCTTCTCCTCCTCTAAGTACTCCCCTCCACTTCTTGGAACCCCTCAACGCTATCGCCAGGGGCTCAATCGCCAGTGCAAACAATAATGGGGACAGAGGGCATCCCTGCCTTGTCCCTCTATGGAGCCGAAAATATGCAGATCCCCGTCCATTCGTGACCACGCTCGCCATCGGGGCCCTATACAACAGCTGCACCCATCTAACATACCCCTCTCCAAAACCAAATCTCCTCAACACCTCCCACAAATAATCCCACTCCACTCTATCAAATGCTTTCTCGGCATCCATCGCCACTACTATCTCCGTTTCCCCCTCTGGTGGGGCCATCATCATTACCCCTAACAGCCTCCGTATATTCGTGTTCAGCTGTCTCCCCTTCACAAACCCAGTTTGGTCCTCGTGGACCACCCCCGGGACACATTCCTCTATTCTCATTGCCATTACCTTGGCCAGGATCTTGGCATCTACATTTAGGAGGGAAATAGGTCTATAGGACCCGCATTGTAGCGGGTCCTTTTCCTTCTTTAAGAGAAGCGATATCGTTGCTTCAGACATAGTCGGGGGCAGTTGTCCCCTTTCCTTTGCCTCATTAAAGGTCCTCGTCAATGCCGGGGCGAGCAAGTCCACGTATTTTCTATAGAATTCGACTGGGAATCCATCCGGTCCCGGGGCCTTTCCCGCCTGCATGCTCCTAATTCCTTTCACCACTTCTTCTACCTCGATCTGTGCTCCCAGTCCCACCCTTTCCTGCTCTTCCACCTTGGGAAATTCCAGCCGATCCAAGAAGCCCATCATGCTCTCCCTCCCATCCGGGGGTTGAGCTCCATATAATTTTTTATAAAATGTCTTGAACACTCCATTCACTCTCTCCGCTCCCCGCTCCATCTCTCCTTCCTCATTCCTCACTCCCCCTATTTCGCTCGCTGCTCCCCTTTTCCTCAATTGGTGCGCCAGCAACCTGCTCGCCTTCTCCCCATATTCGTACTGTACACCCTGTGCCTTCCTCCATTATGCCTCTGCAGTGCCCGTAGTCAGCAAGTCAAATTCTACATGTAGCCTTTGCCTTTCCCTGTACAGTCCCTCCTCCGGTGCTTCCGCATATTGTCTGTCCACCCTCAAAAGTTCTTGCAGCAACCGCTCCCGTTCCTTACTCTCCTGCTTCCCTTTATGTGCCCTTATTGATATCAGCTCCCCTCTAACCACCGCCTTCAACGCCTCCCAGACCACTCCCACCTGGACCTCCCCATTATCATTGAGTTCCAAGTACTTTTCAATGCACTCCCTCACCCTTAGACACACCCCCTCATCTGCCATTAGTCCCATGTCCATTCTCCAGGGTGGGCGCCCTCCTGTTTCCTCCCCTATCTCCAAGTCTACCCAGTGTGGAGCGTGATCCGAAATGGCTATAGCCGTATACTCCGTTCCCCTCACCTTCGGGATCAACGCCCTTCCCAGCACAAAAAAGTCTATTCGCGAGTAGACTTTATGGACATAGGAGAAAAACGAGAACTCCTTACTCCTAGGTCTGCTAAATCTCCACGGGTCTACACCTCCCATCTGCTCCATAAAATCTTTAAGTACCTTGGCTGCTGCCGGCCTCCTTCCAGTCCTGGACTTCGACCTATCCAGCCCTGGTTCCAACACCGTATTAAAATCTCCCCCCATTATCAGCTTTCCCATCTCTAGGTCCGGAATACGTCCTAGCATCCGCCTCATAAAATTGGCATCATCCCAGTTCGGGGCATATACGTTTACCAAAACCACCGTCTCCCCCCTGTAGTTTGCCACTCACCATCACGTATCTGCCCCCGTTATCCACCACTATAGTCTTTGCCTCGAACATTACCCACTTCCCCACTAATATAGCCACCCCCCTGTTTTTCGCATATAGCCCCGAATGGAACACCTGCCCCACCCATCCTTTGCGTAGCCTAACCTGGTCTATCAGTTTCAGGTGCGTTTCCTGTAACATAACCACATCTGCCTTAAGTTTCTTAAGGTGTGCGAGTACCCGTGCCCTCTTTATCGGCCCGTTCAGCCCTCTCACGTTCCACGTGATCAGCCGGGTTGGGGGGCTTCCTACCCCCCCCCCCCCCCCCGTGTCGATTAGCCATCCCCTTTTTCCAGCTCCTCACCCGGTTCCCACGCAGCTGTATCTCCCCCAGGCGGTGCCCCCCCGCCCATCCCCTCCCATACCAGCTCCCCCCTCTCCCCAGCAGCAGCAACCCAGTAATTCCCCCCTCCCACCCACCCCCGCTAGATCCCCCGCTAGCGTAATTACTCCCCCCATGTTGCTCCCAGAAGTCAGCAAACTCTGGCCGACCTCGGCTTCCCCCCGTGACCTCGGCTCGCACCATGCGACGCCCCCTCCTTCCTGCTTCTCTATTCCCGCCGTGATTATCGTAGCGCGGGAACCAAGCCTGCGCTTCTCCCTTGGCCCCGCCCCCAATGGCCAACGCCCCCATCTCCTCCACCTCCCCTCCTCCCCCCATCACCACCTGTGGAAGAGAGAAAAGTTACCACCTCGCAGGATTAGTACATAAAACTCCTCTTTCCCCCCTTTTTAACCCCCCTCTTCGCCCCCCACATTCGCCCCACCACTTTGTTCAAACGTTCTTTTTAATAACCCGCTCATTCCAGTTTTTCTTCCACAATAAAAGTCCACGCTTCATCCGCCGTCTCAAAGTAGTGGTGCCTCCCTCGATATGTGACCCACAGTCTTGCCGGTTGCAGCATTCCAAATTTTATCTTCTTTTTATGAAGCACCGCCTTGGCCCGATTAAAGCTCGCCCTCCTTCTCGCCACCTCCGCACTCCAGTCTTGATAAACCGCGTTCTCCCATTTACTGCTCCGAGTTTTCTTTGCCCATCTAAGGACCATTTCTCTATCCTTAAAACGGAGGAATCTCACCACTATGGCTCTGGGAATTTCTCCTGCTCTCGGTCCTCGCGCCATCACTCGGTATGCTCCCTCCACCTCCAATGGACCCGCCGGGGCCTCCGCTCCCATTAACGAGTGCAGCATCGTGCTCACATATGCCCTGACGTCCGCTCCCTCCGCACCTTCAGGAAGACCAAGAATCCTCAGGTTGTTCCTCCTTGCGTTGTTCTCCAGTGCCTCCAACCTTTCCACACATCGTTTCTGATGTGCCTCATGCGTCTCCGTCTTCACCACCAGGCCCTGTATGTCGTCCTCATTCTCGGCTGCCTTTGCCTTCACGACCCGAAGCTCCCGCTCCTGGGTCTTTTGTTCCTCCTTTAGCCCTTCGATCGCCTGTAGTATCGGGGCCAAGAGCTCTTTCTTCATTTCCTTTTTGAGCTCTTCCACACAGCATTTCAAGAACTCTTGTTGTTCAGGGCCCCATGTTAAACTGCCACCTTCCGACGCCATCTTGGTTTTTGTTTGCCTTCCTTGCCGCTGTTCTAAAGGATCCACTGCAATCCGGCCACTTTCTCCTCCTTTTTTCATCCGTATCCAGGGGGGATTCCCTTCTGGTTTACCGCACAGTGTTTTTAGCCATCAAAATTGCCGTTGGGGCTCCTTATCAAGAGCCCAAAAGTCCGTTTCACCGGGAGCTGCCGAAACGTGCGACTCAGCTGGTCATCGCCGCACCCGGAAGTCCATTCGACTTATAAAATTCTAACAGGACTAGACAGGGTAGATGTTACCAAAGGTGGGTGTGTCCAGAACCAGGGGTCACAGTCTGAGGATTCAGGGTAAACCATTTCGGACAGAGATCAGGGGTGGGATTCTCCCGTATCCGGCGGGGCGGGGGGTCCCGGCGGGACGGAGTGGCGTGAACCACTCCGACGTCGGGCCGCCCCAAAGGTCTGGAATCCTCCACACCTTCAGGGGCTAGGCCACCCTGGAGTGGTTGGCGCCCCGCCGGCTGGCGGGATAGGGGCCTGGCGCCATGCCAACCGGCGTCGAAGGGCTTCCGCCGGCCATCGCGTGTCGGGGCATGTGCGGGAGCGCCAGCGCGTGCTGGCATCATCCCTGCGCATGCGCACATGGAGTCACTTCCGCACCGGGAATGGCGGATGACCACGGCCTCCGGTGCGGAAGGATAGAGTGCCCCCACGGCACAGGCCCTCCCGCGGATCGGTGGGCCCCGACCGCAGGCCAGGCCACCGTGGGAGCACCTCCCAGGGCCAGATCCCCCCGCGAGCCCCCAAGAACCCCGGAGCCCGCCCGCGCCACCAGGTCCCGCCGGTAAGGGACCAACTCCAATTTACGCTGGCGGGACCGGCCTAGAACGGGCGGGACTTCGGCCCATCGCTGGCCGGAGAATCCGAACAGCCCCGGGGCCCATTGAGTCGCGTCGGACCCCGCCATTCTCCGAGGCGGGCGGCGCGACTCACGCCACGCCGGGCTTTGGGGGGCAGGAGAATTGGGAGGACGGTGGGGGCGGGATTCACGCCGACCCCCGGCGATTCTCCCACCCGGAGGGGGGGTCGGAAAATCCCGACCCAGGAGACACTTCTTCACACAAAGAGTGGTGAGCCTGTGGAATTCATTGCCACAGGAAGTAATTGATGCTAAAACTTTGAATATATTCAAGAGGCAGCTTGGGGAGAATGGGATAAAAGTCTATGGGGGAAAAGCAGGATTAGGCTATTGAGTTGGATGATCAGCCATGATCGTGATGAATGGCGGAGCAGACTCGAAGGGCCAAAAGGCCTCCTCCTGCTCCTATCTTCTATGTATCTATGTATTTACACAATGACTGGATTGGTTCCTTATTGGGTTGTACATTCTTCCTCACCTTATTCCAGTCAAAGATACACCACATAAAAACAGTGTTTCAAGTTACCGTTCAGGGTTTTGAGACTCTCGCAGGTAACATCAGCAGGGTTCTTCACAAAGGGTTCAGTTTAATTGTGATGTGATGTGACTGTGCCCACAATGTTTCATTGACTGGAACGTTAAAATGGAAAATGGTTCCATTTATGTAACAATTTTCAGAAATTCCCGAAATAGTCCAGGGCCAATGAAATACATTTTGAAGGAAATGTATCAGCCAATTTTCAACTAGCGAGATCCCACACACCCAATGAGATTAATCTTAGCCCGGACACCAGGGACAAATTCACCTGTTCTTCTGTGGAATAGTCTCATTAGGTCTGTTACTTTCACCTGAGAGATGAGACAAAGTCTTGATTGAGCATTTCGAATGAAAGAAGGTTACCTCCTGTCAGTGCGGCACTCTTTCAATAATGTACTGGAGTTCCTCTCTGTAACCACATTCACAAGTTTCCAGAGTGGGGTTTCTAACCCCCAATCTTCTAACTCATCGAGCGGCTGCTGGTTTCAACAGAGCGAGACACAAAACAGAAGGATCTTGACGTGATTAAAGTTTATATGAAATCAGAAGTAAACTTACAGACGGCAGGACAGAGGCTGCGATCAACAGAAGGAACAACATCTCCGTTTTGCTTCTGAGCTCACCTCGAAGGTGGATGAGGAGGGGAAAGAGCTTAAATCACCAACTCACCAGAGCCCCTCCCCAAAGTTAATGACTTTCCAAGAATAAATTTGTACGGTGATTCTTTCTGCTATCACCCATCGCACCTTTGAAATTCAGGTAAATTGTGTAATTTCCAGGAAAGATTGTGTGAAAGTAGGTTTTCAGCCACAGATTACACCCATAGATGTCAACCTTACACTTTAATTAAACAATGTGCACAACATGTCCTGTATTTGTACCAGAGGTTTCGTTCCTGGTCTCTTTCCTGAAGGTGGTTCTGGTTACAAATCTGGCAATTCTCTTGCCTCAAGGATTCTGTTCGTTTAAAGGCTGTTGGGCTAAAGAAAGGTTTATATTTATCTACAATCAATAAAATGTGTATTTATGCAGCTTTTCGGCAGCTGCTGATCTATTCAATCAGGCCCGCCCCTCCACCGTGGCACCCTCGTCCCCATTAGAACCATTGCACACTCTCACCCTGACTGCATCCCGGGCAGACCTCCTCTTTGCTCCAGTAAATCCGAGTGACACAGACTTAAATGTATCTGCCGTACAACGGATTTAGGCCTTCAATACCTCACAAGCGCCAGGGATCCCTCAGGCCTGGGTTTGCCTCTCGCAAACGTTGCGAAGCCGAATGAAAAACATTCGATAACGCTCTGACAGGACCGACAACCCAGTTTTCAGGGAAGACTCGGGAATGTTCACTATTCCGGGAGGAAGGCGCGAGGGACAAGAATGAGACTGCAGCGCTGAAGGAATGAGTTGCATATTTGGACGGAACCTTGGAAAAACATTCCATTCCCAAAGAGCTGTACGAAGAGATGGAGCTCCAGAATATTGAATGGCAATTGACGGTGCAATTTTCTGAATGAAGGCCTTGCGGTCTTTCAAAAACAATTGGCAGAAGCGCGATTGTAGAATGTGCCCTTAAAAGTTAGCGCAGAGGGCGGCGCAGTGGTTAGCACTGGTGCCGCACAGCGCCAAGGTCCCAGGTTCGATCCCGGCCCCGGGTTACTGTCTGTGTGGAGTTTGCACATTCTCCCCGTGTTTGCGTGGGTCTCACCCCCACAACCCAAAGATGTGCAGGTGGATTGGTCACGTTAAATTGCCCCTTAATTGGAAAAAAGTAATTGGGTACTCCAAATTTATTTTTAAGAAGCTAGCACAGAGGAATCATAAACAAGGAAAATACTGATCAGTGGAGAGAATACAACATGGAGCAGCAAACAAAGCTTTGAGCTGATGTATGTCATCCAAAAGCAGCTGTTCCCTCTCCTGAGGAGGAACGCCTGCGTAGCTCTGGATCTTTTCGAAATGTTGGGAGGATATAAATGCAACCAGTGTGATTGTAGCCAGACCCCACAGTCCAGAGTGCCAGACATTAAAAGAGTATTCCGACACATATTTCACCTTCAATCTCTCTTCTGTCATTGCAGGTCTGCTCATTACCATTCCAGGTCCCGGAAAGTCCCCAGTGGGCAGATCAACCTACTGCCTTGAGGTTATCAGGGCACATCTGCTGGAGGTTGAGGGGTGGCCTGATCAAGGTTGACAAAATTATGAGTGGCACGGGACAGAGTGGATAGTCAGACACATTTTCCCAGGGTGGAAGATTCACTTACTAGGGGACATAGGTTTAAGGTGCGAGTGGGAAGGTTTAGAAGAGCTGTACGAGGCAATTTGTTTACTCAGAGGGTACTGAGTGCCTCGAACGCACTACCAGAGGACGTGATGGAAGCAGGGATGATAGTGATGTTTAAGAGGCATCTTGACAAATACAGGAATAGGATGGGAATAGAGAGATACGGACCCCGGAAGTGCAGTAGGTTTCAATTTAGACGGTTATCATGATCAGTGCAGGCTTGGCGGGCCGGTGGGCCTGTTCCTGTGCGACACTTTACTTTGTTCTTTATTCACACAACGGGTGGCAGAAAGTTAAAACGTTTTTCTAAAAACAGCAATTGATGCGGGATTATTTGTTTTCAGAGAAGACTCAGGAATGTTCACTATTCCGGGATGGAGCCGAAAGGCACAAGAATGAGACGGCAGCGCTGCAGGAAACAGTTGCACATTTGGAAGGAACCTTGGAAAAACATTGGGCGTGATCCAATGGCCAGGCTGTGCCTGAAAGGCAGCTCGCCGCAGCGCAACGTGGCCGATAAAAGCCGGGAGACCACGCTCCCGGGATCTACCGGGCTCTCAATACCTTGCGAGATTCAGTGCAATCTCGCGAGACGATCCGATGCAAATCCTGCCCTTTGCTGGCGGGATCACTTTTTGGCAAATCTGAGTACTACAGCGAGACAGCTTGTCTCACTCTAATCTGCAGATTCCCCAGGGACCTGAGGCTTTGGGATTCGTTCCGTTCACCTCAGAGACCATGGGCGAGCGTCGTTCAGCACTGGGTTCCACAAACGGGGACCAGACAGAACAGCGCACATGGGGGTCTCCCAGGGTATTGGAGGCCCCCAATTGCATGCCCTTTGGGCAGGGGGAGTGCCCTGGCACTGCTGGTGACACTTGGACATCCTGGCACTGCCAGGTGCCCAGGCGGCATTGCTAGCCTGCATGGGCACTGCCAGGTTGCCCTGCATGGGTGTTAGGGGGCAAACAGGGAGTGGCCAGAGACCCTCCCATACTGCGTTCAGTCTGGAGGATTCGAGTATCGCTTTGAGGATCCCCTATTAAATGGCGTCCCGATCTCTCTCTACACCGCCTTAACAAGGAGATGGTGCGGCATCTGTTCCATGTCCTCGCGGACTTGGCACTTTGTGCAGGAGGAGGACACCAGCTCCCAGTGGACGTCAAGGTCACCGCTGCCCTGGACGTTTACGTCTCAGGATCATTCCTGGTCTTGAGCAGCAACTTGTGTGGCATCTCTCAGGCGGCAGCCCATAGGGACATCCGGCAAGTCAAGGATTCCCTGTTTGACTGGGCAGAAAATTAGATAAACTTTGACACAGACCAAGCCCAACACAATGCCCTGGCAGCAGGATTCTCCGCCATCGCTGGGATGCCCCAGGTCCAGGGACTGATAGACTGCACGCATGTCGCCTTGCGCTCACTGGGCAAATGATGGGTAGGCTCGAGAGACCATTTGGCCTCCCCTTCCACCTTTTTCTTATGTCCTTATGATATATCCTTATCCACTTTGGTAGCAAAGACGAGAAGGCAGTCCATTATCTAAATGGCTATAAATTAGGAGAGGAGAATGTGCAACGAGAGCTGGGTGTCCTTGTGCACCAGTCACTGAAGGTAAGCAGGCAGGTGCAGCAGGCGGTAAAGAAGGTATGCCATCAGAGGTGGAGGCATCTAGCTGCATATCTTGTCCCGTGGCTTTCAATGCCCCTAGTGGGTGTCCTCTGGGGCCTGTGCACTTGACTGTGGCACATGCTCTGTCCCGGGTGCTGACTGCGAGACGCAATGTCGTCAGTGGGGTGGAACTCGGAGGAGCTGGTCGCCACTGCATTGGACGGGCCTGGGTTGGCACCAGCTTGCCCTCCACCCGCTTGGTGCTCTCTTGGTGTTCACCTCGGGATGGAGGGGCAGCTGGCCTGAGCCCCGGCTGCCCCTGCGTCAACTGGCTCTGCCAGCCCTGGCAGCTCCCCAATGTCTGCACCACGCCTCGGTAATGCTTCTCAGTGACTGGGACATGCTCTGTGTAATGTTCTTGTCGGATGGCCTTATTTCGTACAAGAACACTTGTAGTTAAAGTTATAAACGATGTGGGTAAACCAACATACAAGAGAACAGTTTTTTTTTAAAACAGTAAAATCATGCACAAGCAGCCTCTCTCTTTGACTTCCTCCAGTCAGTCTGAGGGGTCAGCTGACTAAAATTCACTTATATACCAGTGAGACTCCTAGTGGTCAGTTGGTGAATTACAACACAACCATATCACTACATCCCCTTTCCTTTGAAAGAATAAATTAATACATTATCATCAGTATATTTACATGTGACATCATTAGCCTGTGTGCCTGACAATATTAATTTTTTACATTTTTAACAACTATGTATATATATGTACTCTGGTTGATCTTCTCAAAGTTTGATCTTGCTGTTCAGAACTTGTAGATTCAATGTTCACCGTGACTCATGCTCAGGAGCTGCTGAACTATCTGACGCTGCAGCTGATGTTAATTCTGATGTAGATGCGACATTCATCGCGTTGTTGTGAAAGTCTTCTCTGGTTTTCAAGAGTGTGTGATGATTTCTTCTTAAAACCAACCCATCCTCTGTCTGTACGTTGTAGGAATGAGGTGCTACATCTTCAAGTACAATGCCCTTTTTAGACCCATTACCTGAATCTTCTACTCTCACAATGTCACCACTACTCAGAGGTGGCAAATTCCAGACACTTTAATATAGAACTCCTTTTGTTTCTCTTTAATGTTTTGCATTTCCTCAGCACCATTGAATTAATGATACTGAGTTCAGATCTTATATTGTAGATCTCCATACATTGACCTCTGGGCCAGTGTGAGTTGATGTTCCTCATCACCACTTGAAGAGTTTGATCCTTCCTGGTCTCTTCTTGGATCTCGCGTGGTTTCGCATCTGATACTGGGAATAGTAGTGTGGAAATAAGATTGACACGCAGATCTGCATCCTCAGTCATCTCACCACCAATACTTTGCATCGGCGCTCTCAATAATGCATCTGCTAAGAACAAATATTTGCCGGGCGTGTAGATGAGGTTGAAATCAGAGCGTTGTAACTTCATCATCAACCTCTGAATGCGCGGAGGCAGCTGTTGAGATTTGTTCCGATGACGTTGACCAAAGGACGATGATCTGCCTCAACTGTGAAAGTTGGAAGCCCATAGACGCAGTCGTGGAATGTCTCCAAGCCGACAACTAAACCCAGTGATTCTTTCTCGATTTGAGCGTAGCTCGGCTCTGTGGTCATCATGGATCGTGACGCATAATCAACTGGCTTCCAATCGTCATGCTGGAGTTGCAGGAGAACTGCTCCCAGACCATCTTTGGATGCTTCTGTTGACACTTTAATCCGCTTAGACGGGTCAAAAAACGTGAGAACTGGCGTGGTGGTTCGTGAAGTCTTCCACGCTTGCTCATGTTGCTCAGTCCAAGTGAAATCCGTTGTCTTGTGCAGGACATCATGTAGCGGTGTCGTTTTTGCTGACAGGTTTGGAATGAATTTCCCTATAAAATTGATCTTACCCTTCACTCTTAAGATGGCTTTCTTGTCCTGTGGTTTTGGCATGTTGAAAAGTCCTTGGATTTTTTCCTTGTCGGGTTCAATGCCATGCGATGAGAGATTGGCACCGAGGAATGTGACCGCAGTTACTCCAAATTGGCACTCTTGCTTGTTGAGCTTCAGCCCATTTCTCCTGACGCTCGTTAGAACTTTAAGCAACCTGTGCTCTTCTATGGTTGTGCCCCAGATGATGTACATCCACGTACACATGTACACCTTCGATGCCTTCGGTTATGTGCTCCATGGCACAGCGAAAACCTTCCGATGCCGAAATTATGCCAAACGGCATTCTCAGAAAGCAGTCCAAATGGGGTATTCAAAGTGCAGTACTTTGTACTTTGTTCCTCGAGCGTGAGTTGCCAGGAACCCTGAGGTGCATCAAGTTTCGTAAAGAATTGTGCACCAGTCAGCTCACAAGTGAATTCCTCACGCTTTGGTATTTGGTAATGTTCTCTTTTGATATTCTCGTTAAGATCTTTAGGATCCATGCAGATGCCAATATCACCATCCTTTCTGTTTACACAAACCATGGAGTTTACCCAGTCGGTAGGTTCTTCTACCTTTTAATTTTGTCATTCTGTCTAGCTCCTTTATGATCCCGAAGAGGTGCAGGTACTCTTCTGGGTGCCTGTATCACAGGTTTTGCATCCTCTTTGAGTTGTATCTTGTAGATGACCAAAACCTGTGAACATATCTCTGAATTTGCTGATAATGTTCTCAGAATCGTTGGAGCGTTGATCCAATCTGTTGTGGATGCTATATACCCACTGCACTAGACCTGATGATCACCTAGCAATGATATAAGCCCTAGGATACAATACAGGATGGGACATAATAAACTGTGTTCTTCACCACTACACTCAGATCACAAGCACCATAACATTTAATGCTTGAAACATATCCCTCTGAGATATTTTGTGATTTCTTCTAATCGGCTGAATTTTTAGATTTTTAAAATCCGTCATGCTGATTAAATTGGCTTTGGCACCAGTGTCTAACTTTAATCGGATCACTGTACCGTTCCTTTGCATCTGAAACAAAACTTGGACCACATCTTTAACACAGAAACACTTTGTCCTGATCTTTAACCTGTTGGTGCACAAGGAACTTCAGGAACTTCCCCGTCTTTCTTTGGAGGTTTCCCGCCTTTTTGGAAAAAGGGCGACAACCAGAGTGCTTTCCTGCAAGAAAACGCCGCCATTACTGAGAAACATTTCAGAATGCTGTGCTGCCAGCTCGTGAGCCTGACAAATCTTAACTGTTTTTTCAAAAGACAGCTCCCATTCCCTCAGCAACTGCTTCCCTCAGCTTATTTTCATTCACACCAAACACAATCTGGTCCCGAATCATGGAAGATTCCGCCGCAGAAAAATTCCAGGTTTTAACTCTTAACTTTAAATCAGTGATGAACTGATCTATGTACTCTCAAAAACAACTGGCAGAAGCACAATTACAGAACGTGAACCTGAGTGTTGGCACAGAGGGATTATACTCTGCCAGTGTGAAACTGGTGAGTGGGGAGAATACAACATGGAGCAGCAAATAAAGCTTTGAGCTGACGTAAGTCATCAGTAACCAGCTATTCGCTCTCTGAGCAGGGATGCCTGCATAGCTCTGGATCACCTCCAGAGGGCGGGTGATGTAAAGGTGACTCCTGTAGTTAACAAGTCAGAACAGCGTTGTAATAATCAGCACGGGACATACAGTGTGAGGATGATTGTTTTCCTCGTGCTCCTTGAGGAGTACGAGCTCCCCCACTAGGGGGAGGGTAGCTCGCCCATATTTGCATTCAGCATGCAACCAATCGACAGGAGAGAGTCCCGGTGAGATTCTATCGGCACTCATATATATCATTGTTTTAAAATGTATTTGTCTGACTTTGGACTCCCTGAGCCTTATTAAAAGCGTCTTCCTGAGTGTTCCGATTTGAATGTGACCATTTGGCAAATGGTGAATAGTTAGAAACAATGGAAGAGACTTGGGGAATTGGTACATATTGATCATTAAAATGTCATTAACAGTGACAGAACGTAAACCTAAAAGTTAGCACAGAGGAATTATACTCTACCGATGAAAAACTGATCAGTGGAGAGAATACGACATTGTTCCCTTCAATCTCTCTTCTGGCATTGTGGAGCAGGTTTGTCCATTAACATTCCAGGTCCCGGAAAGTCCCCGGGGATCAGACTGCACTTGAGATTATAATAATAATAATAATAATCTTTATTGTCACAAGTAGGCTTACATTAACACTGCACTGAAGTTACTGTGAAAAGCCCCTAGTCACCACATTCCGGCGCCTGTTCAGGTAAGTGGTATGGGAATTGAACCGTGCTGCTGGCCTTCTGCATTACAGGCCAGGGGCGGGATTCTCCGACCCCCCGACCGACCTGCAATGGGCCGAAGTCCGGCTGCTGTCATGCCAGTCCCGCTGGCGTGAATCAAACCACCTACCTTACCGGCGGGACTGGCGGCGTGGGCGGGCTCCGGGGTCCTGGGGGGGGGGGGGCGGCGTGGGGCGATCTGGCCCCGGGAGGGTGCCGCCACGGTGGCCTGGCCCGCGATCGGGGCCCACCGATCCGCAGGCGGGCCTGTGCCTATGGCCGACGTGGAGGAGACCCCACCCCCGCGCATGCACGGGGATGACATCAGCAGCCGCTGACGCTCCCGCGCATGCACGGACTTCCGCCGGCCGGCGAAGTCCTTCCGGCCCCAGCTGGCGTGGCGCCAAAGGCCTTCCACGCCAGCCGGTGGAGCGGAAACCACTCCGGCGCGGGTCTCGCCCCTCACGGTGAGGGCTTGGCCCTGAAAGGTGAGGAGAAATCCGCACCTTTGGGGGCGGCCCGACACCAGAGCGGTTTCCGCCACTCCATTACGCCGGAACCCCCCGCCCCGCCGGGTAGGGGAGAATCCCGGCCCAGCTGTCTAGCCCACTGAGCTAAACCAGCCCACTGAGCTAAACCAGCCCACTATCATGTTACCTCCTGCGGAAATGTTGCCAGGGATTGATCAGCCTAAACCTCCAACTAGGATCGGGATCGAATTGGGTCCCCAAAGGAGGTAACATTGTAGTGGGCTGGTTTAGCTCAGTGGGCTGGTCTGCTCAGTGGGCTAGACAGCTGGTCAGTATTGCAGAACAAGTCAAATTCTTTTTGGAGCATGCAGGAAACATGCTGTTAATAAGGTTCGGGGTGCCCAAAGTTCGCACAGAGGAATTATACTGTGCCAAGGAAATACGGACCATTGAAGCGAATACAACAGGCTGGATTCTCCGTCTCCGTCCCGCCGCGCCACATTTCTGTTTCACCCCGCCGTCGGGCTGCTCCGTTACACCGGCCGGTCAATGGGATTTCCCATTGTGGGGCAGCCCCACGCCGTCGGGAAACCTCCAGGCTGCCGGCAAAACGGAGCATCCCGCCGGCGGAGAATCAAGCCCAACATTTCTACCTTCAATCTTGTGGTATATTCATAACTGACAGCATTGCAAGGATTAATGTAGTGTCGAGAGTAGCCACTAGAGGGAGCTGCACATACAACGATATAAGGCAGTGATGCTAGACCTTAGAGGTGGTATGGATGCAGGAGACAGCTAATGAAGGTCATCAGAGCAGATAGTGTGAGTAAGGTTAGATTATCATTTTTACTAGTAGTGAGATTAGCAGTAGATGAGTGTAGTTAGATGTTATTGATCAATTGTGTATTCTTAAGGGCTAAGTGTCGAATCCCAGTTTAGTAGTGTAAATAAAATTGTAGCTTTGTTTAAGTTAAAGCTATTTTGTGGACTTTGTGAACACTATGACAACTATCCTGAAATAAGGAACATTTTTGTTTTTGTTTTGCACTGAGTGCTGAATTTGGTGCATTTGAGTGCTATAGTGAGAGTTTGGTGACTGAGGGAGTATAAGGCTTCATTTTTATCTAAAGTCTAGTCTTTCTTTTATTTATTTAGTTAATTAACTTAAAAGTTGCTGTTTTGTTTAAAAGAAGGTGAATTTTCAATCAGCTTTAAACAAAGGTTCTCCTTGTAGGTACTTGCAGCTGGAACTTGTTAATTAGTTAATTGGCTTAGGCCAGTTTTCAGAGGCAAGATTCACAGTATAAAAGTAATCCCCTACAGTGCAGACTTTGTTTGCACTGAGTGCTGAATTTGGTGCATTTGAGTGCTATAGTGAGAGTTTGGTGACTGAGGGAGTGCTTAATTTGGTGCATTTGAGTGCTATAGTGAGAGTTTGGTGACTGAGGGAGTTAGGTGAGGAGGTAGAAAGGCGCTCCTTTCATTTTGTTTCCTACATTTCTGCAAAGAGTGTGAAGAGAGCCAGGAGTTTACAGAGAGTGCAGCTGACTGGGAGCAGAGTTGGAGGGTGGAGGTCCAGTTGGTCCACAGGGCAGCTATATTCTGTAAGGTAAGAGGGGATGGAGGCCAGTTGCATGCTCCTCCTGTAGGATGTGGGTGGTGAGGGATACCACCGGTGTTCCCGCTGACTATACCTGCGGGAAGGGCACCCAACTCCAGCTCCTCAAAGACCGTGTTAGGGAACTGGAGCTGAAGCTGGATGAACTTCGGATCATCCGGGAGGCAGAAGGGGTGATAGAGAGGGGTGACAGGGAGGTAACCACACCCAAGGTACAGGACAAGAGTAGCTGGGTTACAGTCAGGGGAAAGAAAACAAACAGGCAGACAGTGCAGGGATCCCTCGTGGCCGTTCCCCTTCAAAACAAGTATACCGTTTTGGATGCTGTTGGGGGGGATGACCTACTGGGGGAAGGCCCTAGCAGCCATGTCTCTGGCACTGAGTCTGGCTCTGGGGCTCAGAAGGGAACGGGGGAGAATAGAAAAGCAATAGTTCATAGAATCATAGAATCATAGAAGTTTACAGCATGGAAACAGGCCCTTCGGCCCAACCAGTCCATGCCGCCCAGTTTTTACCATTAAGCTAGTCCCAGTTGCCCGCACTTGGCCCATAACCCTCTATACCCATCTTACCCATGTAACTATCTAAATGCTTTTTAAAAGACACAATTGTACCCGCCTCTACTACTACCTCTAAATAGTTGTAGGAGATTCAATTGTTAGGGGAATAGATAGGAAATTCTGTGGCCGCGAGCGAGACTCCCGGAAGGTATGTTGCCTCCCGGATGCCAGGGCCAGGGATGTCTCGGATCGTGTCTTCAGGATCCTTAAGGGGGAGGGGGTGCAGCCAGAAGTCGTGGTGCACATTGGTACCAACGACGTAGGTAGGAAAAGGGGTGTGGAGGTAATAAACGAGTTTAGGGAGTTAGGCTGGAAGTTAAAAGCCAGGACAGACAGAGTTGTCATCTCTGGTTTGTTGCCGGTGCCACGTGATAGCGAGGCTAGGAATAGAGAGGGAGTGCAGCTGAACACGTGGCTGCAGGAATGATGTAGGAGGGAGGTACTACGTGTCCTTGATATGTATGTCCCTGTCAGGCAGGGAAGAGATGGTCGAGTGAGGGAACCATGGTTGACAAGAGAGGTTAAATGTCTTGTTAAGAGGAAAAAGGAGACTTATGTATTTGGATAATTGGAGCGCATTCTGGGGAAGGTGGAACCTGTACAAGCAGGACAGGTTGCATCTGAACCAGAGGGGCACCAATATTCTGGGAGGGAGGTTTTCTAATACTCTTCGGGAGGGTTTAAACTAATTTGGCAGGGGAATGGGAACCGGATTTGTAGTCCAGCAACTAAGGTAGCCGATATTCAGGAGGCCAAAGCGTGTAGTGAGGCAGTGGGGAAGGGAACACTGACAAAGGAGAGTACTTGCAGGCACGGAGATGGGTTGAAGTGTGTATACTTCAACGCAAGAAGCATCAGGAATAAGGTGGGTGAACGTAAGGCATGGATCGGTACTTGGGACTACGATGTGGTGGCCTTCACGGAAACTTGGATAGAAGAGGGGCAGAAATGGTTGTTGGAGGTCCCTGGTTATAGATGTTTCAATAAGTTTAGAGAGGGTGGTAAATGAGGTGGGGGATGGGGGGTGGGGGGGGGGGGGGCATTGTTATTTAGAGATAGTATAACAGCTGTAGAAAGGCAGTTCGAGGAGTACCTGCCTACTGAGGTAGTATGGGTTGAAGTCAGAAATAGGAACGGAGCAGTCACCTTGTTAGGAGATTTCTATAGGCCCCCCAATAGTAGCAGAGATGTGGAGGAACAGATTGAGAAACAGATTTTGGAAAGGTGCAGAAGTTACAGGGTAGTAGTCATAGGTGACTTTAACTTCCCAAACATTGAGTGGAAACTCTTTAGATCAAATAGTTTGGATGGGCGGTGTTTGTGCAGTGTGTCCAGGAAGCTTTTCTAACACAGTATGTAGATTGTCCGACCAGAAGGGAGGCAATATTGGATTTGGTACTTGGTAATGAACCAGGGCAAGTGATAGATTTGTTAGTGGGGGAGCATCTTGGAGATAGTGACCACAATTCTGTGACTTTCACTTTAGTAATGGAGAGGGGTAGGTGCGTGCAACAGGGCAAGGTTTACAATTGGGGGAAGGATAAATACGATGTTGTCAGACAAGAATTGAAGTGCATAAGTTGGGAACATAGGCTGTCAGGGAAGGACACAAGTGAAATGTGGAACTTGTTCAAGGAACTAGGGATAACCCTGGGAATTACAGGCCAGTTAGTCTTACTTCGGTGGTAGGCAAATTAATGGAAAGGGTACTGAAGGATAGGATTTCTGAGCATCTGGAAAGACGTGTCTTTGATATGTATGTCCCTGTCAGGCAGGGAAGAGATGGTCGAGTGAGGGAACCATGGTTGACAAGAGAGGTTGAATGTCTTGTTAAGATGAAAAAGGAGACTTATGTAAGGTTGAGGAAACAAGGTTCAGACAGGGCGCTGGAGGGATACAAGATAGCCAGGAGGGAACTGAAGAAAGGGATTAGGAGAGCTAAGAGAGGGCATGAACAATCTTTGGCGGGTAGGATCAAGGAAAACCCCAAGGCCTTTTACACATATGTGAGAAATATGAGAATGACTAGAGCGAGGGTAGGTCCGATCAAGGACAGTAGCGGGAGATTGTGTATTGAGTCTGAAGAAATAGGAGAGGTCTTGAACGAGTACTTTTCTTCTGTATTTACAAATGAGAGGGGCCATATTGTTGGAGAGGACAGTGTGAAACAGATTGGTAAGCTCAAGGAAATACTTGTTCGGAAGGAAGATGTGTTGGGCATTTTGAAAAACTTGATGATAGACAAGTCCCCCGGGCCTGGCGGGATATATCCAAGGATTCTATGGGAAGCAAGAGATGAAATTACAGAGCCGTTGGCAATGATCTTTTCGTCCTCACTGTCAATAGGGGTGGTACCAGGGGATTGGAGAGTAGCGAATGTCGTGCCCCTGTTCAAAAAAGGGAATAGGGATAACCCTGGGAATTACAGGCCAGTTAGTCTTACTTCGGTGGTAGGCAAATTAATGGAAAGGGTACTGAAGGATAGGATTTCTGAGCATCTGGAAAGACACTGCTTGATTAGGGATAGTCAGCACGGATTTGTGAGGGGTAGGTCTTGCCTTACAAGTCTTGTTGAATTCTTTGATGAGGTGACCAAGCATGTGGATGAAGGTAAAGCAGTGGATGTAGTGTACATGGATTTTACTAAGGCATTTGATAAGGTTCCCCATGGTAGGCTTATGCAGAAAGTAAGGAGGCATGGGATAGTGGGAAATTTGGCCAGTTGGATAACGAACTGGCTAACCGATAGAAGTCAGAGAGTGGTGGTGGGTGGCAAATATTCAGCCTGGATCCCAGTTACCAGTGGCGTACTGCAGGGATCAGTTCTGGGTCCTCTGCTGTTTGTGATTTTCATTAATGACTTGGATGAGAGAGTTGAAGGGTGGGTCAGTAAATTTGCAGACGATACGAAGATTGGTGGAGTTGTGGATAGTGAGGAGGGCTATTGTCGGCTGCAAAGAGTTGCCACTCAAGTGGATAGAGCTGTGAAGAAGACCTATGGTGTGCTAGCATTCATTAACAGAGGGATTGAATTTAAGAGCCGTGAGGTGATGATGCAGCTGTACAAAACTTTGGTAAGGCCACATTTGGAGTACTGTGTACAGTTCTGGTCGCCTCATTTTAGGAAGGATGTGGAAGCTTTGGAAAAGGTGCAAAGGGGATTTACCAGGATGTTGCCTGAAATGGAGAGTAGGTCTTACGAGGAAAGATTGAGGGTGCTAGAACGGTGAAGGATGAGGGGGCGACTTGATAGAGGTTTATAAGATGATCAGGGGAATAGATAGAGTAGACAGTCAGAGTCTTTTTCCCCGGGTGGAACGAACCATTACAAGGGGACATAAATTTTAGGTGAATGGTGGTACCCAGAGAGTAGTGGGGGCATGGAATGCACTGCCTGTGGAAGTTGACACAGTAACTGTACAGACTGCAACTTCCAACCAGCATGCCACGACCACATGGGATGCTGCAACCGGGTCTGTCACTGTCTCTGATGAAAAGCGGAGGTAAGTGTACCACTCCACCTTCTTCTCCACACTGCAACGCTGTTCCTGAGGCTCAGCGAGATTCCAGTTGCCCCACGTGGACATAGAAGAAAAGGCAACACGGAGGAGGCAAAGACCATCTTTTTCAACCTTGCAAGAAATGTTCAAGAATAACAGCAACCATGCAGCGGAACAAGACCCACACCAACCAAATGTGTTCAACATAAAGCAAAGGAAACAAAGAATGAAGGCAAAGGCAAATGCCCCCCCAACCTTCAAACGAACGACAAGAACGAGAACCAACAAAGCCTCCCACTCTCCTTACAGAACAGTGAATGAGATGTTATAAAACCTCCAGACCAGATGAACCTCTAACCTCAAAGATTTAATGGGGAGATATAGTGTAGCGAGAATGGTATTCTTGCTAAAACTGTCGGAGCAATTGTCATGATAGGGAGATATTAGGAAATTGGGTCCAGAAATGGGGTCCAAAATGTAGAAAGCAATTTAAGGGTTAAACGGACTGAAGGAAAATACTGTTAACCCGGACTCAAAGGGACACCCCCACACCTGGCTGAGTCACATGGTCCCTTTCAGACTTAAACCCGTTCGCGAATGCATGTGATGATTCACCCAACATCCATTATCTTTCTGGACATTTCTGCAGGGCCAGCCAATTACAGAACTGGATCATCCATTTGTCTGTCAATGGGAGGTAGTTGCATAGCCCTGGGGCGGAATTCTCCCCCCCCCACCCCCCACCCCCCCACGCCGGGTGGGAGAATCGCCCGGGCGCCACGCGAGTCCCACCACGCCGCCCCGACTCCCGCACGTGATTCTCCCACCCCCCCCCCCCCCCAAACGGCGCGGCGAGAATCACGGCTGGCCGCTGGGTGAATTGCCGCTTGTCGTTTGTAATGGGCGTGCGGTGATTCTCTGGCCCGGATGGGCTGAGCGGCCTGCCCAACACGGCAGGTTTCCGCCGGCGCTGTCCACACCTGGTCGCTGCCGGCGGGAACAGCGCGTGAACGCTGGGGGAGGCCGCCTGTGGGGGGGGGGGGGGTGGGGTGGGGGAGAGGAGTTTCTGCACCGGGGGGGGCCTCAAAAGGGGTCTGGCTCACGATTGGTGCCCACCGATCGGCGGGCCGGCCTCTCTGAAGGAGGACCTCCTTTCCTCCGCCGCCCCGCAAGATCCATCCGACATCTTTTTGCGGGGCGGCCATGGGGAGGACGGCAACCGCGCATGCGCGGGTTGGCGCCGGCCAACCTGCGCATGCGTGGGTGATGTCATTTACGCGGCACCGGATGCGTCATTTACGCGGCACCGCTTTTATGCGGCGCCAAGGCCCAGCGCGTGTAAATGATGCGGCACCGCTCCTAGCCCCCCGCCCCCCCGGGGCAGGAGAATAGGGGGCTGGGAGCGGCCTCCGACGCCGGAGTGAAACACTCCGGTTTTCACTCCGGCGTCGGGACTTAGACTCCCGATGGGAGAATTGCGCCCAGACTCTTTAGTGTAAACAGGACAGGGCAATCAAGCATCCCAATTAAGTCTGTTCCAGTGTGGACATTCCAAAGGAGGACCTTTGTTTGAAGGGCTGGGTAGAGCTCAGAGAGAGAGATAATCAATCTGAAACATGGAAGGATGTGAGCAGCCACGAGACTGGTCATGAAATCTGCTACACTGGAAACAGCTGACGAAGAGGTCATAAAAAAAGCCACAGAGAGAAAGCTTTGGAAAAGTGTTCTGAACGAATGTCCCTAACAGAAGAAAGATTGCTTCCTAAATGCAAGTGATGCCTTCGCCTGTCGGTGTAAGTGGAACGAGAGCTGTATTTTCATGAAAAATGATGTTTAATGGGGAATAACTCATGTTAAGGTGGAGAAACTGCATGTAATCTGTTGGTGTTAGAGCTGTGAAGTAAATGTTTAAATGTTTTTTCTTCTCTTTTGTTCTAATAAAGTTTGTTTATACAAAATTTGCACATAGCTACAATAGATTAATAAAGGCTTGCTGTTAACACACAGAATCAACGCCACCCCAACAAATCTTAAACCTGAGCTTGATTGATTGTTGTTTATCAAATATGTGAAGGAACATGAGGCAAAGTGATGTGTACGGAACTTGGTCAGATACGCCACGATTTCACTACCAGGGTTGAGGGGCTGAATGGACTCCTCATGTTCCAGTGGAGCCCAGTATCTGCAAAGCCCCAGTCTGTAAATTTGTACTGCAAGCTAATCCTGAATGTAGTGTTTTGGTGCCGTTATGTGATTGGCCCGCAAAGGATTTTGTTTCACTTGCTTTGATAGAAAGAATTTGCATTTTTCATTTGTTGTCTTTCCAATTAAGGGGCAATTTATTGTGGCCAATCCACCTAACCTGCACGTCTTTGGGTTGTGGGGGCGAAACCCAGGCAAACATGGGGAGAATGTGCAAACTCCACACAGCCTGTGACCCAGAGCCGGGATCGAACCCGGGACCTCAGCGTCGTGAGGCAGCAGCGCTAACCACTTTGCCACTGTGCCGCCCTGTTTTTATTTTATTTTCATACACTGCCAAGGGGTCCACAAGGCACTGCACAGGTGGCACAAATGCACTGCGAGGATGCCAGGCAGGATGGCGGAAGCCATGTGGTTGAAAGAAGGGTTGAGGGAGGCTATGAAGGGTGAGGGGTTCAGGGCAGGTATGAAAGGGACTCTGGAAGATTGGGGGGGGGGTGAACGGTGGGGTACTGGAAGGGGGGGGGGGCCTGAAAGGGTGTGTGGGCTGGCCTGAAAATGGTGTGCCCTCAGCCACCCCATACCAGGGTGTCATCACTTGGGGGGAGGGGGAGCCAGAGAAGCTCCCAGCAAACCCCGCTACAAATGACACTCAGCAACTTTTCCGTTACATCGCACCCTGTAAGTCAGGTGACCTGAGCCAGAGTGCCACTCGCAGGATGGTGTCCCAGTGAGCAGGATATGAAAAGGAAGACAGGAAGAAGGTCCGAAATAAAGAGTGGAACCGAGAGAAAACTGAGAAGGCATTCCCAGGCAGTGGCAAATAAAAATAGAGGCAGCAGAAAGATGTCCCAGAAGACAGTCACAGGTAAGGGACACGGTTGCAGATCCAAAACAGATCTGATAAAGTTGGGAGAATGAAGCAGAGAAATAGGCTCCAAATTAGAGGTGGACATGTAGAGAGCAGATTCGAAGTCAAGTGGTCTCACAAAATGCCCAAAAGATCTGCGAGGTCAGCTGAAAGTGTGAGATGCTGTGGGCTGTAGGGGTAAAGGCACCCTTTGGAGCAGTGCTGTTCTACTTGACATGGCCGAAGAACTGAAATTATGGCTGGAAGGTGATGATCCTTGGAGATCCAGATGAAAGGAATCTCAGAAGGTGAGTATGAAACCCTGGAGGTGGATCCTTGTTGAAACCGCCTGAGTAGAATCTGCTTGGTCAGATCTGTCATTCAGTTTGGATTGTGCAATATGTGACCACAGTTCACCTGTTACATCCCATGAATATTAGAGTACAGGATTGATAACATAAATTGTTCTATCTTTCAGAATTTGTATATTTGTGTAAAGATATAACTGGGGTAAAGGACTAGTGATTATTTGAATCATTTTCTGGTGCAATGTACTGTATCTGGTGCAATATAGTTAATTTTTCTTGTTGAATAAATATTTTATTCTTTGTCCTAAATGTTCCTCAGCAGCCTCCTGTGAATTTGTTCAGTACCTTTTCTTCATGGTTTCTATCAAGTTAGGATCTATCAAGTTAGGTTTCACTCTGGGATCTGGCTTCTCAGTATTAACAGCAGTCGGGATTGTAACAATCTCAACAGCAACACTGCAGAAACATGGGGCGGGATTCTCCGATATTGGCGCGATGTCCGCCGACCGGCGCCAAAAAGGGCGCGAATCAGTCCGGCATCGCGCCGCCCCAAAGGTGCGGAAGTCTCTGCATCTTGAGGGGCCGAGCCCTCACCTTGAGGGGCTAGGCCCGTGCCAGACTGATTTCTGCCCCGCCAGCTGGCGCGGAAATGACTTTGCCGGGCGGCACATGCGCGGGAGCGTCAGCGGCCGCTCAAGGCATCCCCGCGCATGCGCAGTGGAGGGGTTCTCTTCTGCCTCCGCCATGGTGGAGACCATGGTGAAGGCGGAAGGAAAAGAGTGCCCCCATGGCACAGGCCCGCCCGCGGATTGGTGAGCCCCGATTGCGGGCCAGGCCACCGTGGGGGCACCCCCCAGGGCCAGATCGCCCCGCGCCCCCCCCCCAGGACCCCGGAGCCCACCCGCGCTGCTGTGTCCCGCCGTCCCAAAGGTGGTTCAATCCATGCCGGCTGGCGTGGGTTGACAGCGGCGGGACTTCGACCCATCGCGGACCGGGGAATCGCCGGGGGATTCCCGCCAACTGGCGCGGCACGATTCCCGCCCCCGCTGAATCGCCGGTGGCGGAGAATTCGCGACATGGTGGGGGCGGGATTCACGCCGGCCCCCGGCGATTCTCCGACCCGGTGGGGAGTCAGAGAATCGTGCCCATGGGGCGGGATTGTCTCAGCCCGGGGCCGGGCCGGAGAATCCCCATGACCGGCGCGAATCCCGCCACGCCGCCCGATGTCGGCACGCTGGTCTCTGCAGAGTGCCGAATTGGCGCCATTGGCGCCGGCGTGGTTGGGGGCCGCTCTACGGGCCCCCCCCCCGCCGATTCTCGGTCCGGGATGGGCCGAGCGGCCGTCGTGAAAACGCCGAGTCCGGCCGCCGCTGCCTACACCTGCTCTCAGCCAGTGGGAGCTTGCCGTGGAAGGGTCGGGGGGTGGCCTGTGGGGGGGTTGGGGGGGTGGTGTTCGACCCCGGGGGAGGTCTCCGATGTGGCCTGGCCCGCGATCGGGGCCCACCGATCGGCGGGACGGCCTCTCTGGCTAGGAGCCTCCTTTCCTACGCACCGGTCCCTGTAGTCCTGCGCCATGTTGCGTCGGGGCCGGGGCGTTGAAGGAAGCCACTGCGCACGCGCGGATCCCGTGGCACCCAGTTTGCACTGGGATCAGCAGCTGGATCGGCGTGAACCACTCCAGTGCCGTGCTGGCCCCCTGTAGGGTCCAGAATTAATTGTTGGGTCGGCCAGTTCACGCCGCCGTAAAAGGTGACGCCGTTTACGCCGGCATGGACACTCTGCCGCGGGATTAGAGAAACCCGCCCATGGTGTAAATGTGTTTCACAAAATAGACCCAGTGAATAGTCACCATCTATTTAAGAGGTGCAAGTTAACCCCAGTTAGCTGACTCAGTCCCGGTCCTATTTCACATCTATCTGATGGACCTTGGTCACATTATCCAAAAACACAACGTCGGTTTTCACATGCAAATGGACAGCACCCAACTCTAATTGACCACCATCTCCACTACCTGTAAATTATCGTCCAACTTCCACCAACTGGATGTGCAGTAAAGTGTTCCAGATAAACATTGGGAAGACAAAGTCTTTGGGTGGAGTCTGGAGCCCACCCCGAGGGCGATGATAGTGGGGGGAGCATTTGATTAGGCGGGATGTTGGTGGGCAGGGACCCCAATGCCTTCCTGCCTGCACCTTGCTTAAGTCCTTGGCGAGAAGTCAGGTGGATGGCCTGCCCATCCTGCCCACTAACTGAGGTTCTTAAATGGCTAATTAATGCCCATTAAAGGTCCTCAACATGGCGCTACTGTTATTAATGCAGACACTAGCATGAGAACTAAACACTGGCAGATTTGATTGCAGAAACCGGTGGGTCATAAGGAACTCGGTGCTTGATTGAGGGACCCAGTATTAGGAGAGGTGGGGGTAGGGAGGGGCTTGGGGACCCACTCCACCACCAAGACCACCTATTTCAGTCTCCAAAACAGCACATGACTCCACTCCACCAACACTCATTTGCTGCTGAACCCTCACCTATTCATCATCTCTGGACTTGATTATTCTAATGGTCTCCACTACGTTGGGAACACAGGGATAAAAAAGTGATGATGTTTAGAATAAGAGAATAAAATGAGTCACACAACCCACCTCTTTGTAGATGCTGCTGTTTACTATTATATTTTTAAAGAATTCCAATATAAATCATCAAACAGAATCTTGACCAACTATTGAATTCATTGTCAGGGATAATAATTCATGACAGAAACAGAAAAAGAACAAATGAAACATACAGGAATGAGTCTCCTATTAAACCACTTTCTCCCTCGAGTGAAGTTTTTGCCCTTTTGTCCATCCAGCTGGATAATTGTCCAGATATTAAATGAACCGTCACGTCCAGAATTATTCTCACAGACAGGATGTTACCATCATTCTGGACGCAAACCTCTTCACAGTGACTGTATCACTTGTCCGACACTTGAGAGGATTGATTACATGAGAGCTCAGTCAAACTGCACCTCAGAAAACACATGTCAATCTCCACTATTTCTATAACCATTCTACCAGCTATATTGCAGATTCGAATTTCACCCAATCTGGGTTTAGTTGATGTTCCAAAGCCGTACATTGCAACATCAGCTTCACCACCCACCAGCGATAACACTGTGATTAAACTCTGGTGGTAATGAAAGTGAAATATGGCATCTAAATCTAACCCGGGATTCAAGTCCAGAAATTCCCCTATTCACCCAGATTCCCCCAGTGATTTGTAAACCCAGTTTGCTAATTGTTAAAATTGATTTTACTGTGGGATGTACCTGGTTGTTACTCAGGTTTAAACATCACATCGTAAGTCAACTGGTAGCCATCATTGTACACATAGAGTTTGTGATCAGATGGATTGTAGTTAACATTTTGCAGTTTCTCCATGACTTTACCCATCTTTATAGAAACCGCACCCTCTTCCCCTGTTCTGGTGTCAAACATGTGGAAAATTTCCTCAGACCGTAGGTCCACTGGCCGTATTGCATACAGCACCCCACAGATCATAAAGGCATTGGTCGCACTAGGTTTGAACAGCCTGGTCACCCATGTCCTTTCCACCGTGAAGGTGGTCACATTGATTTTACCAATAGCCACATATCCGACATTGGCTTCAGGACTGTAAATGACCCAAAGGCCGGACTCATCGACAGCAAAGTCCATGTCTTGGTACGTGACACCGGTATAAGAAAACCTGTTGTTGTAAGCTGCACCTGTAAGAATCTGTCTCTGTCTTGTGTTTGTGTCTATGTTAAGCCTGCACATGTACCGAGAATTGTAACAGTTGTAATAGAAGTATTTTTTGTACAAAACCATTCCACTTCCCTGCCCATAATAAGGAGAAAGTGATTCTGTTGTTGGATTCTTGTAAAGCAGCAAATCATCGTGTGAATGAAAGACTCTGAAGGAGTAAATTATCCGTGCATTTGTCTCGAGTGGGGCCACCCAGTACACCATTTCACTGGAGTTTGAAGCTGGATCTCTGCCCCATCCTCCATATTTATAACTAAATCCTCTCCAGTTCAGCTGTACCACGACGGGGTTGGATACATTAAGAAGGCCGTTATGATCACAGCTCCCTGTTTGAAAAATAGTAAACTCGAGTTCAACGTTGGGTGTACACATTTTTCAAATTCAATGTTTCAATTCCCAATAATGAGCTCTTGTAATTATTGTGACATTATCGTGATTATAGTACAACTCAGGTCCACTACAATGTCTGTAAAGTATTTTTTAAAATGTCAATTGTAACTATTTTAGTTTGTGAAACATTTCTAATACTTTTTAAATTCTTTCTAATATAATAATCGTTTATTGTCACGAGTAGGATTCGATGTAGCTACTGTGAAAAGCCCCGAGTCGCCACATTCCGGTGCGGCCGGTATGGGAATTGAACCCGTACTGCTGATATTGTTCTGCATTACAAGCCAGTTATTTAGCCCACTGTGCTAAACCCGCTCCTGGTTCTAGATTAATGAATTCTCATCTCCACATTCAGTGTGATGTCATTAGAATGTGTGTGTGTTGTTAGCGGATTAATGATCCAATGTGAGTGAGATCCCTCCCTCTTTATCGAGCAAACCCCGTGTTCCCCAGTCACCGTGATTAACTCACCGTAGTCAACGGCGGCAGGGGTTTGTGAATGCCGATGTTCCTCACAGTCCTGTAGGCGTTTCCTTAGCGTCGCAATCTCTCTGCGGACTGCCAGCACGTTGTGCTTATCAAGCGACTCCAGCTGGTTGACAGCTTGGGACATGTTCAGAATCTGAAATACATGCGGCGTTTAAAGAGAATCGTGTTTGGGTTCACAGGGCGGCTGGCGGGTGGGGGGGGCGGAATTTAGCCCCTTGAGCATGTTCTGCCATTCAATGAGATCAGAACTCCCTTCATAGAATTTACAGTGCAGAAGGAGGCCATTCGGCCCATCGAGTCTGCACCGGCTCTTGGAAAGAGCACCCTTCCCAATCCCACACCTCCACCCTATCCCCATAACCCCATCCAACACTAAGGGCAATTTTGGACACTAAGGGCAATTTATCATGGCCAATCCACCTAACCTGCACATCTTTGGACTGTGGGAGGAAACCGGAGCACCCGGAGGAAACCCACGCACACACGGGGAGGATGTGCAGACTCCGCACAGACAGTGACCCAAGCCGGAATTGAACCTGGGACCCTGGAGCTGTGAATCAATTGTGCTAACCACCATGCTACCATGCTGCCCGCCTTGTTTCCACAACCCATAATGCCATTAAATAATAAAAATTTATCACTGTCGGTTCTGAAGTTTTCAGTTCATCCTCAGCCTTGGCAGCTTTTTCAGGGAGACGCTCCGAGATTTGCACTCCCATTTCAGTGAAATGTTGCCTGACATTATTCCTGAACAGAACAGGTGTAATTTAAGGTTATTCCCCCTTATTCTGGACTCCCCCTGCCATACATACAGTTTGTGCTCTGTCTAACTTCTCAATTCTATTAATCGTCTTAAACATATCAGATAATCCTGCACCATTTGGTGGAAAAGACTGAGCTCAAAGTGGAACTTGAATCAAGAGAGAGGGAGAGGAGTTCGGAAATTCCAGAGATTGGGACCCTGGTGGCTGAAAGCGGCACTGCGGAGATGAGATTACCGAGAGCTCAAAATTATACAGAGAGTTTGGAGTGAGTTATATGGGACTGGAGTGACACCCCCACACATAAAGGGAAACTCCCCCCCCACCCCCCCCCCCCACCACTTCCTTGAAGCACTGCAGAGGCCCCACCCCTGGAAGTGTCACCCTTAGCAGGGGGCAGTGTCGCCCTGGCATCACAACCCTTGCCAGGCAGCAGTGCCAGGGCATTGACAGAGCATGTCCCTCTTCCCCCCCCCCCCCCAAGGGGCTACAATTACCTTTGCGACTCAATTCTTGATGTGGGGGGAGGGTGGAAATGTGGCAGGGAAGATTTTAAGCACCTGCAAATGTGTTAAAATGCATGTAAATGCGGTTCCCACCCTCGTTACATCACGGGCAAGGGGCGGAGATAATCATGGAATGAGATTGCACTGCTGAGATTCTCGTTCCCATAGTCTCGTGATATTTTCCACCAGTTTCGCCAATTTTTGCCCATGGCGAGCCCTGGCAGAACACCCCCCGACTGAGTCGCTAATGGTTATTGTTACTTCGTCCCTTTAAGCTTGGCCTCTTAAGTGTTTTGTTACGCTCTTGACGTAGCATAAGCTGCTTCCTTGATGTGCCCTCTGACAAAGGAAGGTTCAAACTTGGAGATAGCTTTAACACGTTTATTGAACTATTAACAATTCTCCTACTTGGATTCGACTCTACTGTTAATCCTGCTATAGCTACTCAGACTGATGAACCAGTCTGCTACAATCCACATGGTGGGTGTGATGTTCAATCAACCCTGTGTCTGTACTCACTCAGAGTCTCCACTGGAAATAGACTGAGCATGTGTGATGTGCCCTTTTATATGGGTTGGTGTAATGCCCTCCTGTGGTAGTGTCACCTCTGTGTGTATCGTGACTGCCCATTGGTCGTGTCCTATCTTACTGACCTATTGGTTGAATGTCTGTGTGTCATGTCTCTGGTGCTCCCTCTAGTGTCTAGTTTGATGTGGTGTATGTACATTAACCCTTAGTGTACTTATATGGTGCTATATATCACCACATTAGGCATGTCCAATTAACATTGCTGCACCATCGAAGTAGCTTTCGAAGTACCCCCCTAAATCTCGCCATCTTACCTGTAAGCGTCTCCTCAAATCCTACCTCTTACTCCTCCTAATTTCTCCGCTCACTATCACATATTTTTTGACTGACTTACAGGATGTGGGCGTCGCTGTCCAGGACAGAATTTATTGCCCATCCCTAATTGCCCTTCAGAAGGTAGTGGTGAGTCGTCAACCGCTGACAACTCTCCTATGAGAGCCGCTTTGGGATGGTTCACTCCTTAAACGGTGCTTTATCGATGCAAGTTGTTGCTGTTGTGGCGACTAAGTGCCCTCCCTCAGGACAGGAACTCTCTCCAGCCGGTTCCTCGGGTGAATCCGCGGTGGCCAAAAGCTGTAAAATACTCAACCAACACAGGACAGAAGAACACGAAGCAATAAACGGAATGGTTTATCTCTTTCTGACCTCACTGTAAAGCTGGTCGATCATGCTGTTGCTGCCGTTGAGGGAGATCTTCAGCTGACCGGTGAGTGACAACAGCTCTCGGATCTCCAGTTTCAGCAGCTCAAAGTCGAGTTGGGTGTAGGAGCCTCCACTCTCCATCCTCTCCACGCGCCGTGTCAGGTTCAGCAGCTTGTACGTTTGCACAGAGAGAGTCCTCGTATATTCCTGCACCTAAACGCAGCATCACAGGGAACCCACACAGTTACAGCCACCTCCGCAGTCCAAAGTGCAGCTGAAAATGTTCTTTGAAAATGTCAAATGAAACTTTTCCAATATTAACAATTAAAATCCACTTTAATTTGTAACGTCCACCTACAAGTTCCCATCCAAACCGCATCGTGAATTTTAATAGTAATCTTATTATTGTGACAAGTAGGCTTACATTCACACTGCAATGAAGTTACCGTGAAAAGCCCCTAGTCGCCACACTCCGGCGCCTGTTCGGGTACACAGAGGGAGAATTCAGAATGTCCAATTCACCTAACAAGCACGTCTTTCGGGACTTGTTGGAGGAAACCGGAGCACCCGGAGGAAACCCACGCAGGCAAGGGGAGAACGTGTAGACGCCGCACAGACAGTGACCCAAGCCGGGAATCGAACCTGGGACCCTGGCGCTGTGCTAACGTGCCGTCCAATTGGAACAATATTGCCATTCCTTCACCGTGGCTGGGCCAAAATCATGGAACTCTTTCCCTCTCGGTCATTAACAGGAACAGAAAGTAATCAAACAGGCCAATGGAATGATGACATTTCTATATCACGGACTAGGTTACAAGGGGGTAGAAGGAAAATGGCAGCTGTACATAAACCACCCCTGGAGTTACTGTGAGTGATCCTGTGCACTACACCATGAGGAGGATATAGTGTATCCCCCCATTGATAAACCACAAAGATCCCTTATTGATAAACACTTCATCTGATCACCCATCAATATCCCATTGACAAATACCACAGCCCTGTCACGGAGCAATGTCCCCCATTCATGAACATCCCAGACAGCTCATCCATCAGTATCATTCCATTAATATCCTGGGACTGGTGCTATCCTACAACGAATGCCTCACTATTGCTCTCCCTCTGTTTCTCAGACAGTAACCGTGGTAATTGATGAGTGCAGAGTCTGAAAGAGGATGGAGTATATCAGTAATAAATGTACCTTGCTGAGTTCATGTTGTACGTTGACACTGAGCGCTTGGTATGTTGTTTGCAAATATTCCACCCTTTCCACCGGGAACACGTTATCAGGCCAATTCACGGAGCAAACACAGACCCCATCGCTGTCAACTGACCCATTGACATGGTTACCGTTCTGTGGACATAGAAATCAAAATTAGCACAAATTCAACACTGGTGTGAGCTGGTCGACATCTTCACCCCCTCCCCCAAACTCATAAACCCCAGCACCCCTCCCCTGAACTGGGAACACTCCTTCACCCCTCCCCTGAGCTGATAACACAGCTCCATCCCTCTCTTCAGCTGGTAACATCGCTTCCCAATGTTTACAGCACAGGAGACCATTCGGCCCCTTATGTCAGTGCTGATATCCCTCCTCCAGTACGCTTCACCCTTCACCCTTAAAACTACAAGTAACAAATTGGTTGCTCGTTTGACGATGCTGCTATTGTTCACCACACCAATAGAGACAATTCTCAAGTAAATACCCTTTACAATATACCTTTTAGATTTATGTTTGGCAGGCAATCTGTAACTGCCGGGTTTCTACTCCCACATAATGGGAAAATGAGCCGGTGTTTTCAGTGTCTCTGACTTATCAGGAATGTTATGGAACTATAAAAGCTGACGGCACAGACTGGGACTATTCCCGTCATTAAGCCCCTTTTCAATAGTCTCACTCATTTGCACTTTGCCCCGAACCCTGTGATATCCCCCATCTAGAAATTTACCCAATTCCTTTTTGAAACTCCCCATTGAATCTTCTCCCACTGCCCTTTCAGGCAGCGCCTTCCAGGTCACAGGAAGTCGCTGAATAAAGTTACATTTTCATGTTTGTTATCTGACGTACCTTAAATCCGTGTCCTTTATTCACCGACCTCCAGAAACTTCACTCTCATGCGAAATGTCACAGAAAATAGGGAGATTAGAGAATGTCCAATTCACCTAACAAGCATATCTTTCAGGACTTGTGGGAGGAAACCGGAGCACCCGGAGGAAACCCACGCAGACACGGGGAGAACGTGTAGACGCCGCACAGACAGTGACCCAAGCCGGGAATCGAACCCGGGAGTCTGAAACAACAGTGATAACCGCTGTGCTACCATGCCGCGCTCTCCTCCCTGAATCAACCCAGACTGTGGGAGCAATCTGATGTGATAAATGAGTTTGGCAGGAGAGACACATTGACCCAAGTCTAAGCCTTCCTAAAGTACAACATATTACGAATAATAAGCAGCTCTGAGAATATACAATTCTTCATTGGTCATAAATGCACCTGGTGAGTGAGGAGGGCAATGGGAAACCTGGCTCCCACCACCATTTTATTGACTGTACAAGGGGAGGGGTGCTAGGGCTGGAAATTGGAGGTTCCTCCCATTTCTACCACCTATTATCAGCACTGAGCAGTCCCACAGGTAATGGCCTAACACAGGGTAAGGGTCCCCATACCACAAACAAGCTGAGAAAGAGCGTGCATAGAGTGCTCTCAGTCCCTCAAACACTAAATCTTCCTGATTCACACAAGCAGCAAGAGAGGGAGTTCTGTTTAATTGTGGTGCGAGGTGACTGTGCCCTCGTGTTATATTGACTGGAACACGAACAATCCAGGAATGGAAAATGCTTCCATTTATCTAACGATTTTCAGAACCTCCTCTGGCCAATGTGATACTTTTTGAAGGAAATGCACCAGCCAATTTGCAACCAGCGAGATCCCACTCGCGTAACAAAATAAATGTTTTTAATGATGTTGGCTAAAGAACAAATCTTGGGAAGACATCAGGGGCAAACTCACCTTCGCCTCTTTGAAATAGTCTCATTACATCTCTTATATTTGCCTGGGAGAAGGAACAAAGCTTTGATTTAATGTTTCAAATGAGATAAGGCACCTGCAACAGGGTAGCACTCATAGAACAGAACGTACAGTGCAGAAGGAGGCCATTCGGCCCATCGAGTCTGCACTGACCCACTTAAACCCTCACTTCCACCTTATCCCCGTAACCCAATAACCCTTCCTAACCTTTTTTTGGACACTAAGGGCAATTTAGCATGGCCAATCCACCTAACCTGCACATCTTTGGACTGTGGGAGGAAACCGGAGCACCCGGAGGAAACCCATGCAGACAAGGGGAGGACGTGCAGACTCCACACAGACAGTGACCCAGTGGGGAATCGAACATGGGACCCTGGCGCTGTGAAGCCACAGTGCTAGCCACTTGTGCTGCCCTACTCCTTCAAAACTGCACTGGAATTTCTGCCTTAATTACATTCTCAAGCATTTAGAGTGAGGTTTGCTCACAGCACCTTCTAACTCATCGAAGCACAGCTGATTTGAACACAGAGTGAACCTGAAGAGGAAGATTTTGACATGATTAACATTGATACAAAATTAGAAGTAAACTTACAGACGGCAGGACAGAGGCTGCGATCAACAGAAGGAACAACATCTTTGTTTTGCTTCTGAGCTCACCTCTAAGGTGGGTGAGGAGGGGACAGGGCTTAAATAACCAACTCACCATAGCCCCTCCCCAAACTTAATGACTCATTCTTCCAAGATCAAATCAGTTGAGCAATTCTTTCTTGCTATACCTGTCTAAACAATCGAAATTCTGGTAAATTCGCATTTCAGATTGTCGTGTCATCTTCAGGAATGACATTTGGTTTTCAGCCACACTTTTTTATTGCCAGATGTCAACGTAAAGCTTTAACTAAACAATGTGCTTCTATATTGTCTGTAATACCAGAGGTTCCTTTCCTGCTCTCTCCATTTCTTTGTTGACGGGGTTTGTGGTACAGGCCTGGCCATCTTCTGTTCTCTTGCCCAATGGGTTATTCTCATTCAAATGTGGCTGGGCTATTGAAAGAACTTGACATTATTATTTTATTTTTTAAAAATAAATTTGGAGTACCCAATTTTTTTTTCCCAATTAAGGAGCAATTTAGCGTGGCCAATTAGCCTACCCTGCGCATGTTTGGGGTGTGGGGGCGAAACCCACGCAGACCCGGGGAGAAAGTGCAAATTCCACACGGACAGTGACCCGGGGCCGGGGTCGAACCTAGGTCCCCGGCACCGTGGTTCAGCAGTGCTAACCACTGCGCCAGCTTGCTGCCCCAGGTCTTTACGTTGTTAATAAAATTTGTGTTTGTACAACATTTCTGGAACTGCTGACCTGCTCAGTCAGACCCTCCCTCAGTGAAGCCCTCGATGCCAATAAAAACATTACACACTCTCACAACGCCTGCTCCCTCAGTCAAGCCTCATCTCTGTCCATTAAATCCTAATGAAGCCAATTGGACATGGCGGACAACTGGTTTAATCATTCACTACCAGAACTGGCTGGACCAGAGAGTCAACCATGGTCTCTGGATCACTCGCTCAGTGACCTTGCCACTGGGACACTGTCTCCCCAAGAGTAACCCTAAAGCAACTGGTTTCAGGGTGTCATGGTCTAGGGAGAAATGGAAATAGTCCTACCTTCTTGTGCTGAGGGTTCATTAAGTGCCATTACTGGTGGTTACATGTGCCTGGCCATTGTCCAACGCTTCGGTAATCTCCTGACTATTTTGGTTTTCCATCACAGATTCCTGAGTGATAGCTCCAACGTCCATGCCTTCCACTGAGCTGAGTTTCACAGAGGCCTCTATGGAAGCAGGCAGTGTGACAGCTTTGATTTATCTTTTCTCACTGAGTCAAGATCCCCGACATGACGAACTGAAGACAGAGGTCATGTACTTTGAACCTAAATAGAACAGAGCAGCGTACTTTGCAAATGAAAATGAAATGAAGTGAAAATCGCCTATTGTCACGAGTTGGCTTCAATGAAGTTACTGTGAAAAGCCCCTAGTCGCCACATTCCGGCGCCTGTTCGGGGAAGCTGGTACGGGAATCGAACCGTGCTGCTGGCTTGCCTTGGTCTGCCTTCAAAGCCAGCGATTTAGCCCTGTGCTAAACCAGCCAAATCGTGAAAATGTAGTTACAATGGAAGATCAAAGAGCCTTGGGGAGTTGGTACACATTGATCATTTAAAAGGCATTAACAGTTGTCGTGTTAATCACCCTGGGGTAACATGGACTGCAACTGGATGCAGTTGTACTTGAAAGTAGACTCCAAACTTTGATGTTAGTGAAATACGCTTTATTAAAGTTGTTAAGCAGTGCACACAGTTCGCTGTGGGTTTGACACTCTACTAATCTAAGCATGCTTACTATAACTAACTAGACCAGACTAGCTCTGAGCCACGTGTAGAAGGCTCTAACTGATATATACACCCCGACTGTCACTACAGTTGTCACCAGTGGAAAGAGGCAGAGTGTTAATGCCTCGTGTGTTTTATAGTGGGAGACCACCTTCTAGTGTTCTGCCTGGTGATTGGTTGTGTTCTGTCCTGTGTGCTGATTGGCTGTACTGGGCGCCTGTCACTGCCTGTCTGTATCTCAATATGTGCATGGGTGCCGGTCATGACAACAGTTACAGAGAGTAATCAAACAGGCGAATGGAATGCTGACTCGAGCGCTAGAATAGAAGATGTTTGACTGCTGCTATGACCTGCAGTCACTGTAGATAGGGAGAAAGGTTTCCTCTGGCTGGGAAGTCTCGGCTCTGGGGGCAGAGTCTAAAAATTGGAGCCAGAGGGAAATCAGGAAATACCTCTGCACACAAAGGGTGGCAGGAATCTGAAACATTTTCCCCAAAACAGTAATTGATGCTGGATTATTTGTTAATTTTGTAGTATGAGGGTCTGGTATGTAGCGGGTTAATAAGACACTGTGTGCAGTACTGCCGACACAGTGATGAAGGAAGTCACATGATCAAGACCGAGGGTCAGTGCGGTGTTGGCCAGAGACGTGTTAAGACCTAGACATGGAGATGGCTCCGCGATTGATCCCCGCACTGTATATATGCATATAGTTACAAGTAGCTAATTATGATTTGCTGTTAACATATTTTAGACGGTGAAGAAACAGTCACATTTTTCAACCACGCCATCCCAATGTGGTGGCAATCTTCGGATCAGAAAACCTCATCCCAATAAGGTGTTTACGGATTTCTACAGAAGGCTGTACAGGTTGGAACCCCCTACGGGGCCGGAGGGGATGAGGCACTTTTTGGAGGGGCTGAATTTCCCAAAGTTGGACGGGGAGCTGGTAGAAGGGCTGGAGCCCGATTGGGTTGGAAGAGCTAGTGGAGGGTCTGAAGGCCATGCAGTCGGGTAAAGCCCCGGGGCTGGACAGGTACCCAGTGGAATTTTATAAAACGTTCTCTGGGATATTGGGGCCGGTGTTGATGAGGATGTTCAATGAGGCAAGGGGAAGAGAGGTGCTGCCCCCGACGATGTCACAGGCCACAGTTCCGCTGATTCTGAAGCGGGACAAGAACCCGGAGCTGTGTGGGTCCTACAGGCTGATACCCCTGTTGAATGTGGATGCTAAATTGCTGGCCCAAAGTTTGTCTTCCAGGATTGAGGATTGTGTTCCGGATGTTATTGGGGAGGACCAGGCAGGGTTTGTTAAGGGTAGGCAGTTGGTGGCCAATGTAAGAAGCTTGTTAAACATGATCATGATGCCCCTGGAAGGTAGGGAGGTGGAGGTAGTGATCGCAATGGATGCAGAAAAGTCTTTTGATCGGGTAGAATGGGATTATCTGTGGGAGGTACTGGGACGGTTCGGATTTGGGCGGGGATTTATTGACTGGGTCAGGTTGCTGTATCAGGCTCCTGTGGCAAGCGTATGGACGAATAGGACAACATCGGGCTATTTTAGACTGCACCAAGAGATGAGACAGGGATGCCCCCTCTCCCCACTGTTGTTCGCGCTAGCTATAGAACCGTTGGCAATTGCTCTGAGAGCCTCAAGGGACTGGAAGGGGCTGTTCCAGGCCTGGGGGGAGGGGGGTGTGGTGGGGGTGGAGCACAGAGTCTCGCTCCATGCAGACGACCTGCTTCTGTATGTAGCGGAGCCAATCGAGGGGATGGACGAAATCATGAGGATTCTAGGGGAATTTGGCCGGTTTTCGGGGTATAAGCTAAATATGGGGAAAAGTGAAATGTTTGCGGTCCAGGCGAGGGGACAGGAGAGGCGGTTGGGGGAGCTGCCGTTTAGATTAGTAGGGGGAAGTTTTAGGTACCTAGGCATTCAAGTGGCGCGGGAATGGGACCGGCTGCATAAATTAAATCTGGCCTGACTAGTAGACCAAATGAGGATGATGTTCGAGATGGTCCGTTGTCACTGGCTGGGAGGGTGCAGACAGTGAAGATGAATGGCCTCCCGAGATTCCTGTTGTATTTCAGTGTCCCTCCATCTTTATTCCGCGGTCCTTTT
Organism: Scyliorhinus torazame; assembly: GCF_047496885.1. Taxonomy (NCBI): domain Eukaryota; kingdom Metazoa; phylum Chordata; class Chondrichthyes; order Carcharhiniformes; family Scyliorhinidae; genus Scyliorhinus; species Scyliorhinus torazame. Next base: position 30,670,061 of record NC_092731.1, read on the forward strand.
TTAAACGGGTCAACAAAGTGATCACTGGCTTCGTTTAGGCAGGCAAGGCCCCGTGAGTAAGGAAGGTAATGCTTGAGTGGAGTTGGGGAGAGGGCAGGCTGGCGCTGCCAAATTTTGGTAACTATTACTGGGCGGCGAATATAGCCATGATCAGGAAGTGGGTGGTGGGGGAGGGGTCGGCATGGGTGTGTATGGAGGCGGCTACATGCAAGGGCACCAGTCTGGGGTACTCCACCAGTCCAGTGGTGGTGGCGGCCCTGAGAGTCTGGGGACAATGGAGGAGACGTGTGGGAGCAGAGAGAGCATCGGTCTGGTCCCCAATCTGTAATAATCACCGGTTTGCCCCGGGAAGTATGGATGGGGGGTTCCGGATATGGCGGAGAGCCGGGATTGAGAGGATGGGGGATTTGTTTACAGAGGGGAGCTTTCCAAGTAAAAGGGTGCTGGAGGAGAACTGAACAAAACTCCCAACTGGAAGCTGAGAAAATTCTCCAGTGCAAGCAGCAGAGAGAAGAGACTGGGAAAGTAAGGGCTGAGGATTTCCTGCTGCAGGAGACTCCACCCACTCTCCCATGGAGATCCAGCTCCAAGTGAGGTAGCCCGTCAACCCATGCAGCCGAGGCTGAAAACTCTCCTTCCTGATGCGCGCTGCTGCCTATTTGCGAAGGCCGCCAAAACTGGCAAAAGCGGGAGACCCATCGTTCTGCGGTGACCCACTAAACCATCTTGGGGGCCTGGAAGCTCTTAAAGCTGTACCCACGCTTTTAAAATCTTCGTCGTGTATGAAAAGTCCAATTCGCCAGATGGGTTTGAACCTTCAGCAGGGCCAAATCCAACAGGACGATTGGCATCTTTGAGAAGCGAGTTTTCACATTATGTGAGTACATCAGGCCTCAGGAAAAAAAAAGCAGAGGAAGAGCTGAATAATGCTTTTTTTTCCTGGCTTGGTGAGCTTTCGAATCACGTTGTCCTGATTCAAAGCATTATTGAATCCAAAACCGGCCTTGGCGAATTTTTACAAACCTTTGACGAACACGTTAATCTTCAAGCTGAGTACTGCAGAGAAAGACACATAAATGTCTGCAAGTTCTAATAATGTATCTTTATTGCAAGTCTGAGGCAGAATTCCCAAATAATTTCCTTTTCAAAGACGTGGACATGTATCCAAATCTGAAACAGCGGCTGTGGTGAACAGCAAGGAGAATGCCCTGGACCAGACAGAGAGTAAATAAGCAAAAATACAATCAGGAAATGTTTTCATCAAAGCTGAGTTGAAGATCTAACCTGAAGTATAGCCAGGCATGAAAACTGACAAGCAAGGCGATCACAGAGCTCATTGCCATCAATGACTTGTGACAATCCAGTACATGCCCCTGGAAGAACACAGGGAATTGGAAACGACGTTGAATACCAGTTCAGGAAAAGCCACATTGGAGCTATCAGCAATGACAAAGCTGTACACTGATACGCAGAGTGAGACGATGAGAGCTGACCATGAAAATGAACAGTTGACAGAGCAGCTCATTATTCTACAGGACAAAATTCAAAAACAGTCCAATTACCCTTCAGGAACATAACAGAATAAAGAATATCTTGACAGCAGAAAGGCAGAAAAGCAGAACCAACCCAAAGAGACTGTTCAATTACAAGAAAACTCAAGGCAAACAACTTTGCAATGAAATGGAAAATCTGCTGAAGGACCTTCACGCGCTACAGGGATCCCTCAGGTCTGAGTTTGTCCCTTGGATCATTTACAAAATGAAATAACATTTATTCCATGCCACTCTGAAAGAACTGATCGCTAAGTTTCCAGAAAAGACTCAGGAAGACTCACTATTGCGGGAGGAAGCCAAGGGACACAAGGAGACTGCAGCGCTGAAGGAAACAGTCGAAATTTGGAAGAAACCTTGGAAAAACATTACATTCCCGACTTGATTTAAAGAGCTATGTAGCATTGTGAGTGGCAAGATGTTTAAATGAACTGCAAGCAGTTCTTTAAGGGTTCGTGCATAAAAACTGGCAAGGCATGCTGCAGTTGTATAGAGCCTTGGTAAGGCCGCATTTGGAATATGGCGCACAATTCTGGTCACCACTACCAGAAGGATGTGGAGGCTTTGGAGAGGGTGCAGAGGAGGTTTACCAGGGTGTTAGCGGGTCTGGAGGGTGTTAGCTATGTGGAGAGGCTGGATAGACTTAGACTGTTTTCATTGGAACCACGGAGGTTGAGGGGCGACCTGAAAGAGGTCGACAAGATTATGTTGGATAGAGTGGATGGGCAGGCACTCTTTCCCAGGATGGAGGGGTCAGTCACTAGGGGGCATAGATTTAAGATGTGCGTGGGGCAAAGTTTAGAGGAGATGTGCGTGGCAGGTTTTTTACACCGAGGGTGGTGAGTGCCTGGGACGCGTTGCCAGGGGAGGTTGTGGAAGTAAATACACTAACGGCGTTCAAAATGCATCTCGACAAATACATGGATAGGATGGGTATGGAGGGATACGGCACAAGGAAGTGCTGAGGGTTTTGGCCAAGGGTGGTATCATGGCCAATACAGGCTTGGAGGGCCGTAGGGCCTGTTCCTGTGCTGTATTGTTCTTTGGTTCGGATGTTCACCAGGTTCCGAGCATTGAGTCAGTTCATTCTTAATTTGTTTTTGTTTTTTTCTGTTTAACTCGTGGGCCTCTTTTTCAGGATTCGCATGAGCATTTGTTCAAACAGCGATTATGACTGAATTAGGAAGGGGCTTCGCAGGACTGGCTGCAGCCTGGAAGTGAGAAGGATTTAGTTCACCCTTGCAGGATATTCACTCGGCACTGAAGCTGGAACTAAACGAAGAGACGAAGATCAAGAATATTGAATGACAAGCAAAGGTCGAAGTTCTCACTAAAGGGATTAAGGACTTTCAAAAACAATTGGCAGAAGCACAATTACAGAACGTGAACCTGAATGTTGGCACAGAGGGATTATACTCTGCCAGTGTAAATCTGATGAGTGGGGAGAATACAACATGGAGCAGCAAATAAAGTTTTGAGCTGACGTACGTCATCTGGAACCAGCCATTCTCTCTCTGAGCCAGAATGCCTGCATAGCTCTGGATCACCTCCAGAGGGCAGGTGATGTAAAGGTGACTCGTGTAGTTAACAAGTCAGAACAGCGTTGTAATAATCAGCACGGGACATACAGTGTGAGGATGATTGTTTTCCCCGTGCTCCTTGAGGAGTACGAGCTCCCCCACTAGAGGCAAGGTAGCTCGCCCATATTTGTATAAAAGGCCATCCAGCATGCAACCAATCGACAGGAGAGAGTCCCGGTGAGATTCTATCGGCACTCATATATATCATTGTTTTAAAATGTATTTGACTGACTTTGGACTCCCTGAGCCTTATTAAAAGCGTGTTCCCGAGTGTTCCGATTTGAATGTGACCATTTGGCAAGTGGTGAATAGTTAGAAACAATGGAAGAGACTTGGGGAGTTGGTACACATTGATCATTAGAATGTCATTAACAGTGACAGAACGTAAACCTAAAAGTTAGCACAGAGGAATTATACTCTACCGATGAAAAACTGATCAGTGGAGAGAATACGACATTGTTCCCTTCAATCTCTCTTCTGGCATTGTGGAGCAGGTTTGTCCATTAACATTCCAGGTCCCGGAAGGTCCCCGGCATCAGGCTAACCTGCACTTGAGATTATAATGTTGCCTCCAGTGGAAGTGTTGCCAGGGATTGATCAGCAGTCTGAGGAGCCTGAACCTCCAACGACGATGATGTTAATGCTGAGCGACACAGCAACCACTGTACAGACTCTGCAACTTCCAACCAGCATGCCACGACTACACGAGATGCTGCAACCGGGCCTGTCACCGTCTCTGATGAAAAGCGATGGTAAGTGTACCACTCCACCTTCTTCTCCACACAGCAACCCTGTTCCTGAGGCTCAGCGAGATTTCAGATGCCCCACGTGGAAATAGAAGAATAGGCAACACGAGGAGGCAAATACCATATTTTTCCACCTCGCAAGAAATGTTCAAGAGTGACAGCAACCTTGCAGCGACACAATAACCGAACCAGCCAGGTATGGTTTATCATAAATCAACAGAAGCAAAGCCAAATGCCCGTTCAATCTCCAAGAGAACAACAAGAGCAAGAACCAACAGAGCCTTCCACTCTCCTTACAGAACAGTGAGTGAGATGTGGAAGATTATAAGGCCTGCAGACTAGCTGAACCTGTAACCTCAAAGGCTTAATGGGAGATCTCAGGTAGCAAGAATGGTATTATTGCTAATACTGTCACACCAATAATACATAGATACGTAGAAGATAGGAGCAGGAGGAGGCCTGTTGGCCCTTCGAGCCTGCTCCGCCATTCATCACGATCATGGCTGATCATCCAACTCAATAGCCTAATCCTGCTTTCTCCCCATAGCCTTTGATCCCATTCTCCCCAAGTGCTATATCCAGCCGCCTCTTGATGTTGGAATAGCATTGATATTGTGAAAGATAAGTCACCATGGACCACTTTTCCCTTTGTGGGGGAGGAGCTGACTGATGGTGGTTAACCTGAAGATCACCACACCATCAGTCATGATTTCACTGACACTGTTGAGGGACTAAATGGACTCCTCATGTTCCAGTGGAGCCCAGTATCTGTATAGCCCCAGTCTGTAAGTTTGTAATGCAAGATAATCCTGAGTGTAGTGTTCTGACACCTTTATGTGATTGGCCCGGAAAGGGATATTGTTTCCCTTGGTTTGATAGAAAGATAGAATGTGCGTTGTTCATTTTTTTGTTAAGATGACAATAAATCATGGCTGAGTGAGATCCACCTGTAACATCTCTAGCTAACATCTTACAGTGACATCATTCACATTTACCCAGCAACGTCAAAATTGTCCCATACAGAAGAAATGGAACAAATGCAACCGGCCAATTACTGCCCCATCAGTTTACTCTCGCTCCTCAAGGAGCCCGAGCAGAATTGGAATCAATGGGAATCAGGACGAAATCCCTCCACTGGCTGGAGTCATACTGGGCACAAAGGAAGATGACTGTGGTTGTTGGAGGTCAATCATCTCAGCTCCAGGAGTTGCTCAGGGTAGTGTCCTGTACCCAACCATCTTCAGCTGCTTCATCAATGACCTTCCTTCCATCCTAAAGTCAGAATCGGGATGTTCGTGGATGACTCCATGCTGTTCAGCACCATTTGTGACTCCTTAGTTTCTGAAGCAGTCCATGTCCAGCGGTAGCAAAACTTGGATAATATCCAGGATATCTAGAATCTAAGCATCACCCTTGATATTCAATGGCATTACTGTCACTGAATCCTCTACAATCAATACCCTGGGGCTTACCATTGACCAGGCACTCAACTGGAATAGCCATAAAGGGACTGTGGCTACAAGAGCAGGTCAAAGGCTAGAACCCCTGTGGCGAGTGACTCAGATAAGGGACAAGGATAGAGATCAGAAACAGAACTTATTCAGTTGAGAGACAGGAGCAGAGACATAGGCTCCAAATTAGAGGTAGACATGGAGAGAGCAGATTTGAAGCCAAGTGGGCTCAAAAGAGGCCCAGAATATCCAAGAGGGCAGCTGAAAGTTTGTGATGCTGTGCTTTGGGCTGGAAGAGTAATGTCACCCTTTGGAGCAGTGCTTTCGGAGTTTGTGATGATTGAAATGGCTGATGAACTGAAATTGTGCCTGGAAGGTGATGCCAGAGGAAAGGAATCTCAGAAGGTGGGTTTAAAACCCTGGAGGTGGATCCTTGGTTGAATCTATCTGAGTGGAAGCTACTTTGGGAGAGACTTCCAAGGTGAAATGTCCGAATATGGAAACTGGAACCCCTCATGAGAAAGGCAGAGTTGCAATGAGACTCACAGTGTTACGAACAACAGTGGATTGTTGCGGAATCCGTGGCATCTGCTTGGTTGCATCTATCATTTAGTTTGGCGTGTGCAATGTGTGACCATAGTTCACCTGTTACTTCACGTGAGTAGAGTATAGCATTGATAGCATGAATTGTATTTTCTTTCGGAGTTTGTATGTGTGTGTAAAGATTTGGCTGAGGTAAAGGAATAGTGATTATTTGAATCATTGTCTCTTGTATTGTACAGTATCAGGTGCAATATAGTTCATTTTTTTGTTTAATAATGTTTCATCATTTGTCTTAAAAGTTCCCAGCAGCTTCCCGTGATTTTGTTCAGAAACGTTCCTCCACGGTTTCTATCAAGCTAGGATCTATCAAGTTAGGTTTCACTCTTGGATCTGGCTTGTCCAGTATACACAGCAGTTGGGAATTGTAACAATCTCCTAGGGCAGCATGGTAGCACAAGTGATTACCATGCGCCACAGCGCCAGGGTCCCAGGTTCGATTCCCCGCTGGGTCACTGTCTGTGTGGAGTCTGAACGTTCTCCCCGTGTCTACATGGGTTTCCTCCGGGTGCTCCGGTTTCCTCCCACAGTCCAAAGATGTGCGGGTTAGGTGGATTGGACATGCTAAATTGCCCTTAGTGACCAAAACAGTTAGGAGGGGTTATTGGGTTACGGGGGATAGGGTGGAAGTGAGGGCTTAAGTGGGTCGGTGCAGACACGATGGGCCGAATGGCCTCCTGCACTGTATGTCCTATGTTCTTTATTTCAGCAGAAACACTGCAGAAATGTGATGCAAACACATTTCACAAAATAGATCCAGTGAATAGTCACCACCTATTTAAGAGGTGCAAGTTAACCCCAGTTAGCTGACTCAGTCCCGTTCCTATTTCACATCGATCTGATGTACCTTGGTCACATTACACAAAAACACAGCGTTAGTTTTCACATGCAACACGAACAACATCCAGCTCTAATTCACCGCCATCTCTGTCACCTCCACTGCCTGTAAGTTATCGCCCAACGTCCACCAACTGGATGTGCAGTAAAGCGTCCCAGATAAATATTGGGAAGACAAAGTCATTGGATGGTGTCTGGAGCCCACCCCATGGCGACATTGGTGGGAGAGCTTTGATTGGGCGGGATGTTGGTGGGTGGCGACCCCACTGCTTTCCTGCCTGCACCTTGATTATGTCCTTGGCAAGAAGTCAGGCTGATGGCCTGCCCATCCTGCCCACTAACTGAGGTTCTTAAGTAGCTAATTAATGCCCACTTTAAGGCCCTCATCATACCGCTACTGTTATTAACGCAGGCACTAGCACGAGAACCAAAACACTGCCATGTTTGATTGCCGCACCCGGTGGGTCATAAGGAACTCGGTGCTTGATTGAGGGACCCAGCATTGGGAGAGGTGAGGTAGGGAGGGGCTTGGGGACTCACTCCACCACCAAGACCACCTATTTCAGTCTCCAAAGCACCACATGACTCCACTCCACCGGCACTCATTTGCCGCTGAACCCTCACCTATTCATTTGTTACCTCTGGACTTCATTAATCTAATGGTCTCCACTACGTTGGGAAGAGAGGGATAAAGAAGTGATTATATTGAGAATCAAAGAAACGATTCACACAACCCACCTCTTTGTAGATGCTGCTGTTTATTATTACATTTTTAAAGAATTCCAATATAAATCATCAAACAGAATCTTGACCAATTATTGAAGTTCATTGTCAGGGATAATAATTCATGAATGAGACAGAAAAATAAATAACGTGACAGACAGGAATGAGTCTCCTATTAAAACACTTTCTCCCTCGAGTGAGGTTTTTACACTCTGTCCAGATATTGAATGAACCGCCACATCCAGAATTATTCTCACAGACAGGATGTTACCATCATTCTGGACGCAAACCTCTTCACAGTCACTGTATCACTTGTCCAATACTTGAGAGGATTGATTACATGAGAGCTCAGTCAAACTGCACCTCAGAAAACACATGTCAATCTCCTCTATTTCTATAACCATTCTACCAGCTATATTGCAGATTTGAATTTCACCCATTCTGGGTTTAGTTGATGTTCCAAAGCCGTACATTGCAACATCAGCTTCACCACCCACCAGCGATAACACTGTGGTTAAACTCTGGTGGTAATAAAAGTGAAATATGGCATCTAAATCTAACCCGGGATTCAAGTCCAGAAATTCCCCTATTCACCCAGATTCCCCCAGTGATTTGTAAACCCAGTTTGCTAATTGTTAAACTTGATCTGTTGATTTTACTGTGGGATGTTACCTGATTGTTACTCAGGTTTAAACATCACATCGTAAGTCAACTGGTAGCCATCATTGTACACATAGAGTTTGTGATCAGATGGATTGTAGTTAACATTTTGCAGTTTCTCCAAGACTTTACCCACCTTTATAGAAACCGCACCCTCTTCCCCTGTTCTGGTGTCAAACGTGTAGAAAATTTCCTCAGACCGTAGGTCCACTGGCCGTATTGCATACAGCACCCCACAGATCATAAAGGCATTGGTCACACTAGGTTTGAACAGCCTGGTCACCCATGTTCTTTCCACCGTGAAGGTGGTCACATTGATTTTACCAATAGCCACATATCCAGCACTTGCTTCAGGGCTGTAGATGACCCAAAGGCCGGACTCATCGACAGCAAAGTCCATGTCTTGGTACGTGACACCAGCATAGGAAAACCTGTTGTTGTAAGCTGCACCTGTAAGAATCTGTCTTTGTACTCTGTTTGTGTCTTTGTTAATCCTGCACATGTACCGAGAATTGTAACAGTTGTAATAGAAGTATTTATTGTACAAACACATTCCACTACCCTGCCCATAATAACTAAGTCCTTTGTCGGTTGGATTTTTGGAGAGCAGTAAATCATCGTGTGAATGATAGAGTCTGTAGCGGTATATAATTCGTGCATTTGACTCGAGTACGGCCACCCAGTATACCTCCTTTTCACTGGAGTTTGAAACTATCCCTCTGCCCCATGCTCCAGATTTATAATAAAATCCTCTGTAGTTCATCTGTACCACGACGGGGTTGGATACATTAAGAAGGCCGTTATGATCACAGCTCCCTGTTTGAAAAATAGCAAACACGAATTCAACATTGAATATGAAAAATGTGAATACACAATGTTTCAATTCCCAACAATGCGCTATTGTAATTATTGTGACATTATCGTGATTGTAGTATAACTCAGGTGCACTATAATGTTTGGAAGGTATTTGTACCAATATCAATTGCAACTATTTTGGTTTGTGAAACATTTCTCCTTTTTTTTAAATTCTTTATAGATTAGTGAATTCTCTTTTCCACATTCAGTGTGATGTCATTAGAATGTGTGTTATTAGTGGATTAATGATCCAAAGTGAGTGACATCCCTCCCTCTTTATTGGGCAGACTTGGTGTTCCTCAGTCACCATTAACCGTGATTAACTCACCGTAGTCAACGGCGGCAGGGGTTTGTGAATGCTGATGTTCCTCACAGTCCTGTAGGCGTTTCCTTAGTGTCGCAATCTCTCTGCGGACTGCCAGCACGTTGTGCTTATCGAGCGACTCCAGCTGGTCGACAGCTTGGGACATGTTCAGAATCTGAAATACACGCGGCGTTTAAAGAGAATCGTGTTTGGGTTCACAGTGGGGAGGCCATTCAGCCCCTCGAGCAGGTTCTGCCATTCAATGAGATCAGAGCCGATCTGTATCCTAACTCCCTTCTACCTGCCTTGTTTCCACAACCCATTGTACCGTTAAATAATAAAAACCTATCACTGTCGGTTCTGAAGTTTTCAGTTGAGGTTTGGCCGTGGCAGCTTTTGCGGGGAGAGGTTCCTAGATTTCCACTCCCGTTTGTGTGAAATACTTGCTCACATTATTGCTGAACAGAACAGGCGTAATTTAAGGTTACTGTCCCTTGTTCTGGACTCCCCCTGCCACACGATACGGTTCGTGCTCTGTGTACCTTCTCAATTCTGTTAATTATCTTAAACATATCAGTTAGATAATATGATGAATATTTGATGAAAAAGACTGACCTCAAGGTGGAACTTGAATAAAGAGAGAGGGAGGGGAGTTTGGAAATTCCAGACAGCAGGGTCCAGGTGGCTGAAAAAGTCCATGCGGAGGGAGATTGAGAGTTTGAAATTATATAAACAGGGAGCTTGGAGTGAGTTATTTGGTAGGAACACATTAGGCAGGTCAAGCAGGACAGGGCAGCGCGCCGGAATAATTGACATACAGAATGAAGAGCTAGTGAAGGTTAGCCAGGACAGGGAGGAAGGGACTTTGGGCAGGGTAGGATCCAAGTTTCCAAATGTTCAGTGAGTCGGAGTTATTGGAGGGGCAAGGATGATAATAATAATCACTTATGGGCAGCAGAGTAGCATTGTGGATAGCACAATTGCTTCACAGCTCCAGGGTCCCAGGTTCGATTCCCGCTTGGGTCATTGTCTGTGCGGAGTCTGCACGTTCTCCCCGTGTGTGCGTGGGTTTCCTCCGGGTGCTCCGGTTTCCTCCCACAGTCCAAAGATGTGCAGGTTAGGTGGATTGGCCATGATAAATTGCCCTTAGTGTCCAAAATTGCCCTTAGTGTTGGGTGGGGTTACTGGGTTATGGGGATAGGGTGGAGGTGTTGACCTTGGGTAGGGTGCTCTTTCCAAGAGCCGGTGCAGACTCGATGGGTCAAATGGCCTCCTTCTGCACTGTAAATTCTATGATAAATTATTGTCACAAGTAGGCTTCAATGAAGTTACTGTGAAAAGCCCCTAGTCGCCACATTCCGGTGCCTGTTCGGGGAGGTTGGTACGGGAATCGTACCCACGCTGCTGGCCTTGTTCTGCATTACAAGCCAGCTGTTTAGCCCACTGTGCTGATCCAGCCCCTGATCATGGGGAGCATTGGGGTAGAGATGATAAAGGTGTAAATGTGAGGTTAAGGAAGAGGTCGGGGTGGAGCAGGGCGATGTTCGAGATAGGCCGACTTTGTAAAGTTGAAGATTTCAGGGATGGAAATCTGTCCTAGGGACAAACAGGATTCTGAAGGTGTCGACAGCCTGGTAGGGCCTGAGAGAATCCTGTAAACATAGAGTCGTACAGGACAGAATGAGGCCATTTAGCCAATCATTTCTGGCCAGCCTTTTTTTTTATTTTTAGAGTACCCAATTCATTTTTTTCAATTAAGGGGCTGGTTTAGCTCACAGGGCTAAATCGCTGGCTTTGAAAGGCGACCAAGGCAGGCCAGCAGCGCGGTTCGATTCCCGTACCAGCCTCCCCAAACAGGCGCCGGAATGTGGCGACTAGGGGCTTTTCACAGCAACTTCATTTGAAGCCTCCTTGTGACAATAAGCGATTTTCATTTCATTTAGCGTGGCCAATCCACCTACCCTGCACATCTTTGAGTTGTGGGGGCGAGACCCACGCAAACACAGGGAGAATGTGCAAACTCCACACGGTCAGTGACACAGAGCCAGCATCGAACCTGGGACCGTGGCGCCGTGAGGCAGCAGTGCTAACCACTGCTCCACCGTGCTGCTCTGTGCTAGCCTTTTTAAGGAGCTTTCTAATTAATCCCACTGTATTGGTCTTTTCCCCATTAACTGCAATTCTTACTATTTCAAGTGTGCATTGTCACGGTTGAGATGTGGCAAAAAATATATATATCATCAGCTGGATTACTTTATAAATTCACAGCATGCTGGCTGAGGTGGGAAAACTGGCATGTAGCTCTCCAGTTGCACAGTTGGTTACCTCCAGATTCTTTGGCACTCGTGCGCAGTAAACCTGGGAGTGTGGTTTCTGCTGTCACGCTGGCAGGCGTGACCTGATAGAGATGGTAACGATGGTCGCCCTTTTTAAATTGTGTTAAAAAAATATTCTCCCCTCCCCACCACCATAGATAGTGGAAACAGCCCCACCAGGGCAACTCCCCCACAAGAACAAAGCAGCACCTCCCGCAATACGTATGGGGAGAATGCCCCCTATTCACAAGCACGAGGGCAACCCATCCCTCAACAAACAAGGGGGGAACTCCTCCCTCCTTCCCCACAAGCACTGAGGCAACCCCTCACGCATAAGGGAACCCCCCACCAACAATGGATGTCCCCAGAGGCCACGCTCCTGGCAGTGCTATGCTGGGCAATGCCACACTTGCCCAGTCAGTTCGGCACTGCCAGGGGGTAGCGCCAGGAAGTTGCCCCAGCATGTCCAAATCCCCCGGGGGCGATACTTTGCGCCTCCAGCAGGTTTGCATTTTTAGATAACTGATGAAAACATCACGTGAAGGGGCAGCATGGTGGCGCAGTGGGTTAGCCCTGCTGCCTCACGGCACCGAGGTCCCAGGTTCGATCCCGGCTCTGGGTCACTGTCCATGAGGAGTTTGCACATTCTCCCCGTGTTTGCGTGGGTTTCGCCCCCACAACCCAAAGATGTGCCGGGTAGGTGGATTGAACACGCTAAAATTGCCCCTTAATTGGAAAAAATTAATTGGGTACTCGAAATTTATTAAAGAAAAGAAAACATCACGTGACATCATGTTGTCAAGAGCGGAATCCTTTATATGGAGGGAACATATGGCATGGAAGCCTATAAGAGCATGTAAATTTATTTAAGTAGATTTAAATGAGGTTCCCACCCTCGTTATGTCACCCGTGAGGGGCGAGGATAATCAGAGAACGAGATCCCACTGCCGAGATTCTCGTTGCCGTGATCTTGTGATTTCTTTCCGCAGCCGTCGCCATTTTCAATTGCGGTGAACACCCTCGGGAAATCTCCCACACTGAAACTGCAATGGTTATTGTTACTTCGCCACTTTAATCCTGACCTCTTTTACATGTCCAATTAATATTGCTGTACCATCGACAACCCTGAGCTTTGGAATGTCCTCGCTCAACCCGCTCCTCCTTCAAGCGGCTCCTTAAAACCGACCTCCTATCTCTCCTAATTTCTCAGCTCGCCATTACATTTTGTTTGATTTAGCTCCTGGGAGAGCACCTTTGGGATGGTTCACTACTTAAACAGTGCTTATTGGATGCAAGTTGTTGTTGTGGTGAATAACTCCACCCAAACAGGACAGCAACTCTCTCCAGTCAATTACTCTGGTGAATCATCGCTGCCCAAAAGCTGTAAAATACTCAAGCAACAGAGGACGGCAGAACACGAAGCAATAAACGGAATGGTTTATCTCTGTCTGACCTCACTGTAAAGCTGGGCGATCATGCTGTTGCTGCCATTGAGGGAGATCTTCAGCTGACTGGTGAGTGACAACAGCTCTCGGATCTCCAGTTTCAGCAGATCGAATTCGAGTTTAGTGTAGAAGCCTCCACTCTCCATGCTCTCCACGCGTTGTGTCAGATTCTGCAGCTTGGCCGTGCTCACAGCGAGAGTCCTCGTATATTCCTGCACCTAAACGCAGCATCACAGGGAACCCACACAGTTACAGCCACCTCCACAGTCCGTGAACCAACTGCAGCTCACTGCACAGCTCACAACTCTGCTTTGGTGTGATGTGTGTACGCTGACACTTTAAAGATTTTTAATTAATGTAAATATTGTTTTCCTTGCCCACTCCAGGTAAAAGCGCAGAAAAATATTTTCGTGGACAAAGAGGGGCATTAAAGTGCACTGAAAATGTTCTTTGGGACTTCCGGTTGTGGCCATGCCTGGATAGGTCGCACGTTCGGCAGCTCCCGCCGGGAACGGACTTTAGGGCTCTCTAGAGGGGCCCCAACAGCACTTGTTCGACGGCTTCCAGTGTGGGAAGGTGACAGCAAGGTCCCCCCGACAGTATATGGATTGGACCAGGAGTGGAGCGGTGAAAAAAGGGATCTTGGAGCAGCGAAAAGCGAGCGGGAGAAAAAGCAAGATGGCGGCGGGTGGAGACCAAGCAGCGTGGGCGCAGTGGTCGCAGGAGCAGCAGGAGTTTCTTCAACGCTGCTTTGAGGAGCTGAAGACAGAAATGCTGGCGCCAATGAAGGCAGCGATTGAGAAGCTAGTGGAGACCCAGAGGGTCCAGGGGGCGGCGATCCGGGAGGTGCGGCAGAAAGCCTCGGAGAACGAGGATGAGATCTTGGGCCTGGCGGGGAAGGTGGAGGCACACGAGGCGCTGCACAAGAGGTGGGCGGAAAGATTTGAGGACCTGGAGAATAGGTCGAGAAGGAAGAATCTTTGGATTCTGGGTCTCCCCGAAGGAGTGGAGGGGCCCGATACCGGGGCATATGTGAGCATGATGCTCAATTCACTGATGGGCGCGGGAGCCTTCCCGAGCCCCCTGGAGCTGGATGGGGCTCATCGGGTCCTGGCAAGGAGACCCAAGGCCAACGAGCCGCCAAGGGCTGTAGTGGTGAGGTTTCACCACTTTATGGATAGAGAGTGTGTCTTGAAATGGGCCAAGAAAGAGCGGAGCAGCAGGTGGGAGAACACGGAGATCCGAATCTACCAGGACTGGAGTGCAGAGGTGGCCAAGAAGAGAGCTGGCTTTAATCGGGCTAAGGCGGTGCTCCATCGGAAGGGGGTGAAGTTCGGTTTGCTGCAGCCAGCGCGATTGTGGGTCACATTCCAAGATCGGCACCACTATTTCGAAACGCCTGAGGAGGCTTGGAGCTTTATACAGACTGAAAAGTTGGACTCAAATTGAGGGTTTGTGGTTGTGGGGGGATGTCGGCTGTATATATAGTTTTAACTACGTGTAGGGAATGTTCCCTTGGTTGGGTGGTGGGTGGGGATGGGTGAAAGGATTTGATGGGGAGACTGTGGGAGAGTGTGAGCGACGGTGTTGGAGGGAGGGGAGGCCCAGGGATGGGGGAATTGAGATAAGGCCGCAACAGGAGCTGTGCCAGAGGGGGCGGGGCAGGTTTAGGAAAGCGCGGGCTTTTTCCCGCGCTATGGAAGGACGGAGGTGGGGGTCGGAGGAGCGCACACTGACTGCTAGGGAGGCGGGCGAGGGGGGATTCCCACACTGGGGGGTCGATGGGAAGGCGGGAGAGTCCGGGGTCAGCAGGAGTCAGCTGACTTACGGGAGTGTTATGGGGGGAGCAAAAGAGCTAGATATGGATCCAGCGGGGTGAGGGGGAGAGGGGGGGGGGGTATAGGGTTGCTGCTGCATTGGCCAATAGAGAACTGGAAATAGGAGAGGTGGTCGGGGCGAGGGTCCGCCGTCTGGGGGACTGGAGGGTGCGGGAGGCGCGGGCGCGTGACTGGCCTAGAAAAGGAGATGGCTAGTCGGCGGCGGGGGGGGGGGGGAGTGAGAAGCCCCCCAATCCGGCTGATAACTTGGAATGTGAGGGGCCTGAATGGGCCGGTTAAGAGGGCCCGAGTGTTCGCGCACTTAAAGGGACTGAAGGCAGACGTGGTCGTGCTCCAGGAGACACATTTGAAGGTGGCAGACCAGGTCAGGTTGAGAAAGGGATGGGTAGGACAGGTATTCCATTCGGGGCTGGATGCGAAGAACAGAGGGGTTGCAATACTGGTGGGGAAGCGGGTGTCGTTTGAGGCCAAGAATATTGTAGTGGATAATGGAGGTCGATACGTGATGGTGAGCGGTAGGTTGCAGGGGGTGTGGGTGGTACTGGTAAACGTATACGCCCCGAACTGGGACGATGCCGGATTTATGAAGCGCATGCTGGGTCGGATTCTGGACCTGGAGGCAGGACGCTTGATAATGGGGGGGATTTCAACAGGGTGCTGGATCCAGCACTAGATCGCTCCAGATCCAAGACAGGGAAGAGGCTGGCTGCGGCCAAGGTGCTTAGGGGGTTTATGGACCAGATGGGGGGAGTGGATCCATGGAGGTTTGCTAGGCCCCTGGCCAGGGAATTCTCATTCTTTTCCCATGTACATAGAGCCTACTCCCTGATAGATTTTTTTGTTTTGAGTAGGGCGCTAATCCCGAAAGTGGAAGGAACGGAGTATTCGGCCATAGCCAACTCAGACCACGCCCCGCACTGGGTGGAGCTGGAGTTAGGAAAGGAGAGGGACCAGCGCCCGCTGTGGCATCTTGATGTGGGATTACTGGTGGATGTGCGGGAGGGTGCGGGGGTCCATTGAGAGATACTTGGAGGCCAATGACAACGGAGAGGTGCAGGAGGGGGTAGTCTGGGAGGCGTTGAAGGCGGTGGTCAGGGGAGAGTTGATCTCCATTAGGGCCCAGAGGGAGAAGAGAGAGGGCAGGGAGAGGGAGAGGTTGGTGGGGGAGATCTTAAGGGTGGACAGGAGATATGCAGAGGCCCCCCGAGGAGGGACTACTTAGGGAGCGGCGAAGCCTCCAGACGGAGTTTGACCTGTTGACCACAGGGAAAGCAGAGGCACAGTGGAAGAAAGCACAGGGGGTGACGTACGAGTATGGGGAGAAGGCGAGCCGGATGCTGGCACACCAGCTCCGTAAGAGGGTGGCAGCGAGGGAGATAGGTGAAGTTAAGGATAGCAGGGGGAATACGGTGCGGAGTGCAGTGAGAGTAAATGAGGTATTTAAGGACTTCTATGAGGAGCTGTACAGATCTGGGCCCCCAGCGGGGGAAGAGGGGATGCGACGATTTTTGGATCAACTGAGGTTCCCGAGGGTGGAGGAGCAGGAGGTGGCTGGTTTACGGGCGCCAATTGGGTTGGAGGAGCTGGTTAAAGGATTGGGGAACACGCAGGCGGGGAAGGCCCCGGGGCCAGATGGGTTCCCGGTCGAGTTTTATAGGAAATATGTGGACCTGCTAGGCCCGTTGTTAGTGAGGACTTTCAATGAGGCAAGGGAGGGGGGACCCTGCCCCCGACAATGTCCGGGGCGCTGATCTCGCTGATTCTGAAGCGGGAGAAGGACCCACTGTAATGTGGGTCGTATAGACCGATCTCGCTCCTCAATGTGGATGCTAAGTTGCTGGCAAAAGTGCTGGCTACGAGAATTGAGGACTGTTTCCCGGGGGTGATTCATGAGGACCAGACGGGATTTGTAAAGGGCAGGCAGCTAAACACTAATGTGCGGAGGCTCCTCAACGTGATTATGATGCCATCGGTGGAGGGAGAGGCGGAGGTAGTGGCAGCTATGGACGCGGAGAAGGCCTTCGACCGGGTGGAGTGGGAGTATCTCTGGGAAGTGTTGCGGAGGTTTGGGTTCGAGGATGGGTTTATCAGTTGGGTCAGGTTGCTATATAGAGCCCCGGTGGCGAGTGTGGCTACGAATCGGCGGAGGTCGGAGTACTTTCGGCTGTACCGAGGGACGAGGCAGGGGTGCCCCCTGTCCCCCTTGTTGTTTGCATTGGCAATTGAGCCTTTGGCCATGGCACTCAGGGAATCCAGGAAATGGAGGGGATTGGTCCGAGGGGGAGAGGAACATTGGGTGTCGCTGTATGCGGACGAGCTGTTGCTGTATGTGGCAGATCCAGTGGAGGGGATGGTGGAGGTCATGCGGATCCTAAGGGAGTTTAGGGACTCTCGGGCTATAAGCTCAATGTAGGGAAAAGTGAGCTCTTTGTGGTGCATCCAGGGGACCAGGGAAGGGGATAGACGACCTACCGTTGAAGAGGGCGGAAAGGAACTTTCGGTACTTGGGGATCCAGGTGGCTGGGAGCTGGGGGGCCCTGCACAAGCTCAATTTGACATGGTTGGTGGAGCAGATGGAGGAGGATTTCAAAAGATAGGATGTGCTGCCACCCTTGCTAGCGGGCAGGGTACAGTCGGTTAAAATGATGGTCCTCCTGAGGTTTCTTTTTGTGTTCCAGTGCCTTCCCATTATGATTACCAAGGCCTTTTTTAAACAGATAGGTAGGAGCATCATGGGTTTCGTGTGGGCAAATAAGACCCCGAGGGTAAAGAGGGTGTTTCTGGAGCATAGCAGGGACAGGGGAGGTCTTGCCCTGCCGAATCTGTGCGGCTACTATTGGGCAGCCAACGTGGCGATGATCCGTAAGTGGGTAACAGAGGGAGAGGGGGCGGCGTGGAAGAGGTTGGAAATGGCGTCCTGCAGGGGCACGAGCCTGAGGGCGCTGGTGACGGCACCGCTGCCGCTCTCGCCGACAAGGTACGCCACAAGTCCGGTGGTGGCGGCAACGTTGAAGATCTAGGGGCAGTGGAGACGGCATAGGGACGAGATGGGAGCCTCGGTTTGGTCCCCGATTCGGGAGAACCATCGGTTCGTCCCGGGAAGAATGGATGGGGGGTTTCGGAGCTGGCATCGGGCAGGGATCAGAAGAATGGGGGACCTGTTTATAAATGGGACGTTTGCGAGCCTAGGGGCGCTGGAGGAGAAGTTTGGGTTACCCCCGGGAAGTGCGTTCAGGTATATGCTAGTGAGGGCGTTTGTGAGGCGGCAGGTGAGGGAATTCCCGTTGCTCCCGGCACAGAGGATTCAGGACAGGGTGATTTCGGGTGTATGGGTCGGAGAAGGCAAGGTTTCGGCGATCTATCAAGAGTTGAAAGAAGAGGAGGAGGATTCGGTAGAGGAGCTAAAGGGCAAGTGGGAGGAGGTGCTTGGGGAGGAGATTGATGAGGGTCTGTGGGATGATGCCCTGAGTAGGGTTAGCTCCTCTTCCTCTTGCGCCAGGTTCAGCCTAATACAATTTAAGGTTACTCACAGAGCGCACATGACAGGGGCAAGGCTGAGTAGGTTCTTTGGGATGGAGGACAGGTGTGGGAGGTGCTCGGGAAGCCCGGCGAATCACGTCCACATGTTCTGGTCGTGCCCGGCACTGGATGGGTTCTGGAGGGGTTCCGTGAGGACTATGTCCAAGGTGGTGAAAGTCCAGGTCAAGCC
Source organism: Scyliorhinus torazame (assembly GCF_047496885.1). Classification (NCBI taxonomy): domain Eukaryota; kingdom Metazoa; phylum Chordata; class Chondrichthyes; order Carcharhiniformes; family Scyliorhinidae; genus Scyliorhinus; species Scyliorhinus torazame. The sequence goes on from NC_092731.1 coordinate 30,688,674, forward strand.
GAGTTGGGGGCTGGCATTATTTGGGGTAACGGACGAGCCGGAAGTGCAGGAGGCGAAAGAGGCCGGTGTCCTGGCCTTTGCATCCCTGGTAGCCCGGCGGAGGATCTTGCTATTAATATATGCGGGAGAAACCCAATGTATAAGTTTTGTAATATTTTTGATTGTTGTGTTTGTGTTCTTTCTTCTTTTTGTTATTGGGGGGGCGGGGTTTGTTAGTTAAAAATCTTGTTGGAAAAATTTGAATAAACATATTTTTTTTAAAAACAAAATGTTCTTTGGAAATGTCAAATGGACATTTTCCAGTATTAACAATTGAAGAACAAAGAAAAGAACAGCACAGGAACAGGCCCTTAGGCCCTCCAAGCCTGTGCCGATCATGATGCCCTAGCTAAAATAAAACCTTCTGTCCTTACTCATAATAATAATCGATTATTGTCACAAGTAGGCTTCAATGAAGTTACTGTGAAAAGCCCCTAGTCGCCACATTCCGGCCCTATCGCTCTATTTCCCCCCTATTCATGTACCCATCCAGATGGGTCTTAAATGTTGGTAATGTGCTGCTTCTACCACATCCACTGGCAGCGCGTTCCAGGCACCCACCACTCCCTGCGTGTAAACCTTACCCCGCACATCTCCCTTAAACTTTCCCCCTCTCACCTTGAACCTGTGCCCCTTGTAATTGACGCTTCCACCCTATGCCTGTCATTATTTTGTAGACCTCTATCAGATCTAATAGAATCTTACAAGATAATGAATGGCTTAGATAGGGTGGACGTAGGGAAGTTGTTTCCATGAGCAGGGGAGACTAGGACCCGGGGGCACAGCCTTAGAATAAAAGGGGGTCACTTTAGAACAGAGATGAGGAGAAATTTCTTCAGCCAGAGAGTGGTGGGTCTGTGGAATTCATTGCCACAGAGGGCGGTGGAGGCCGGGATGTTGAGTGTCTTTAAGACAGAAGTTGATAAATTCTTGATTTCTCGAGGAATTAAGGGCTGTGGAGAGAGAGCGGGTAAATGGAGTTGAAATCAGCCATGATTGAATGGTGGAGTGGACTCGATGGGCCGAATGGCCTTACTTCCGCTCCTATGTCTTCTGGTCTTAAGGTCTCCCCTCAGCCTCTGTCTTTCCAGAGAAAACAATCATAAAGAAGAACAATGAAACCCATTTGAATTTGTAACTTCCACCTACAAGTTCCCATCCAAACCTCATCGTTGGAATTGGAACAATATTGCCATTCCTTCACCGTGGCTGGGCCAAAATCATGGAACTCTTTCCCTCTCGGTCATTAACAATAACAGAAAGTAATCAAACAGCCCAATGGAATGATGACATTTCTATATCACGGACTAGATTACAAAGGGGTAGAAGGAAAATGGCAGCTGTACATAAACCACCCCTGGAGTTACTGTGAGTGATCCTGTGCACTACACCATGAGGAGGATACAGTGTATCCCCCATTGATAAACCACAAAGATCCCTTATTGATAAGCACTTCATCTGATCACCCATCAATATCCCATTGACAAATACCACAGCCCTGTCACGGAGCAATGTCCCCCATTCATGAACATCCCAGACAGCTCATCCATCAGTATCATTCCATTAATATCCTGGGACTGGTGCTGTCCTACAACGAATGCCTCACTATTGCTCTCCCTCTGTTTCTCAGACAGTAACCGTGGTAATTGATAAGTGCAGAGTCTGAAAGAGGATGGAGTATATCAGTAATAAATGTACCTTGCTGAGTTCATGTTGTACGTTGATACTGAGCGCTTGGTATGTTGTTTGCAAATATTCCACCCTTTCCACCGGGAACACGTTATCAGGCCAATTCACGGAGCAAACACAGACCCCATCGCTGTTAATTGACCCATTGACATGGTTACCGTTCTGTGGACATAGAAATCAAAATTAACATGCTTTATTAACTTGTGTGAGCCGGTAGAAAAACTCACCCCCCCCCCCCCCCCCCCCCCTCCCCGGAAACTTGTTCATTCCTCCCCTGAATTCGTAACATTCCTACACACCTCCCCAAAATTGGTCACACTGCTTCATCCCTCCCCCAATCTGGGAACCCTCCTTCACCACTCCCCTGAGCTGATAACACACCTCTATCCCTCTCTGCAGCTGCTAACATTGCTTCCCATGGGTAACACCATAGGAGACCATTCAGCCCCTTATGTTGGTGCTGATACCCCTCCTTCAGTCCGCTACACCCTTCACACCTAAAACTACAGGTAACAAATTGGCTACTCATTGTGCACTGCTGCTATTGTTCAGCTCACAGTAGAGGCAATTCCCCGCTAAATACACTGCATAATTTACCTTTTAGATTTATTATTGCTGGCAATCTGTAACTGCCAGATTTCTGCTCCCACCTAATGGTCAAAAACAGCAAACACTGGACAACGTCCACACGTCTGACAGCATCTGTAGAGAGAAGGGAGCTAACGTTTCGAGTCAGGATGATTCTTTACCAGAATGAGCCGGTGTTTTCAGTGTCTCTGACTTATCAGGAATAAGAACAAACAAAGAACAAAGAAATGTACAGCACAGGAACAGGCCCTTCGGCCCTCCAAGCCCGTGCCGACCATGCTGCCCGACTAAACTACAATCTTCTACACTTCCTGGGTCCGTATCCCTCTATTCCCATCCTATTCATGTATTTGTCAAGATGCCCCTTAAATCTTGTTATGGAACTATAAAAGCTGACGGCACAGGCTGGGACTATTCCCGTCATTAAGCCCCTTTTCAATAGTCTCACTCATTTGCACTTTGCCCCGAACCCTGTGATATCCCCATCTAGAAATTTACCCAATTCCTTTTTGAAACTCCCCATTGAATCTTCTCCCACTGCCCTTTCAGGCAGCGCCTTCCAGGTCACAGGAAGTCGCTGAATAAAGTTACATTTTCATGTTTGTTATCTGACGTACCTTAAATCCGTGTCCTTTATTCACCGACCTCCAGGACAAGGCGGTGGTTTCTCTTGGTTTATCCTTCTCAAAGTCAAAAACTTCACTCTCGTGCAAAACGTTACAGCAAAGTGACACCTATCTGCTTATTCCTCAAGGCTGACTGACCATCGTCAGTCACTAACACTTCATTAATACCACGGCCATTGTGTGAAGTGTTTCATTGAGGTTCGTGGCCATTTCACGAGGCTCTGTTGCTGATGTGGATTGTCAGTGAATGTGAGCATTTGTCAGAGAGACGGAGTTCCAGATTACATCTGTATCTCTGATCTACACACACATTGAATTGGAGGGAAAGGCTCCTACAGTCCCCTCTGCATCCACCCAATACTGCAGCTATAGATTCTGTACTTAAAGCATGGAGTGAGTGAGTCCAGACTAGAGGGAGATGTCTCTAATATCTGCTCCCTGAATCAACCCAGATAGTGGGAGCAATCTGATGTGATAGGTTAAGAGTTTTGCAGGAGATGTACATTGACCCAAGTCTAAGCTTTCCTAAAGTACAACATATCACTGACAATAAACAGCTCTGAGAATATACAATTCTTCATTGTTCATAAATGCACCTGTTGAGTGAGGAGGGCAATGGGACACCTGGCTCACACCATCATTTTATTGACTGTACAGAGGGTAGGGGTGCTAGATCTGGAAAATGGAGCTTTGTCCCATTCCAACCACCTTATCAGCACTGAACACTCCTGTGTGTCATCGCCAGATAAGGTAAGGGTCTCTGTACCATACAAAAGTTCAGAGTGAGGGCAGCACGGTGGCGCAGTGGTTTGCACTGCTGCCTCACGGCGCTAAGGACCCGGGTTCGATCCCGGCCCCGGGTCACTGTCCGTGTGGAGTTTGCATATTCTCCCTGTGTCTGTGTGCGTCTCACCCCACAAACCAAAGATTTGCAGGGTCGGTGGATTGCCCCTTAATTGGGGGAAAAAAAATGGAATTGGGTACTCCAAATTAATTTTTTTTAAAGTTCAGAGTGAGCATCAAAAGAGTGCCCCAGTCCCGCGAAAACCTTCCTGATTCACACAAACAGCAAAGAGGGAGTTCAATTAAATGTGGCGTGACTGTGCCCACAGTGTTACATTGGCTGGAACATTAACAATCCTGAAAGGGAAAAGGTTTTCATCTCTTACAATTTTCAGAAACTCCTGAAGCAATTCTGAGTCCATTAAATACTTTTTTGAAGCAATTTTCAACCAGCGAGATCCCACACGCGCAACGAGATAAATGTTTTTAATAATGTTGGTTAAAGATGAATCTTGGCCAGGACACCAGGGACAAACTCACCTTCTCTTCTTTGGAATAGTCTCATTAGATCTGTTACTTTTGCCTAGGAGAAGGGGCAACGTCTTGATTTAACATTTGACATGAAAGAAGGTTACCTCCAACAGGGCGGCAATCCTTCATTGGAGTTTCGTCCTGTAATTACATTCTCAACCAGCTAGAGGAGGATTTCAATCCACAGCTTTCTACCTCACTGAGCGACTGCTGATTTGACACAGGAAGACCTTAAACAGGAAGATTTTGACATGATTAGAGTTTCTATAAAATTAGGAGTAAATTTACAGATGGGAGGACAGTAGCCGCAATCAAGAGAAGGAACAACATCTTCGTTCTGCTCCTGAGCTCGCCTCTAAGGTGCATGGGGAGGGGGGATGGCTTACATAACCAACTCACCATAACCCCTCCCCAAAATCATTGACACATTCTTCCAAGGTCAAATCAGTTAAGTGATCTTATTGATAATACCCATCAAAACCATTGACATTGTGGTAAATTTGCATGTCAAAATTGTTGTGTAATTATCAGGAATGACTGTTGATATTCAGCCATATTTTTAATTGGCCGATATCAACGTAAAGCTTTAACTGAACAATGTGCTTCTATGTTGTCTGTAATTCCAAAGGTTCCTTTCCTGCTCTCTCCTCTTTGTTGACGGTTTTTGTGGTACAGGCCTGGCCATCTTCTGTTCTCTTGCCTAATGAATTATTCACATTTAAAGGTGACTGGGCGATAGAAAGAACTTTATATTATTAATAAAATGTGTATTTGTACAACATTTCTGCAGCTACTGACCTGCTCAGTCAGACCCGCCCCTCCACTGTGAAGCCCTCGACACCATTAATACCATTACACACTCTCACAATGCCTGCTCCCTCATTCCAAACCTCATCTTTGTCCCTTAAATCCTAGTGAAGCCAAGTGGACACGGCGGACAACTGGTTTAACCACTCACTACCATTACTGGCTGGATCTCCGTAAATACTGAGGTTCTGCTCTAATCTGCTAAAAGTGTTCACAATTCCAGAATCATGCCGGATTGCAAAGAGAATCCCCAGCTTCTTTTCTTTCCTCCTGCCCTCTCCTGTGAACCCCCCCCCCCTGCTCTCAGATCCAACAACAAGTGCAAGGCCATCATGGATATCCTTGAGGCTGTGATTGGGCCAATACACTCTGCCTCCCTCCCTTCCCTTGGCCAACTAGGCAAACTTCCTTTTGGGTTCCCCTCTTTCCTAGCGTCTCCTCATGTGGCCTGGTGTCAACTTTTGTTTGTTAACCATTCCAACTTGGAGCAATTACGAAATTAAGCGTGCTATTAATTAAACGGGGCCAAGATCGAACCCAGGTCCTTAGTACTGGAATGCAGCAGTGCTACCCACTATGCCATCGTGCCATCCCTGTGAAGATAAACAGTTGACAGAGCAGATAATTGTTCGACAGGACCAAATTCAAAAACAGTCAATTACTCTTCAGTAACGCAACAGAATAAAGAATGGCTGAGCAGCAGAAAGGCAGAAAAGCAGAACAAACTCAATGAGACTTTTAAATTACAAGTAAACATAGAACATACAGTGCAGAAGGAGGCCATTCAGCCCATCGAGTCTACACCGACCCACTTCCACCCTATCCTCGTAAGCCAATAACCCCTCCTAACCTTTCTTTGGTCACTAAGGGCAAATTAGTATAGCCAATCCACCTAACCTGCACGTCTTTGGACTGTGGGAGGAAACCGGAGCACCCGGAGGAAACCCACGCACACACGGGGAGAACGTGCAGACTCCGCACAGACAGTGACCCAGCGGGGAATCAAACCTGGGACCCTGGCGCTGTGAAGCCACAGTGCTAACCACTTGTGCTACCGTGCTACTCAAGACAAACAACTTTGCAATGAAATGGAAAACGTGTTGAAGGACATTCACCTGCTAGAAGGATCCCTCAGGTCTGAGTTTCTCCCTTGGGAACGATACAAAGTGAAGCAAATGAATTCTGTGCCTCTCTGAAAGAGTTGATCACCCAGTTTTCAGAGAAGGCTCAGGAATTCTCGCTGTTCCAGGAGGAAGCCAAGAGGCACAAGAAGGAGGCTGCAGCACTGGGCAGCACGGTAGCATTGTGGATAGCACAATTGCTTCACAGCTCCAGGGTCCCAGGTTCGATTCCGGCTTGGGTCACTGTCTGTGCGGAGTCTGCACATCCTCCCCGTGTCTGCGTGGGTTTCCTCCGGGTGCTCTGGTTTCCTCCTACAGTCCAAAGATGCGCAGGTTAGGTGGATTGGCCATGATAAAATTGCCCTTAGTGTCCAAAATTGCCCTTAGTGTTGGGTGGAGTTACTGGGTTATGGGGATAGGGTGGAGGTGTTGACCTTGGGTAGGATGCTCTTTCCAAGAGCCGGTGCAGACTCGATGGGCCAAATGGCCTCCTTCTGCACTGTAAATTCTATGATGAAACAGTGCACATTTGGAAGGAACGTGGGAAAAATATTACAATCCCGACTTCGTATAAATAATTATGTAGCATTGTGAGTGGCGAGATGTTTGAATGAACTGCAAGAAGCTCTCTTTTTTTTAAATTTAGAGTATCCAATTCATTGTTTTCCAATTAAGGGGCAATTTAGCATGGCCAATCCACCTACCCTGCGCATCTTTGGGTTGTGGGGGCGAAACTCACGCAAACACGGGGAGAATGTGCAAACTCCACACGGACAGTGACCCGGGGCCGGGTTCGAACCTGGGACCTCAGCGCTGTGAAGCTGCAGTGCTAACCACTGCACAACCGCGCCGCCCTCCTGCAAGCAGATCTTTAAGGGTTCGGACCAGGTTCCGAGAACATAGAACATACAGTGCAGAAGGAGGCCATTCAGCCCATCGAGTCTGCACAATCCACTTAAGCCCTCACTTCCACCCTATCCCCGTAACCCAATAAACCCTCCTAACCTTTTTGGACAATAAGGGCAATTTATCATGGCCAATCCACCTAACCTATAGTACGTACATAGTAGATAAAAAGAATAATCAACAGAGAACATTAACAAATGGGACATCGACAAACAATGATTGGTTACAGTGCGGAACAAGGGGCCAAACAAAGCAAATACATGAGCAAGAGCAGCATAGGGTGTCGTGAATAGTGTTCTTACAGTGAACAGAACCCCACATCCCGCACATTGTCCCCCTCCTCCCCCTTGTCTGACAAGGTTGCCCTTGCTCCTCCTCCTCCTCCAGCAGGGCTATATTGTGGCGGCTGCAGCAGACCACAACGATGTGACCACCTAGCCTCGTACCGGAGTGCTCCTCCAGAGTGGTCCAGGCTCCTGAAGCGCATCTTCAGCAGCCCGACAACACTCTTGGTCGCTGCATGGGCATCATAGTAGCGGTGCTCCGCATCAGTCTGTGGTCTCCGTATAGGCGTCAGCAGCCACGACCGCAATGGGTAACCCCTGTCACCCAGCAACCAGCCCCGCTGCCGGGGGAGGGGGGGTGGGGGTGGGGGGGGGGGGGGGGGGGGGCGGTGGGGAGGGCTATCCCTCGAACATGTTGGGGATCATAGACTGTATCAAAACGAACGGGTCATGTACCCGGGTATTGGACGCAGACGTGCAGGATCTGAATCTGGTGGTCACAGACCACCTGAACGTTCATGGAGTGGTACCCCTTCCTGTTCGTGAACACGGCCCTGTTATCCGCAGGTGGCCGCAGGACGACATGCACCCCAACGATTACTCCCTGGACTCTGGGCATCCCGGCGACGGCAGCATACACCGCTGCCCGGGCATCCTGGTAGGTGCAGTCCACAGGGTACTGGATGTACCGGCCCGCCAGGGCATAGAGGGCGTCTGTGATGGCGCGGATGCATCTGTGCGCCGATGTCTGTGAGATTCCGGAAAGGTCACCACTCGGTGACTGGAAAGACCCCGTCGCGTAGAGGTTCAGGGCGACCGTCACCTTGGCGGCCACTGGGAGCGGGTGTCCACCCCCAGTCCCACGCGGTGCCAGGTGTGCCATCATTTGGCAGATATGTCCGGCAGTCTCCCTGATCGTCCGGAGTCTCCTCCTGCAGACCCGGTCCAGGAGGTCCTCAAAGGACATGCGATCGTGGTAGGTGCGTGCCCTCATCCGGCCCTGCTTGGCAACACATCCTCCTCCTCATCCTGTTGGGCAGCCGGCCCTCCAGCCTGAACAGCTGCCACCTGCCCCTCTGCGGCCCACTCCTCTGCTGCAGCCTCCGCCTCCTCTCTGAGCACCCCCTGCTCACGCTGCCACAGGGCTGCATTCAGGACAGCGGCCATCGCCACGGCGGCCAGCATCGCAGGCTGATGACCGAACACCATAATTACCTGCAGGGGGTGAGAGGGAAACATGTCATCATGGCGCATCCACCCGTGCACAACCAGGTACCATGGGCTGCATGGCGGTTCCGGTTGTCATCGCGCGCCCCAGCCACGCATGCCCCTCACCCTGGCCCCATTGGTGCCCCGGTCCTGGCGCCTGTCCCTGCTGCCAGGGACACCATTTGATGGCACTGCCCTCACTGGGGGCTGCCGTCGGTGTGGTCCCCAGGTGGGTGTCGCCGGTTGAGTGGGGTGGGCGGGGGGCACCCACTCATACGGCCTTTCTCTCTGCGTCCATCCAGGGGCCGGGGTGGGTGGCCAGCAAGATGGCCGCCGTAATGGCGGTCCGTGCCTGGGCACCGCCCCTGTCCTGGCGGGGGCTCCTTGGCTGCTCGGAATGTTCCCCCCCACTTCCCCGCCCCTCCTCCGACCCTGGCAGGCCCCCCCCCCACAGAAAACATAGCTGGTGTCCGATACAGTAGCCTGCAGTCCCCTCATGCCACCTCCTACCTCCTTTTGCAGCCGCCTCAGCCAGTAGGCCAGCTTCACGATTTTTTATAAGACATTAGAAACACGTTGTCGGGAAATCGTCCCATCCGATTTCGACGTCGGAGCTGACTCTCTGGCCGATCGCGTTTCGCGATGTCAGCGCAATGTCACGGAGAATCCAGCCAGTAGTTAGTCAGCCAGATCAACATGTTCATGAATGCTCAAACATTAAAGAGTATTCCAGCTTGAATTTCACCTTCAATCGCTCTGCTGTTTACAGCGGAGGAAGTGGCAGAGTGGTATTGTCGCTGGATAGTAATTCAGAGATCCAGCAAAATGCTTTGAATCCCACCAGGGCAGATGGTGAAATTTGAATTCAATTTGAAAAAATCTGGAATTCACGGTCAATTGCAGTAAAGAAAAAACATCTGTTTCGCTAATGTCCTTTTGGGAAGCAAATCTCCTGCCCTTACCCGGTCGGGACTACACGTGACTCCAGGCCCACAGCAATGTGGTTGACTCTGAAATTGCCTCGGGGATGGGCAATAAATGCTGGGCCCAGCCAGCAATGCCCACATCCCATGAACGAATAAAGAAAACAAAATTGCAGAACAGGTTTGTCCATGATCGTTCCAGGTCCCGGAAAGCCCCAGGCATCAGACCAACCTCCTGCACTTGAGATTACCTGCAGTGTTGCCAGGGATTGATCAGCAGTCTGAGGAGCCTAAACCTCCAACTTCAATGGTGTTTCATAGAATTTACAGTGCAGAAGGAGGCCATTCGGCCCATCGAGTCTGCACCGGCTCTTGGAAAGAACACCCTACCCAAGGTCAACACCTCCACCCTATCCCCATAACCCAGTAGCCCCACCCAACACTAAGGGCAATTTAGCATGGCCAATCCACCTAACCTGCACATCTTTGGACTGTGGGAGGAAACCGGAGCATCCGGAGGAAACCCACGCACACACGGGGAGGATGTGCAGACTCCGCACAGACAGTGACCCAAGCCGGAATCGAACCTGGGACCCTGGAGCTGTGAAGCATTTGTGCTATCCACAATGCTACCGTGCTGCCCCCTTTTTATAAAAGAATGTACATGTGTGGCAATAAATAATGTCTGGTGAGAATGTCCCTGACTACGTGTGTGTGAAATATTTACAGGACTATGTACATGAGAACTAAGCTATTTACATGGGAAGGTGCCTGGTGCAGAAAAACAGTGTGCCACAAGAATAACGAGATGAACACTATATACAAACGATCAAACGGAAGAACAGAACCAATCAGAAGTCCATAAGCTGTTACAGGTGATCGACACAGCAACCACTGTGCAGAGTCTGCAACTTCCATCTAGCATGCCACAATCCCTTAATAATAATCTTTACTATTATCACAAGTAGGCTTACATTAACACTGCAATGAAGTGACTGTGAAAATCCCCTAGTCGCCACACTCCGGCCCCTGTTCGGGTACACAGAGGGAGAATTCAGAATGTCCAATTCACCTAACAGCACGTCTTTCGGGACTTGTGGGAGGAAACCGGAGCACCCGGAGGCAACCCACGCAGACACGGGGGAGAACGCGCAGACTCCGTACCGATGGTGACCCAAGACGGGAATCGAACCCGGGTCACTGGCGCGGTGAAGCATCAGTGCTAACCACTGTGCTACGATGCCGCCCTGTCGCAACCAGATCTATCACTGTCTACAACGACCAGCAGAGGTAAGTATCTCACTCCAGGGCGGCATGTGGCGCAGTGGTTAGCACTGGGACTGCGGCGCTGAGGTCTCAGGTTCGAATCCAGGTCCGGGTCACTCTCTGTGCGGAGCTTGCACATTCGCCTCGTGTCTGCGCGGGTTTCGCCCCCACAACCCATGTGCAGGTTAGGTGGATTGGCCACGCTAAATTGCCCCTTAATTGGGGAAAAAAAAAAATGTGGGTACTCTAAATTTATACAAAAAAAGTATCCCACTCCAACTTCTTCCCGTCACAGCAACACCCTTCCTTGGTGTCAGGAAACTTCCTGATGGTCCACATGGAAAAAGAAGGAAAGGCAACACAAAGGAGGCAAATGTCATATTCGTCCCCCTCGCAAGAGATGTTCAAGAGTAACAGTAACTGTTGTGTTGGGTGCTCTGGATCTGTGGAACACATACAGGTCACTAGCACTTGAAATAGTGCAACACTATTTTATTGCATCATTAACTGTTTAACATACTCTGACTGTGGGTTAACACAATACTAGCTTTAACTAAAGACCTTTGCCTTGTCCTAACCAGTCGATGGACTCAGCACATGGTGAATATCTGTGCTGCAGGCTGTGAGCTCTGTCCTCCTAGCTAGCTGCAGCTCGAATGAGCGGGAACTCTGATGCCCCCTGTCTTTATAGTGCGTGTGCTCTCACTGGTGATTGGCTGCGGTGTGTGTGTGTTGATTGGTCCCACTGTGTGTCCATCAGTGTGTGTCTGCACCATGATGTACTGGTGTATATTATGACAGTAACCATGCATCAAAATGAATAACCAAAGAAACAGATATGGTTGAACATAAAGCAACAGAAGAAAAGGTTGCCTATCCAACCTCCAAGAATGAGAACCAAAAGAGCCTTCCACTCTCCTTACAGAATTGCTTCTGCAATCGCTGCCTCCCCAACAAACCTTACAGCTGAGATTGATTGATTTTTGTTCATCAAACATGTCAAGGACCATGAGGCAAAGTGGTGTATATGGAGATAGGTCGGATCAGCCATGATTTAATCGAATGGTGGGGTGGGGCTGAAATGGCCGCCTTATTTTCCAATGGAGCCCAGTGTATGTAAAGAGCCTGGCAGAGGGATCTGGGTGTACAGATCCACCGGTCACTAAAAGTGGCAACACAGGTGGAGACGGTAGTCAAGAGGTCACACGGTGTGCTTGCCTTCATCGGTCGGGGCATTGAGTATGAAAATGGGCAAGTCATGTTGCAGCTGTATAGAACCTTAGTTAGGCCACACTTGGAGTATAGTGTTCAATTCTGGTTGCCACACTACGAGAAGGATGTGGAGGCTTTGGAGAGAGTACGGAAGAGGTTTACCAGGATGTTGCCTGGTATGGAGGGCATTAGGTATGAGGAGAGGTTGGATAAACACAGTTTGTTCTCACTGGAACGACGGAGGTTGAAGAGCGACCTGATAAGTTCATAAAATATAGGAGCAGAATTAGGCCTTTCGGCCTATCGAGTCTGCTCCGCCATTCGATTAAGGCTGATATGTTCCTCATCTCATTTGATAGAAGTCTACAAAATTATGAGGGGCATTGACAGAGTGGATAGTCAGAAGCTTTTTCCCCAGGGCAAGTACTAGGGGACATACGTTTAAGGTGGGGCAAAGTTTAGAGGAGATGTGCGAGGGTGGCACGATGGCACAGTGGTTAGCACTGCTGCCTCACAGCTCCAGGGTGCCAGGTTCGATTCCACTACTGTCCATACGCTAAAGATACTCGCACGGCGCTGCCATGTAGGGATCTTGACTCAACAACGATGAAGGAAAGATGGTCTTTTTCCAAGACGTATGATTTGTGACTTGGAGGGAACTTTGAGGTGATGGTGCTTCCAAGCGGCTGGTGCACAGAGAGTAACAGATCTGAAGGCCGAATCCTTACCTTGACGGACCTGGTGCAATCAGTGAACATTTTCTTACACTGGAGTTAGGTGCTGTTTCGTTGCGTGGGCCGGCGATTGGATGGGAATTTTGGATCGTGCGTTTTCTCAAAGTATGCTGGCGTGTTTGCCATTTCTCAAACCCATTATTTACAGCAAGTATTTACACATCGGGACCTCTGCACAAGGTTGGGCCTCCCCCTGTCAAATCTCACTTCCTTCTCAGTCATGCGATCTGACATTGTTATTACATCAGCATCAATGTCAACCCCTTACTCTACAGGTGCTGGGTATGAAGATGGTGGCACTGTCAAACGGTGCCACAACTCTCCATTTCTCTGATTTATTATCTGCTGACCTGTCTGCCAAAAGAAGGCAACCCCTCATTTACTCCATCAGCGACATGTGACGAAACGCAAGTACAAAGGACAAAGAAAAGTACAGCATCGCCTCCCTTCGGCCCTCCAAACCTGCGCTGACCATGCTACCCGTCTAAACTAAAATCTTAAAGAACAAAGAAAAGTACTTACCTTAACTTTAACCCGCCAGTCAGAGATCGAGCCCCGGGGCCTCCTGCGCACACGCAGACCGGGAACTGGCCGTTCATTATCAGTTTGCGGTATTTTTATGCTCCTCAGGCCTTCTCCGCATGCGCTGGACAGAAAATATCTGCCCATGCACCGCTTGTCTATTTTCACATCTTGAGGCATCCAACTGGCCCCACCCGCAATGCACATCAGGAGGAAGGAAGCAAAGAAGTTAAATGGTGCAAAACTGTGGGTCAGGTCCTCCATGTCTCAGGAAGATGGACAAGAAAAGGGGGGAACCAGAAGGCCAAACCAAAGAGTTTGACAGGGGGAGACCCAGAAGACAGACCCTGGCAGGGACAAAGACAGGGATCAGAAAGAGGCCCCAGAAGACAGTCCCAGGTAAGGGCCAAGGATAGAGATCAGAAACAGTTCTTATAAAGTTGAGAGAAAGGAGAAGAGAAATTACCCGGGTTAGAGGCAGAGCTGCAGGGAGCAGACTTGAAGCAAAGCGGGCTCAAAGAAAACCCAGACGATCTGAGAGGGCAGCTGAATGTGTGCGATGCTGTGGCTGTAGGGGTAAAGGCTCCCCTTGGAGCGGTGCTGCTCTGCTTGACCTGGCCGAAGAACTGAAATTGTGCCTCGAAGGTGATGCTTGACTGTGCTCAGAGACACAAAGGAAAGGGATCTCCAAAGGCGAGTTTGAAACCATGGGGGTGGATCCTGGTTGAAGCTATCCGAGTGGAAGCAATGTTTGGAGAGCTTTCCGAGGAGAGATTTTCAACAATGGTGACTGGAAGCCCCCATGGGAAAGACAGAGTTTCAATGAGAGCAGGTGGCTCACAAGTCTTACAAACGTCTGGATAGGTTGTTAAGGGATCCATGGAATCTGCTTGATCGCATCTGTCATTTCATTTAGAGTGTGCTGTATGACCACAGTTCATCTGATACTTCACATCAATATTAGAATACAATATTGATATTGTTATGGGCCAAGGTTTAGAGAACCAAAAAGTGTATCATGGAGTTCACCTGACCCACGACTTTTACTAGATTGTGGTATGGGGAGCACATGGCCCACTCTACAGGCGTGGGACAGCAGAAATCGGAAAGTATTTTTTAAAGCAAAACAATGTTTATTCGATGACCTCAAGCTAACCTTTTTAAACCATACAGTGAACATCTTAGCAACCATCAATTCAAATACAATCCCTAAAGAATACAACACTAAGTAATCCTTAAGCTTTCCTTTTAACATCCATAAGACTTTAAAAAAACTTTTAACAGAAGCACATCAGGTTTAAATTCACTACTGAGAACAGTTATCCCTCTGAATTCACCAAATGATCAAGAAATAGTCTTTACATGGCAGAGAGAACAGCAGTACACCTTCTCTGGCTGACTGCAGCTCCAACACTGAAACAAAACCAAAAAACCACAGACACACCCAAGCTTTTCTCAAAGTGAAACTAAAAAGCAGAGCCAGAGCTCAGCTCCACCCACTCTCTGACATCACTGCAATAACTTTAGCAGACTACCATTTCTTAAAGTGACATTCTCATGACAATATTATAAATAGTTTTATCTTTCCGAATTTGTATGTGTGTGTAAAAATATGAGTGGGGTAAACAAATAGCGATTATTTCAATCATTTTCTTGTGTATTGTACCGTTTTTCTTGTTTAATAAATATTTTATTCTTTGTCTTAAAATTGAATGATGTGGAGATGCCGGCGTTGGACTGGGGTGGGCACAGTAAGAAGTCTTACAACACCAGGTTAAAGTCCAACAGGTTTGTTTCAAATAACTAGCTTTTGGAGTGTAGCTCCTTCATCAGGTGAGTGAAGAGGTAGGTTACACAAACACAACATATAAAGACAAAGCCAATGATGCAAGATGATACTTTGAATGTGAGTCTTTGCAGGTAATTAAGTCTTTACAGGTCCGCACCCTGATTAAGTCCTTGGTGGAAAGGTGGTGCCTGCCACCCCACCCTTTAACTGACATTTTTAAGTGGCTAATTAATGGCTATTTAAAGGGTCTCATCATGCCGCCGCTCTTTTCAACACAGACAATGCATGGGACAGGTCAACGGGAAGGCATGAGAAGCAAACACTGCCGTATCTGCTTGCCACACCCGTTGGGTCAGAAGGAACTCGGTGCCTGATGGAAGGACCCAGCGTTGGGAGAGGTGTGGATAGAGAGAGGGGGTGAGGACTCACTCCACCACAAAGACCACCTATTTCAGGCTCCAAAACACCACATGACTCCACTCCACTCCACTGCCACTCATTTGCTGCGGAACCCTCACCTATTCACTTGTTACCTCTGGACTTTATTATTCCAATGGACTGCATTACGTTGGGAACACAGGGATAAAAAAGTGACGATATTTAGAATAAGATAATTAAATGAGTCACACAATCCACCAGATGCTGCTGTTGATTATTAAATTTGTGAAGAATTCCAGAATAAATCATCAATCAGAATCTGGTCCAATTATTGAAGTTCATTATCAGGGATTCATGACAGAGACCTAAAAAGAACTAACGCAACAGGCAGTCTCCTATTAAATCATTTTTTTCCCCTGTGTCGGGTTTTTACCCTTTTGTCCATCCAGCTGGATAATTGTCCAGATATTAAATGAACCGTCACGTCCAGAATTATTCTCACAGACAGGATGTTACCATCATTCTGGACGCAAACCTCTTCACAGTGACTGTATCACTTGTCCAATACTTGAGAGCATTGATTACATGAGAGCTCAGTCAAACTGCACCTCAGAAAACACATGTCAATCTCCTCTATTTCTATAACCATTCTACCAGCTATATTGCAGATTCAAATTTCACCCATTCTGAGTTTAGTTGATGTTCCAAAGCCACACATTGCAACATCAGCTTCACCACCCACCAGCGATAACACTGGTTAAACTCTGGTGGTAATAAAAGTGAAATATGGCATCTAAATCTAACCCGAGATTCAAGTCCAGAAATTCCCCTATTCACCCAGATTCCCCCAGTGATTTGTAAACCCGGTTGATCAGTTTGCTAATTCTTAAAATTGATCTGTTGATTTTACTGTGGGATGTTACCTGGTTGTTACTCAGGTTTAAACATCACATCGTATGTCAACTGGTAGCCATGATTGTACACGTAGAGTTTGTGATCAGATGGATTGGAGTTAACATTTTGCAGTTTCTCCAAGACTTTATCCATCTTTATAGGAACCACACCCTCTTCACCATTTCTGGTGTCAAACATGTAGACAATTTCCTCGAACCGTAGGTCCACTGGCCGTATTGCATACAGCACCCCACAGATCATAAAGGCATTGGTCACACTAGGTTTGAACAGCCTGGTCACCCATGTCCTTTCCACCGTGAAGGTGGTCACATTGATTTTACTGATCGCAGCATATCCAACATTGGCTTCAAAACTGCAAATGACCCATAGGCCGGACTCATCGACAGCAAAGTCCATGTCTTGGTACGTGACACCTGCATAGGAAAACCTGTTGTTGTAAGCTGCACCTGTAAGAAACTGTCTCTCTTTACTGTTGGTGTCTATGTTAAACCTGCACATGTACCGAGAATTGTAACAGTTGTAATGCAAGGAGTTGTTGTACAAAACCATTCCACTTCCCTGTCCTCTGTATGCATAGTAAGAAGAATAATAAGAATATGGAAATGATTTGGCTGTTGGATTGTTAGAGAGCAGTAAATCATCGTGTGAATAATGTAGTCTGAATGAGTCAAATGTTCGCCAGTCGGTATTCAGTGGGGCCACCCAGTACACTTCGCCTTCACTGGAGTTTGGAGCTGAACCTCTGCCCCATCCTCCAGATTTATAACTAAATCCTCTCCAGTTCAGCTGTATCACCACGGGGTTGGATACATTAAGAAGGCCGTTATAATCACAGCTCCCTGTTTGAAAATTAGTAAACTCGAGTTCAACATTGAATCTGAAAAATGTGAATACACAATGTTTGTCTATCCAGCAATGTGCTCTTGTAATTATTGTGACATTATAGTGATTAATGTATAACTCAGGCACACTGAGATAGCTGTAAAACATTGCAAATATTGAAACTGCACCTATTTTAGTTTGTGAAAGATTTCTCCTTTCTTTAATTCTTTGTAGATTAGCAAATTCTCATTTCCACATTCAGAGTGATGTCATTAGAATGTGTGTTATTAGTGGATTTTAATGATCCAAAGTGAGTGACATCCCTCCCTCTTTATTGAGCAAACCCGTGTTCCTCAGTCACCATTAACCTTGATTAACTCACCGAAGTCAACGGCGGCAGGGGTTTGTGAATGCTGATGTTTCTCACAGTCCTGTAGGCGTTTCCTTAGTGTCGCAATCTCTCTGCGGACTGCCAGCACGTTGTGCTTATCGAGCGACTCCAGCTGGTCGACAGCTTGGGACATGTTCAGAATCTGAAATACACGCGGCGTTTAAAGAGAATCGTGTTTGGGTTCACAGGGGGGAGGCCATTCAGCCCCTCGAGCAGGTTCTGCCATTCAATGAGATCAGAGCCGATCAGTATCCTAACTCCCTTCTACCCGCCTTGTTTCCACAACGCATAATACCGTCAAATAATAAAAAACAATCAATGTCGGCTGAAGTTGATCCTCGGCAGTTTTTCGGGAGAGGTTCCCAGATTTCCACTCTCATTTGTATGAAATGCTTCCTGAACAGCCCAGGTTAAATTAAGGTTATGCTCCTTGTCAGGACGCCCCCCCCCCCCCTCCACACCCCTGCCCCCCCCCCTCCATATCTTATAGTTTTGCTCCAACTTCCTTATCAATCCGTTTCATTATCAGTTAGATACCCCCGAAAATTTGATTGAAATTCCAGCAATTGGGTCTCTTGTTACTGAAAGCATGTCACTGGGGAGGGAGATAGTCAAGAGTACGGATTACAGAAACAGAGAGTTCGGAGTGAGTTGCGTAGCTGGAGCATGTGAGGGTGATAGGCAAGAAATGGGCAAAGTTACCGAGGAACTGAAGCACAGAATGAAGAGACAGTGAAGATTAGTGAGGACGGGGTGAATGGGATTTTTGATCAGGATAGAATTCAAGTTGCTAAGTTTAAATGAGTCAGTAATTGGAGGGGTAGAGGACGCATGAGGGGAGGATTGGGGTAGAGATGATAAAGGTGTAAATGTGAGGTTAGGAAGAGGTCGGGGTGGAGCAGGGCGATGTTCGAGATAGGCCGACTTTGTAATGTTGAAGATTGCAGGGATGGAAATCTGTCCTAGGGGCAAACAGGATTCTGAAGGTGTCGACAGGTAGGGCCTGAGAGAATCCTGCAAACATAGAGTCGTACAGGACAGAATGAGGCCATTTAGCCAATCATTTCTGTGCCAGCCCTTTGAATAATAATAATCGCTTATTGTCACAAGTAGGCTTCAATGAAGTTACTGTGAAAATACCCTAGTCGCCACATTCCGGCGCCTGTTCGGGGAGGCCGGTACGGGAATTGAACCCGCACTGCTGGCATTGTTCTGCATTGCAAGCCAGCTGTTTAGCCCACTGTGCTAAACCAACCCCTATGAGGTTTCTAATTAATCCGGCTTTATCAATCTTTTCCCCATAACCTGCAATTCTTAATATTTCAAGTGTTCATCCAATTTCCTTTTGAAAGTTATTAATGAATCAGCTTCCTCCCTCCTTCAGCCGGTTCACTCACGGTGTGAACAAATCACAGCTGCACTCTCATCAACCTTCTCGGACCTTTGGACATGTCCGTGGACGGTGATTCCCATAGTGCTGAGGAATCTGGTGAGTGGTCATTTGTTGACGACGGATGGCACAGTGGCACAGTGCAGGCAACCCAGGTTTGACTGGCATTGGATGACTGACTGTGTGGAGTTTGCACGTTCTCCCCGTGTCTGCGTGGGTTTCCTCCGGGTGCTCCGGTTTCCTCCCACAGTCCAAAGGTGTGCAGGTTAGATGGATTGGCCACAATCAATGCAGACATTTATGGGGATAGGGTGGGGGAGTAGGCTTAGGTCGGGTGCTTTTTCGGAGGGGCGGTGCAGACCCGATGGATCGAATGGCCTCCTTCTGCACGGTAGGGATTCTACAATGGCTTCAATCTTTCCAATGGAAGTTAAGGCTCATCCGAAATTGGGTATAAGACTGGAGCAGGTGGAGAGGGTGATGTCCATGTGTCATCAGTGGGCACTATCATCTGTTAGCTGGATGGCATTGCGAAAGTAAAGAATGCACAGGAAGAGGGGAGTGATCCTTGGCGAATTCTAAAGGAAAATGATTTGGAATTAAATGAGCTACTAGAACAACCATGGTTGCAGCTGGAGAGCAAAGAGATGAACCAATATTTGTTTTAAGACCATAAAACATAGGAGCAGAATTAGGCCATTCAGCCCATCAAGTCTGCTCTGCCATTCGATCATGGCTGATATGTTTCTCATCCCCATTCTCCTGCCGTCTCCCCATAACCCCTGATCCCCTTATTAATCAAGAACCTATCTATCTCTGTCTTAAAACAGTGATTTGGCCTCCACAGCCTTCTGCGGCAAAGAGTTCCACAGATTGATCACATCCTGGCTGAAGATGTTCCTCCTCATCTCTGTTTTCAAGGCTAGTCCCTTCAGTGTGAGGCTGTGGCCTCGGGTAATAGTTTTGCCTACTAGTGGAAACATCCTCTCCATGTCCACTCCATCTAGGCCTCTCAGTATCCTGTAAGTTTCAATCGGATCCCCCCCCCCCCCCCCCCCCCTCATCCTTCAAAGCTCTTCATTGACAAGCTCGTCATTCCAGGGATCATTCTTGTGAACCTCCTCTGGACCCTTTCCAAGGCCAGCACATCCCTCCTTAGATACGGGGCCCAAAATCTGACCAGAGCTTCACACAGCCTCAGAAGTACATCCCTCTCAACATGAATGCTGACATTGCATTTGCCTTCCTAACTGCTGACTTTTACTTGATATCTCTCCTGGGAGAGCCCCTTTGGGATTGTTCACTCCTTAAATGGTGCTTTATCAATGCAAGTTGTTGTTGTTGTGAGGAATAATCCCCTTCCTCAGGAGAGGAACTCTCTCCAGCCAGTTCCTCTGGTGAATCTTCGGTGGCCAAAAGCTGTAAAATACTCAACCAACAGAGGACAGAAGAACACGAAGCAATAAACGGAATGATTTATCTCTGTCTGACCTCACTGTAAAGCTGGGCGATCATACTGTTGCTGCCATTGAGGGAGATCTTCAGCTGACCGGTGAGTGACAACAGCTCTCGGATCTCCAGTTTCAGCAGATCGAATTCGAGTTGGGTGAAGAAGTCTCCGTTCTCCATGCTCTCCACACGTTGTGTCAGATTCTGCAGCTTGGCCGTGTGGACAGAGAGAGTCCTCGTATATTCCTGCACCTAAACGGAGCATCACAGGGAACCCACACAGTTACAGCCACCTCCACAGTCCGTGAACCAATGAAAATGAAATTTAATGAAATGAAAATCGCTTATTGTCACAAGTAGGCTTCAAATGAAGTTACTGTGAAAAGCCCCTAGTCACCACATTCCGGCACCTGTTCGGGGAGACTGTGACAGGAATCGAACCGTGCTGCTGGCCTGCCTTGGTCTGCTTTCAAAGCCAGCGATTTAGCTCTGTGCTAAACAGCCCCTCACCTCACTGCACAGTGCACAACTCTGGTTTGATGTGATGAGTGCATGCTTCATTGTGAATAATTCGCAAGGTATCTCATATTGAAAAATCTCAAACTGATACTTTTACTGTCCATCCCTAATTTCTCCTGAGAAGGTGAGCTGTCTTCTTGGATCAGAGTTTTAACCCAGTGACAGTGGGGAATGGTAATAAATTAATATGCCAGAAGGGTACTTCCAATTAATGTTTTTTCTGTGTGTCTGTTGTCCTTGTCCTTTAGGTGGTAGGTTTGTGGCTTTGGAAGGTGCTGCTGAAGGACCCTGACAGTGCATCTTGAAGGTGGTACGTAGTGCTGCTACTGTGCATCGGTGGTGGAGGGAATGAGTGTTTGTGGATAGGGTGCCAATCAAGGGGGCTATTCGTCATGCATGGTATCAAGGTTCTTGAGTGTTGTTGGAATGTGCATTCGTCCAGGCAAGTGGAGAGTATCCCATCACACTCCTGACTTACGCCTTGTAGATGGTGGACAGATTTCTTTTTGGGGGGGGGGTCAGGATTTGAGTAACTCATCACAGGATTCCTCGCTTCTGACCTGCTCCTGTAGCCACAGTATTTAGGGGCTGGTCCAGTTCAGTTTCTGGTCTTTGGTAAGCCCCTGGATGGTGGGGAATTCAGCAGTGCAATGCAGGAAGGATAGAAATGAATGTAAATGGGTCTTAAAGGCCCATTTTCATCCATTTAGTGGGCTTGGTGCCCTATTCTTCAGCCCTTTGTGTTTCTCTGGTCCCCAGGGCCGGGAATCACGTGGGCATGGGTCACTTCTGATGTTTACCAGCATGGTTCTGACGTGGTAGACCTTGCGGTAGGCCAAGGGGGGGGTAACTCCTTGGGATAGTTGCCCCCCAAGTCCATCTGAGGGCAACCTTCCCCCCCCACAATGCACTACCTGCCCACCCCTCCTTTACCAGAGCCCCCCCACCCCTTTAATAGCGTGTAATCACACGCCTGATTGATTGAAATGCACTTAACTCTCTTTGATGTGGTTGATGTTTATAAACATTGGGGTTTCAGCACTTAGACTACTCATCCATGAAGGGAGATGAATTAATCAAGGCTGCAGCTATTCTGTGGAAGCTGTCAATCACAGCCCATTACTAGAAAAGAATGAATGGCTTGCAGCTGATGGATCTGAGGGGTTGAAACAAGGTCACAGCTGTTCCCCTTCGAGGAATGGACACGTGGAGCTTCCAGGTAAATGTTACAGCTGTACTTTGTTTCACTGCCCCAGTCTGGACCGCTCTCCAACTTCCAGAAAGGGGTCTCTTTTCTTGGGGGGGGGGGGGGTTAGTCAGAAAGTCCCTGTGGGGGGTCCCTTTAATCAGAGGGTTGCTGTGGTTTGGTTTGGGGATGTCTGTGCAGGTCCTTTTAATTAGGGAGCCACTGTACAGGGTCCCTTTAATCAGAGGGTTGCTGTGTGGGGGGGCGGGGGGGTTCCTTTAGGTAGGGGGTCTCTGTGGGTTGTCACTTTAGTTAGGTGGTCCCTGAGGGGCCCCCTTCAGGTAGACAGTCTCTGTGGGGTTTCCTTCAGTTAGGCCGTCCCTGGGGGAGGGGGATGGGGCGAGTCGGGTCACCCCCGCACTTGAGGGAAGGGGGGGCACACAGGAAATCCAGGGGTGGGAGGGGGGGGGTGCGCTTTGCAGTGCAGGGGAATGGTTAACTTCGGGACTTTGCTATCTGGCCGCCTGCTTGAAATGGCGGCCCGATAGCGGGATTCCCTCGGGAATCCCTCGCCTTGCATCAATCTGAATGGCAATGGTTACGAAATTGCTTCCCGATTTGCGCTCCCAGGGGGATTGTAAATTGGTTGCAATTCTCCTCCAGCGGAAGAACACACGGAATTGGATGATCAGCCATAGAACATAGAACATACAGTGCAGAAGGAGGCCATTCGGCCCATCGAGTCTGCACCGACCCACTTAAGCCCTCACTTCCACAATATCCCCGTAACCCAATAACCTCTCCTAACCTTTTTGGTCACTAAGGACAATTTATCACGGCCAATCCACCTAACCTGTACGTCTTTGGACTGTGGGAGGAAACCGGAGGACCCGGAGAAAACCCACGCACACACGGGGAGAACGTGCAGACTCCGCACAGACAGTGAATCAGCGGGGAATCGAACCTGGGACCCTGGCGCTGTGAAGCCACTGTGCTATCCACTTGTGCTACCGTGCTGCCCAGGATCACAACGAATGGCGGAGCAGGCTCAAAGGGCCGAATGGCCTCCTCCCGCTCCCATTTCCGATGTGTCTATGTGTTAACGGTAATTAAATCACCAATGAGCTTGATAAGTATTAATCCTTTCTAATTTGGTGCATTGTTATGTATCCTGGAGGGCTGTATGTTTGGAGTGCAAGGGCTAGTAATCAAACTTCCAGATATTATGGAGTGACTGATCAAAATAAAGAGGAGGCTTTCAGTATCTCCAATAATTACCACCACAATTTTATCATAGACAAGTATTCCCCACTAACAAATACCCCAGCCAACTCACCCGTCAATATCTCCCAATGACAAATACCCCATTTAGACCCTCAACCGAGGGGCAAAATTCTTCGGAAACGGCGCGATGTCCGCCGACTGGCGCCCAAAATGGCGCAAATCAGTCGGGCATCGAGCCGCCCCAAAGGTGCGGAATGCTCCACATCTTTGGGGGCCGAGCCCCAACCTTAAGGGGCTAGGCCGGCGCCGGACGAATTTCCGCCCCGCCAGCTGGTGGAAAAGGCCTTTGGTGCCCCGCCAGCTGGCGCAGAAATGACATCTCCAGGCAGCGCATGCGCGGGAGCGTTAGCGGCCGCTGACGGCATTCCCGCGCATACGCAGTGGAGGGAGTCTCTTCCGCCTCCGCCATGGTGGAGACCGTGGCGAAGGCGGAAGGGAAAGAGTCCCCCCACGGCACAGGCCCGCCCGCGGATTGGTGGGCCCCGATCGCGGGCTAGGCCACCGTGGGGGCACCCCCCGGGGCCAGATCGCCCCGCGCCCCCCCAGGACCCCGAAGCCCGCCCGCGCCGCCTTGTCCAGCTGGTAAGGTAGGTAGTTTAATCTACGCCGGCGGGACAGGCATTTTAGCGGCGGGACTTCGGCCCATCCGGGCCGGAGAATCGCGGGGGGGGGGGGCCGCCAACCGGCGCGGCGCGATTCCAGCCCCTGCCGAATATCCGGTGGTGGAGAATTCGGCAACCGGCGGGGGCGGGATTCACGCCAGCCCCCGGCGATTTTCCGACCCGGCAGGGGGTCGGAGAATCTCGCCCAATGTCTCCAAGTGATAAACACCCCTTCTTATCATTGATAAATATTCCCCCACCCATAGCATCAACCTATATCCCTCATTGATGACCTCCCCATACAGCTCATCCATCAGAATCATTCCATTAATATTCTGGGACTGGTGCTATCCTACAACGAATGCCTCACTCTTGCTCTCACTCTGTTTCTCAGACAGTAACCGTGGTAATTGATGAGTGCAGAGTCTGAAAGGGGATGGAGTATATCAGTAATAAATGTACCTTGCTGAGTTCATGTTGTACGTTGATACTGAGCGCTTGGTATGTTGTTTCCAAATATTCCACCTTTTCCGCCGGGAATGAGTTATTCGGCAAAACCACGGAGCAAACACAGACTCCATCGCTGTCAATTGACTCATTGACATGGTTACCATTCTGTTGACATAGAAATCAAAATTAGCACAAATTCAATACTTGTGTGAGCTGGTCGACACTTTTACCCACCCCCCGCCCCCAAATATGTAACAGTCCTTCACCCCTCTCTCAAATGGGTAGGGAGGCATTGCGTTGTAGTACTGGCCGGGAAAGATTAGCAGGACAAGATCTGGGGACTCGGGTTAGAATTTGAATCCAATATAAATCTGGAATTAAAAGTCTAACGATGACCATGAAACCATCGCCGATTGCCATCAAAACCCACCTGGTTCGCTTTTGGGAAAGAAAGCTGCCATCCTTACCCGCTCTGGCCTCCAGATCTACAGCAATGGGGTTGACTCTTACATGCCCTCTGAAAGGAGGTGGCGAGAGTAGGGAGCAAGTGGTGGGGGGAGGGGGTGTTGGTTATTTATAATGTTGTGTAATTTTGCTCCTGCTTTGGTTTGTGTTTTATGAAAATGCCTGAATAAAATATTTTTTACAGAATGCCCTCAGAAATGGAGGGCAGTTATGGATGGGCAATGAATGCTGGCCCAGCCAGTGATGCTCACAAATTGTGAATTTAAAAAAAACACTTCAGCCACTTCCCAAACTGGTAACCCTCCATCACCTCTCCCGCTAACTGGTAACACTCCTGTCATAATATACGCCAGTATATCATGGTGCAGACACACACACACTGATGGACATGCAGTGGGACCAATCAGCATACACAACACCGCAGCCAATCACCAGTGAGAGCACACGCACTATAAAGACAGGGGACAGGAGAGTTCCCGCTCATTCTAGTAGCAGCCAGCTCGGAGCACAGAGCTCACAGCCTGCAACACAGACATTCACCATGTGCTGAGTGCATCACCTGGTTAGGACTAGACAAGGGTCACCAGTTAAAGCTGGTATTGCATTTACCCACAGTTCAAGTCTGTTAATATAGTTAACCTTATAATAAAATAGAGTTGCACCACTTCCAGTGTTGGTGACCTGTTTGTGATCCAGAACACCCAACACATTAACTCCTTCACTCCTTCCCCCAAACAGGTAACCCTCCTTCACCCTTCCCCCAAACTCTCTTCACTCCTCCGGGAAACTGGTAAAATAGCTTAAATAAAAGTAAAATACTGGAAGTCTGAACTCAAAACAGAAAACTGGCAGGATTGGCAGCCTCTGTGCTTCCTCTCGCCACAGACGCTGCCAGACCTGTGGAGTTTATCCAGCATTTTCCATTTCTATTTATAAGATAGCTCTGTCCCTCTCTGCAGCTGGTAACACAATTTCTCCGTGGAATAGTAGCAGCACAGAAGGAGACCATTCAGCCCATCATGGCTGTGCCACCCTCCCCCACTACCTTAATCCAATCTAGCAACTTTGCTTCACTCCTTGCCCATAAAACTGCCAGTAACAGATCGTCTGTGTGTTATGCGCTGCACCTATTATCCACCGATATAAGCAGGGTTGGATGCAACACAGAAGAAGGCCATTTGACCCATTGGGCGGGATTCTCCAGCCACACCCGTCCGGCAATCGTTGTCAATGGACCTTTACATGGTCCGTGTCCCGCCCGTGCCCATCTTACGGCGGGCGGGGCAGAAGAATCCAGCCTATTGTGTCTGTGCCAGCTCTTTGAGAGTGGTATCTGACTATTCCCACTCTCTCTGCTGTTTCCTCTGCAAATGTCCCTCTTTCAGGCATACATCCAATTCCCTCTAAGAGTTCTATTTGGAACATGCCATTCACATACAAATGTAATATTAGAGAAGGACCGCAGCTATGGTCAACTTTATTATTAGACTTTGAACCTGTTAGCTTTTAGTACCATCAATTTGAATCTGGCGGTGTTTTTTATTCGGTGACTCGGGTCAATAATCGTTCAACAAAGTCCCAGAACTGCAGAGTCAGTGCTGATTCACGTCATGTGGCAGACTGTGACACGTGCTGTGCTCTCAGTCTGCCGAGGTTGCAGCCTGTTAGCTACATGAACACTGGCAGTGTCTAATTTCATTCCACAAATCCAACCTGCAGCTGATTTGGAATGAATCTTTTTTTTAAATCTAGCATTTTGCGCAGTCTTCGGACGGCTGAGGAACAGAATGTTCGAAGACCGAGACCTCAAACCCATCACCAAGCTCATGGGTGTACAGAGCAGCCGTGATCTTGCCCTCCTGCATGCATCAGAAACAAGGACATTGTACAGCAGACACCTCAAATCCCTGGAGAGATATCACCAACGTTACCTCCACAAAACCCTGCAAATCCATTTGCAGAATAGGCGTACTTACGTGAGTGCCCTCTCCCAAGACAATATCCCCAGTATCGAGGCACTGGTCACATTCGACCAGCTGCGATGGGCGGGCCACATTGCCCCACACAGGACTCCCGAAACAAGTGCTCCACTCCGAGCTCCGCAGGGGCAGCGATCACTGGGAGGGCAGAGGAAACATCACAAGGACACTCTGAAAGCCTCCCTAAATAAATGCAACATCCCCATCAACACGTGGGAATCGCTCGCCTTAGAACGCACAAGCTGGAGAAAAACCAATCACCTCGCGCAGCGTAGGGTGGAGCATGCGGAGGCCGAGCGTAAACAGCGGAAGGAGAGCGCAGAATCCAGAGTGTCCCACCCACCCATCTCATCAAATGCCCCCTGCCAAACCTGTGGCAGAGTCTGCGGATCCAGGATTGGGCTATTCAGCCACCGCAGGAACCACCTCCCCGGAGTGGAAGCAAGTCACCCTTGACCCTGAGGGTCTGCTGAAGAGGGTCCGGCGATGGAACAGGAACCTTGCCAGCCACGTTTCAAGTCTGTTTCCGTAGGCTTTGTTTGAATGTTTGAACTGCCCGCTCTGCCAAACTATTCGAGGACGGGTGGTTGGGGGCAGACGGATGTGCCTTACTCCTTTGGTACACATGATTGAGTGGAACTTCTTGCCAGTGAATGGGGTCCCGTATCCGTGACTAATATCTCCGGTGTCCCTTGGGTACTAAAGGAGAGCTGCAATTTCTCCACAATAGTTCTCAAAGTACTGGTGGCCATCCGGTGCACTTCCACCCATTCGGAGTGGGCGTCTATGAGGACCAGAAAGATGGACCCTTTGAAAGGCCTAGTAAACTCGGTGTGCAACTGCACCCAGGGGCACCCTGGCCATTCCCAGGGATGAAGCGAGGCCGACCGAGCTCCTGGTGCTCCTGACAGGCTGGGCACCTTTGTACCACACTCTCGATATTGCCATCCATTTGAAAATGAAAATCGCTTATTGTCACAAGTAGGCTTCAAATGAAGTTACTGTGAAAAGCCCCTAGTCGCCACATTCCGGCGCCTGTTCGGGGAGGCCAGTACGGGATTTCAGGCCACCAGGCATAGCTCATCACTGCCATCTTCATTTTTTAAGTCCCCGGGTGTCCACAATGCAGGTCTTGCAGGACATCGTCCTCCACACTAAGTTCCTGATGATTCATGATGTCGGGCTGCCGCGGGAGGAGGGGGGCCGTGGGATCCCTTTGGGTCCGTGTATGAATCTGTGTGGCGGTCACTGGCAGAGTATCCATGCAAGTTCAGTGTCTGTTACTGGCGGAAAGGGGTTGCTCGCAGGCAGCGGGAGTTGACTGAGTTTGTCAGCGTCTGCTATTTGCACCCCCGGGCGATGCTGAAACGTATACCCATATGCCGCCAAAAACAAGGCGTTGGATTCAGGCTGGGGCCATTGAGGGGGAGTGGGGTGAGATCTCCTGGTTCTCACTGGAGGGGCCTAGCTGAGGCTTATGATCCGTGGTGATAAATAAGAGGCTCCCATAGGCGCATTGATGACACTTTTTCACCGTATATATCACGGCCAACCATTCTTTCTCTATCTGGGCGATGCGGCGCTCTGCACGTGCCAGAGAGCTAGAAGCATATGCATTCCGTGCTGTCATCCCATCACTGGGATAGCACTGCTGCGATGCCTCACAGGGAGGCGCCACACATGAGGACGAGCGGCCGTGAAGGATCGTAATGGTCCACAGCTGGGAAGATAGAACTTCACGTAATAGTTCACGAGCCCCAAAATGACATCAGGTTGGTCGTACTTTCTAGTGTCGGAGCTCCCTTTATGGCCTGGACCTTCTCCTCCACTGGGTCAAAGTCAGCCTTGTCCACGCGGTCACCCGGGTACGTGACCGCCTTCGACTGAAAGACACACTTGGCTCCTGAACTATTATGTGAAGTGTATCCTAAACTTGGCAGCCCTGTTGGCGAGCTCTGCCACGAGAGGGCGCTGCACCCCTGTACAGTGGCCGTCCAATGCTAAAGCCGCTGGAGTAAACGGAACTTTAGAGTTCTTGAAGCCCCTTCTCAGCATTCTCACTGGACAGGGCCACCTCAATGGCTCTTTGCAAGTCCAGTGCTGGTCCGTCAACAACTTCCTCTGGGTTGGGCGGCACAGTGGCGCAGTGGTCAGTCCTGCTGCCTCATGGCGCCGAGGACCCGTTTCGAATCCTGGCCCTGGGCCACTGTCCGTGTGGAGTTTGTACGTCCTCCCCGTGTCTGCGTGGGTCCCACAACCCAAAGATGTGCAGGTTAGGTGTATTGACCATGCTGATTGCCGCTTAATTGGAAAAAAACAATTGGGAACTCTAAATTTATTTTTTTTAAACTTCCTCTGCGTTGCCTCATTGTTAATCCCACATGCCAAACGGTGCCGTAACATCTCAGAGAGGGCTGGACCGAACACACAATGTTCAGCCAGCCTTCGGAACCTTGTTACATAGTCCATTACTGACTCCCCCGGAATCCTCACAGCAGTGTAAATCAGTACCGTTGCATAGCCACAGGCTGTTTCGGATCATAATGATCGTATAGCAAATCCACCAATTCCTTAAAGGGCTTTGAATCCGGGGCAGCCGGATACATTAGGTTTTTAATTATGCCGATGTTTGTGGCCCCGCAGGCAGTCAGGAGGACTACCTTCCATCGGTCCTCTCCACTGATGCTGTTAGCCTGGAAGATGTACCGCATCCGCTCCGTATATTGGGCCCAAACCTCCAAGCCCACATCGAAGGCCTCTAACTTTCCAAAGAGCAGCATTTTCAAACTTTATTCGAATTGTTGCTGCGCGACAATATTCCGAAGGGGCTGGGGCTTCCAGAATCCTAATGGGCAGCACGGTAGCACAGTGGTTAGCACCATTCTTCACAGCGCCAGGGTCCCAGGTTTGATTCCCGGCTTGGGTCACTGTCTGTGCGGAGTCTGCACGTTCTCCCCGTGTCTGCGTGGGTTTCCTCCCGGTGCTCCGGTTTCCTCCCACAAGTCCTGAAAGATGGGCCTGTTCGGTAAATTGGACATTCTGAATTCTCCCTCTGTGTACCCAAACAGGCGCCGGAGTGTGGCGACTAGGGGATTTTCATAGTAACTTCATTGCAGTGTTAATGTAAGCCTACTTGTGACACTAATAAAGATTATTATTATACCTCATCACCAGTATGAAGACCCAGGAGCCCAAGTAGTTTAGTAAACGGTGGTTTATTCAAGGTCAAAGGAAACGGCCGCTACGGCCACGATGCCAGTCTCTGTCCGTGCCAGCTTTTATGCACTCTACTTATGAGTCCCAGTTGGGTAGGCCTCTGCCATTAGCGGAGAAGTTCATATTTCACGGATCCTGTGCGGCACGATGACTTAGCACTGCTGCTTCACGGCGCCGAGGACCCGGGTTCCATCCTGGCTCCGGGTCACTGTCCGTGTGGAGTTTGCACATTCTCCGCGTGTCGGCGTGGGTCTCACTCCCACAATCCAAACGATATGCTGAGTAGGCGAATTGGCTATGTTAAATTGCCCCTTAATTGGAAACAAATAATTGGGTACAAAAAAATAACTCGACCAGTTACATCTTCAAAGAATTCCAGTAGATTTGTCAAGCATAATTTCCCTTTCATAAATCCATGCTGACTCTGTCAATCTTGCAATTGTTTTCCAAGTGCTCTGCTATTAAATCTTTGATAATGGATTCTAGAATTTTCCCCACTACCAACATCAGGCTTACTGGTCTATAATTCTCTGTTTTCTCTTTGCCTCCCTTTTTAAATAGTGTTTTTTTTTTAAGCTACCCGCCAATCTGTTCTACAGTCTACAGAATCGAGGAAGCTGACCACCAATGCATCCACTATTTCTCAGGTCACTTCCTAAAGTACTCTGAGATGTAGATTATCAGGCCCTGGGGATTCATCAGCCTTCAATCCCGTCAGTTTTCCCAACACCATTTCTCTACTAATACTGATCTCCTTCAGTTCCTCCCTCTCACTAAACCTTGGGCGCGATTCTCCGAGGCCGCGCCGGTTGGGAGAATCGCCGGCCGCGCCATTATATCCCGCGACGCCGGTCCAAAGCCGTCCCGCCATTCTCCCAACCGGCGAGAGCGGCCCCGTCGAGTTCTGCGCCGCGCCAGCCGGAGAATCGCCCGAGACACTCACAACGGCGAGTCTCTGGTACCCCCGCTATCCTCTGGCCCGGATGGGCCGAGCGGCCGCTCCGACACGACAGGTTCCCGCCGGCGCCATCCACACCTGGTCGCTGCCGGCGGGAACTGTGCGGGAATGCTGGGGAGGCGGCCTGAGGGGGGTTCCTTCACCGGGAGGGGCCTCCGATGGGTGGGCCGACCTCTCTAAAGGAGGACCTCCTTCCCTCCACCGGCCTGCAAGATCCATCCGCCATCTTCTTGCAGGGGCGGCCTTGGGGAGAACGGCAACCGCGCATACGCGGGTTTCTTAATTTACGCGCCGCCGGCTGCGTCATTTACGCGCCGCCGCGTTTTACGCGGCGCCAAGGCCCAACGTGCGTAAAATACGTGACCCTGCTCCTAGCCCCCCAGGGGCGGGAGAATAGGGGGCTGGGAGCGGCCTCCGACGCCGGAGTGAAACACTCCGGTTTTTACTCTGGCGTCGGGAATTTGTCTCCCTTTTGGAGAATCGCGCCCCTGGTGTTCCCCAACATTTCTGGTATCCTACTTGTATCAACAAAGAATAAAGAACAATACAGCACAGGAACAGGCCCTTCGGCCCTCCAAGCCTGCGCCAACCATGGTACCTATCTAAACTAAAACCGTCTGCACTTACGGAGTCCGATTCCTTCCATTCCCACCCTGTTCATATATTTGTCTAGATGCCCCTTAAATCTCTCCCTCAATGTCGGCAAAACGAAGGAGCTGGTCATCGACTTTAGGAATGCCCCTTAGCACAGTGGGCTAAGACAGCTGACTTGTAATGCAGAACAAGCCCAGCAGCGCGGGTTCAATTCCCGTTCCACCCTCTCCGAACAGGTGCCGGGATGTGGCAACTAGGGGCTTTTCACAGTAACTTCATTGAAGCCTACTTGTGACAATAAGCTATTATTATTATTAAATACTGCTATCATACCTGCTCCCACCCCCCCCCCCCCCCCAGGCAGCGCGTTCCATATATTTACCACTCTCTGTGTAAAAATTGTGCCTCGCACATCTGTACTAAACTTTTCCCCACGCACTTTAAACCTATGTCCCTAGTACTTGACTCTCTTACCCTAGGAAAGAGCATCTGACTATCCACTCTGTCCATGTCACTCATAATCTTGTAACCTCTATCAAGCCGCCTCTCAACCTCCGTCGTTCCAGTGAGAACAGACCGAGTTTATCTAACCTCTCCTCATAGCTAACACCCTCCATACCAGGCAACATTCTAGTAAACCGCTTCTGTACCCTTCCCAAAGCATCCACATCCTTCTGTTAGTCTGGCGACCAGAATTGTTCACAATATTCCAAATGAGGCATAACTAAAGTTCTATACAGCTGCAACATGATTTGCCAATTTTTATATTCAATGCCCTGACCAATGAAGGCCAGCATGCCGTATGCTTTCTTGACTACCTTATCCACCCTCATTACCCTTTCAGTGATCGGTGGACGTGCACACCCAGATCTCTCTGCCTGTCCTCTCTCAGCACAGCTGTGATATTCTCCTTAACTAATATGGTTAAGATGGTGGACAGGCCATACCAGGCTGTGATGCCGCCAGATAGGATGCTTTCTATGGTGCATCTGTAAAAATTAGTAAGAGTCAATGTGGACATGCCGAATGTCCTTAATATCCTGAGGACGTATAGGCGCTGTTGTGCTTTCTTGGTCGTAGTGTCGACGTGGGTGGACCAGGACAGACTGTTGGTAATGGGCACACCGAGGAATTTGAAGCTGCCAACCATCTCCAGCTCAGCACCATTGATGCAGACAGGGGTGTGTACTGTCTTGTTATGCTGTCGATGTAACATAAGCGGCTTCCTTTTGGTGCACTTGACAAAGGAAGGTTCAGAGGTGGAGGTAACTTCAACACATTTATTAAACTATTTACACTTCTATTACTCGGGTTCGCCACTACTGCTAATCCTACTATAGCTACCCAGACTGACTAACCAGTCTGCTACAATCCATGTGGTGGGTGTAATATTGAATCAACCCTGTGTCTGTACCCACTTACTGTCTCCACTGGAAAGAGGCAGATCATGTGTGTGGTGTCCTTTATATATGGGTTGGTGTAATGCCCTCCTGTGGTCGTGTCACCTCTGTGTGTATCGTGGATGTCCATTGGCCGTGTCCTATCTAACTGATCTATTGGTTGAGTGTGTGTGTGTGATGTCTCTGGTGCTCCCTCTAGTGTCTAGCTAGCCTACATGTATTTACATTAACCCCTTGTGTATTTACAGTGATGCACATCACCACATGTACGATACTTCACCTCCTGAATTTGATGACCAGCTCCTTAGTTTTGCTGACATTGAGGGAGAGGTTTTTGTAATTACACCATGCCATTAGGTTCTCTATCTCCCTCCTGTACTCTGGCTCATCGTTGTTGAGGACCCACTCACTCCAACCGTGTCATCAGCAAACTTGTAAATGGAGTTAGAGCCAAATTCTGTCTGCTGCTGGAGATTCTATTTGGCTTTGCTTTGTAGCCCGGAGGTCGTACCTTGTATTGATCAGGGTCACTTGCCTTGCTCAGGTCGGAAGAACAAAATATGGAATCTGTTTGGGTGGAACTAGGAAACAAAGGGACAACAATTAGTACAAGTTGTTTAAAGGCCACCTAACAGTAGTGGTAGTGTGGGACATGGTAACAATCAGGACATTAGAGAAGCATGTAGCATTGGTAATAGAGTAATTATGGCTGACCTCAATCTGCATACAGGCTGAGTTCCAGCACCCACTACCCGCTGTGTAAAAAACTTCCCTCGCACACCCCTCGCGCCTTAAACCTATATCCCCGAGTAATTCACTCTTCCATCCTGGGAAAAAGCTTCTGACTATCCACTCCGTCCATGCCCCTCATAATTTTGTAGACCTTTATCAGGTCGCCCCTCAACCTCCGTCGTTCCAGTGAGAACAAACTGAGTTTATCCAAACTCTCCTCATAGCTAATGCCCTCCATTCCAGGCAACATCCTGGTAAACCCCTTCTGTACCCGTACCAGCCTCCCCGAACAGGCGCCGGAATGTGGCGACTAGGGGCTTTTCACAGTAACAGTAAAAACAACAGGGTTGTGGTGATGGGAGACTTCAACTTCCACAATATTGACTGGGACTCACTTAGTGCCAGGGGCTTAGACGGGGCGGAGTTTGTAAGGAGCATCCAGGAGGGCTTCTTAAAACAATATGTAGACAGTCCAACTAGGGAAGGGGCGGTACTGGACCTGGTATTGGGGAATGAGCCCGGCCAGGTGGTAGATGTTTCAGTAGGGGAGCATTTCGGTAACAGTGACCACAATTCAGTAAGTTTTAAAGTACTGGTGGACAAGGATAAGAG
This sequence comes from Scyliorhinus torazame, assembly GCF_047496885.1. Lineage (NCBI taxonomy): Eukaryota > Metazoa > Chordata > Chondrichthyes > Carcharhiniformes > Scyliorhinidae > Scyliorhinus > Scyliorhinus torazame. The sequence continues at coordinate 30,723,045 of NC_092731.1, forward strand.
TGGTCCGAGGATGAATGTGCTAAATTGGGGGAAGGCTAATTATAACAATATTAGGCGGGAACTGAAGAACATAGATTGGGGGCGGATGTTTGAGGGCAAATCAACATCTGACATGTGGGAGGCTTTCAAGTGGCAGTTGAAAGGAATACAGGACCGGCATGTTCCTGTGAGGAAGAAAGATAAATACGGCAATTTTCGGGAACCTTGGATGACGAGTGATATTATAGGCCTCGTCAAAAAGAAAAAGGAGGCATTTGTCAGGGCTAAAAGGCTGGGAACAGACAAAGCCTGCGTGGAATATAAGGAAAGTAGGAAGGAACTTAAGCAAGGAGTCAGGAGGGCTAGAAGGGGTCACGAAAAGTCATTGGCAAATAGGGTTAAGGAAAATCCCAAGGCTTTTTACACGTACATAAAAAGCAAGAGGGTAGCCAGGGAAAGGGTTGGCCCACTGAAGGATAGGCAAGGGAATCTATGTGTGGAGCCAGAGGAAATGGGCGAGGTACTAAATGAATACTTTGCATCAGTATTCACCAAAGAGAAGGAATTGGTAGATGTTGAGTCTGGAGAAGGGGGTGTAGATAGCCTGGGTCACATTGTGATCCAAAAAGACGAGGTGTTGGGTGTCTTAAAAAATATTAAGGTAGATAAGTCCCCAGGGCCTGACGGGATCTACCCCAGAATACTGAAGGAGGCTGGAGAGGAAATTGCTGAGGCCTTGATAGAAATCTTTGGATCCTCGCTGTCTTCAGGGGAGGTCCCGGAGGACTGGAGAATAGCCAATGTTGTTCCTCTATTTAAGAAGGGTAGCAAGGATAATCCCGGGAACTACAGGCCGGTGAGCCTTACTTCAGTGGTAGGGAAATTACTGGAGAGAATTCTTCGAGACAGGATCTACTCCCATTTGGAAGCAAATGGACGTATTAGTGAGAGCAGCACGGTTTTGTGAAGGGGAGGTCGTGTCTCACTAACTTGATAGAGTTTTTCGAGGCGGTCACTAAGATGACTGATGCAGGTAGGGCAGTAGATGTTGTCTATATGGACTTCAGTAAGGCCTTTGACAAGGTCCCTCATGGTAGACTAGTACAAAAGGTGAAGTCCCACGGGATCAAGGGTGAGCTGGCAAGGTGGATACAGAACTGGCTAGGCCATAGAAGGCAGAGAGTAGCAATGGAGGGATGCTTTTCTAATTGGAGGGCTGTGACCAGTGGTGTTCCACAGGGATCAGTGCTGGGACCTTTGCTCTTTGTAGTATATATAAATGATTTGGAGGAAAATGTAACTGGTCTGATTAGTAAGTTTGCAGACGACACAAAGGTTGGTGGAATTGCGGATAGCGATGAGGACTGTCGGAGGATACAGCAGGATTTAGATTGTCTGGAGACTTGGGCGGATAGATGGCAGATGGAGTTTAATCCGGACAAATGTGGGGTAATGCATTTTGGAAGGTCTAATGCAGGTAGGGAATATACAGTGAATGGTAGAACCCTCAAGAGTATTGAAAGTCTAAGAGATCTAGGAGTACAGGTCCACAGGTCATTGAAAGGGGCAACACAGGTGGAGAAGGTAGTCAAGAAGGCATACGGCATGCTTGCCTTCATTGGCCGGGGCATTGAGTATAAGAATTGGCAAGTCATGTTGCAGCTGTATAGAACCTTAGTTAGGCCACACTTGGAGTATAGTGTTCAATTCTGGTCGCCACACTACCAGAAGGATGTGGAGGCTTTAGAGAGGGTGCAGAAGAGATTTACCAGAATGTTGCCTGGTATGGAGGGCATTAGCTATGAGGAGCGGTTGAATAAACTCGGTTTGTTCTCACTGGAACGAAGGAGGTTGAGGGGAGACCTGATAGAGGTATACAAAATTATGAGGGGCATAGACAGAGTGGATAGTCAGAGGCTTTTCCCCAGGGTAGAGGGGTCAATTACTAGGGGGCATAGGTTTAAGGTGAGAGGGGCAAGGTTTAGAGTAGATGTACGAGGCAAGTTTTTTACGCAGAGGGTAGTGGGTGCCTGGAACTCGCTACCGGAGGAGGTAGTGGAAGCAGGGACGATAGGGACATTTAAGGGGCATCTTGACAAATATATGAATAGGTTGGGAATAGAAAGATACGGACCCAGGAAGTGTAGAAGATTGTAGTTTAGTCGGGCAGCATGGTCGGCATGGGCTTGGAGGGCCGAAGGGCCTGTTCCTGTGCTGTACATTTCTTTGTTCTTTGTTGTTCTTTTTACCCTCTCCAAAGCCTCCACATCCTTCTGGTAGTGGGGTGACCAGAATTGAACACTATATTCCAAGTGTGGCCTAACTAAGATTCTATACAGCTGTAGCATGACTGCCAATTTCCATACTCAATGCCCCAGCCAATGAGGACAAGCATGCAGTATGCCTTCTTGACTACCTTCTCCACCTGTGTTGCCCCTTTCAGTGACCTGTGGACCTGTACATCCAGATCCCTCTGCCTCTCAATGTTCTTAAATGTTCTGCCATTTACTGTATATTTGCCACCTGTATTCGACCTTCCAAAATGCATTACCTCACATTTGTCCAGATTAAACTCCATCTGCCATCTCTCCACCCAAGTGTCCAAATGATCTAAATCCTGATGTATCCTCTGACAGTCCTCATCGCTATCCGCAATTCCACCAACCTTTGTGTCGTCTGCAAATTTACTAATCAGACCAGTTACATTTTCCTCCAAATCATTTATATATACTACAAACAGCAAATGTCCCACCACAGATTCCTGTGGAACTAGTCACAGCTCTCCATTCAGAAAAGCACCCTTCCACTGGTATCCTCTGTCTATGACCGAGCCAGTTCGGAATCCATCTTGCCAGCATACCTCTGATCCCATGTGACTTCACCTTCTGTACCAGTCTGCCATGAGGAACCTTGTCAACGGCCTTACTGAGGTCCATGTAGACAACATCCACTGCCCTACCTTCATCAGTCACCTTTGTTAATCAAGAATCTAGCCACCTCTGCCTTACGAATAATCGAAGATTCTGCTTCCCCTGCCTTTTGAGGAAAAGAGTTCCAGTGACTTACGACCATCTGAGAAAAACATTCTCTTCAATTCGGTCTTACATGGGCTGCCTCTTATTTTTAAACAGTGACCCCGAGTTCTACATTCTCCCACAAGAGGAAACATCCTCCCCATGTCCACCCTGTCAATACCCCTCAGGAACTAAAAGGTGTCAATCAAGTTGCCTCTAACTCTTCTAAACTCCAATGGATACAAGCCTAACCTCTCCAACCTTTCCTCGTAATACAACCCACCCATTCCTGTTATTAGTCGAGTAAACATTCTCTGAACTGTTTCTAACACATTTATATCTTTCCTCAGGTAAGGAGACCAATACTGTACACAATACTCCAGATGTGGTCTCACCAATGCCCTGTAAAAGTGAAGGATAGTCTTCCTACTTTTTTATTCAATTTTCCTCATAATAAATTATAATATTCTATTAGCTTTCACTTGCTGTACCTGGATGCTGACCTTTTGTGATTCAGGGGCTGGTTTAGCACAGGGATAAATCGCTGGCTTTGAAAGCAGACCAAGGCAGGCCAGCAGCACGGTTCAATTCCCATACCAGCCTCCCCGAACAGGCGCCGGAATGTGGCGACTAGGGGCTTTTCACAGTAACTTCATTTGAAGCCTACTTGTGACAATAAGCGATTTTCATTTCATTTCATATGCTCAGACACCCAGACCCTCTGCGCCTCAGAACTCATAGAATCCATTCGGCCCATCCAGTCTGCATCGGCCCTTGGAAAGCCCACACCTCCACCCTATCCCCAGTAATCCAACCTAACGTTTTTGACACTGAGGGGCAATTTATCACGCCCAATCCATCTAACCGGCACATCCTTGAACTGTGGGAGGAAACCGGAGCACCCGGAGGAAACCCACGCAGACACGGGGAGAACGTGCAAACTCCATACAGACAGTCACCCAGCGGGGAATCGAACCTGGGACCCTGGAGCTGTGAGAATGAATAGGATAAATAGACAAAATCAATTTCATCTGGTTGGGAGGTCTTGGATCAGGGGTATAGTCTGAAACTAGAGCCAGACACAATCAGGAAACACTTCTACAAGCAAAGGGTGGCGGAAATTTTAGACCCTTTTCCCCAAAACAGCAATTGATGTCGGATCAATTGTTACTTTTAAACAGGTGTTTGATAGACTAGATATTGAGGGATATGAGGGAAAACGGAGTTCGGTCAGTTCAGCATGCTTTCATTGAAAGGCGTGATGGGGTCCAAAGATGTGCAGGTTAGGTGGATTGGCCACGATCAATGTGCAGAGTTATGGGGCTAGGGCGAGGCGTGGACCTCGATGGAGTGCTCTTTTGGAGGGTGAGTGCAGACTAGACAGACCAAATCGCCTCCTTCTGCACTGTACGGATTCTGTGGATTCTATGGGGTGAAGGGATTAAATGGCCTCCACTTTATCCTGCAAAGTCCAGTATATCTAAAGCCCCGGTCTATCGTTTTGCAATACATCCTAATCCAGGGTAGTATATTTTTGCCTTATGGACCCGTAGAGAATTTTGTTTCACTCGATGTGATAGAAAGTCAGAACTCGCATTTCTTGGTTTGCTGTTTTCTTTGTAACTGAGACAAAGTCCCAGAGCAGTGAGGTGGGCCTTTGAAACAGTCCACTTGGGCACCCAGTTATCCTTGTGGCTCTTTCAAGGGCTCCTGGGCCTGACTCCACACCCACCACAGTACACCCCCTCCACCTTCCCACCACCACGCAAAGAGAATCCAAAGATTCAGGGCACTCTCTTCTCAGTTGGGTTGAGGTGTCTGCGATTTTCCTTACCCTACGCTTCCGACCCAGCAGCGAAAACTTCACCCAGGATGTGACGTGTTAAAGAGGTGGCCGGGAAAGTGATATCTATTTCAGTGTGACCGAGATCAATACAGAATATTGCACAAGCCAAACTTAGAACATTATCTGAAGGAAGTGCCGCTTTGTAATCTGAGGAGTGCCACGTGCAGTGCAGGGGAAAGTGCAAAGCCATGCTGGGGAGAATATTTTGCCAATCGGGAAAAGCGTGTTCCACCCTTAGCTCGTCACCCTTTCTGAAGCCAGTCATTCTGGTGGGATCTGTGGACAACGGACGACTGATGCAGAAACGCCCCTTGAAATGCACTGACCCATTTGTAGTCCGGGTACCCATCCGTTAAGTGCTGGGAGCCGCGTGCCGAGCAGTTGAGTGAATTCTGAAATAGTGAGGTGAGTTGCCTTCCATCTGGTAGTGAAGTTTCTTCATACCTAATCTTTCAAAACCCCTCTATTTTGAATGACTATTAAATGCCTCCATCATCCTCTCTGCTCTTTGAAGAACAACCTCAGATTCTCATGTCCCTCCACCTAATTGCTTTTATGGCAAGAGGATTCATCATAGAATTTACAGTGCAGAAGGAGGCCATTCGGCCCATCGGGTCTGCACCAGCCCTTGGAAAGAGCACCCTACCCAAGCCCACACCTCCACCTGTAGCCCAGTAATCCCACCCAGCCTTTGGACACTAAGGGCAATTTAGGGCAGCAAATCCACCTAACCTGCGCGTCTTTGGACTGTGGGAGGAAACCGGAGCACCCGGAGGAAACCCACGCACACACGGGGAGAACGTGCAGACTCCGCACAGACAGTCACCTGAGGCCGGAATCGAACCTGGGATCCCTGGAGCTATGAAGCAAAAATGCTCACCATTGTGCTACGGTGCTGCCCGTGATGGCAACACAAGAATATGCCTGGATAACTGCGTGCAGTTTTGGTCTTCATCCTTAAGGAAGGAGGTAACACTCACATCGGAGGCGGCACGCAAATGTTCACTAAATGTGTCCCTGGGATGACGGGGATGTCCTATGATGAGAGGCTGGGCAAATTGGGCCTATATTCTCAGGAGTTTAGAAGAATGAGAGCCGTTATTAGAATGTACAAAATCACGAAGGGACTTGATAGGACTGAGAGATTGTTTCCTTTAGTCAGGGAACCTAAAACACAGGGCACAGTTTGAAAAGGGGACGATCATTCAGGACTAAGATTTCTTCACTGTAAGGGTTGTGAATCTTCGGAATTCTCTCCCCCGGAGGTCTGTGGATTCTCCATCGTTGAATATGTTTCTGACTGGGATAGACAGATATTTGGTCTCTCAGGAAACCAAGGGATATGCCCCCCCCCCCCCCCCCCCCCCCACCACCACCTCCCCCACACACACACCTTTGAGCTGAGGAGGAAACTCTAGCATATTTGTCTCTGGTATTAGAGCAACAAGTATCCCATGAAGGCGCAGTGCTCTCACCAACTCTTTTACTCTCAGGCAACGACACAGCCTGTGATCAGGAAATAAAAATTCAATGAACACAGCCCAGGCATTGTGCAAGCTCGGGAATGCACAAGTCCCTTTCGGTCTTTTGTCTCATACATACTCGACAGGTTCGTCAAGTCTAGAGGAGAAAGTAACAGGACAGAATGTGTAATTATCACTGTCACCCAGAGTTGCACCATTGTTGTTTCAACATCACTCAATGAAGTTTGAACATCGCAGCAGGGGAAAGTTCCGCCCCATTTGCTCTCGACAAAATCTCTGCTCGAAGGAGAACCATCTCCCCTTCTCATCCTCTCCCACCAACTGTCTCTTACTTGAGTTTGTTCCTTATTTTGGCTTTTTGTCCCGTGACTCATAATTTGTCCCGTATTTCTAGGATGGCTTGTGGGAGACGGAGCCTGGGAGTGTTTTAAGCAGGGGCTCGAGGACGCGAGTCAGCAGCAGAGAGATGATAATATCGCGATTCCACAAGATAAGTTGTTCAGTTGCCCCCCCCCCCCCGGTTCCATGGTTGAAGTCTCCCTTATCTTATTTTGTCGGAGTTGGTCACCCTGCTCCACATAACCAAAGACCCATAGTACTGCTACTAGTCTAATAAACCTTCTCTGCACCCTAGCCCAGGTCTCTTGGAGGAGATGGTGGTGTAGCGGTAACATCACTGGACTGGTAATCCAGCGGCCCAGGCACTGGGGGGCATAGATTCAGCTGGACAAATTCTATTCATAAATCTGGAATATAAAGCCAGTCTCACTAATGGTGACAGTGAAACCATCAACTGTTGTAAAAACCCATCAGGTTCATTGAATCCCCCGTAGGGAAGGAAATCTGCCATCCTCACCTGGTCTGGCTCGCGTGTGATTTAGGGCCCACAGCAACGTGGTTGACTCTGAACTATCCTCCGAAATTGTAAATCAGTGAAGATTGGTTTATTTTGGAGTAGAATAGGATAATTAGTGTTTGCTTTAAAATAGTTGTAATGCCTTATTACAGTGCAGGCAACGTTTAAAGTGAAAGTAAAATTGAACCACATTGAAGTTATTAACCCTTCCTTAGCCCACAAACACAGAAACAATAATTAAACTTAAACTTATACCTTAGCACACTGGGCTAAATCGTTGGCTTTGAAAGCAGACCAAGGCAGGCCAGCAGCATGGTTCAATTCCCGTACCAGCCTCTCCGAACAGGCGCCGGAATGTGGCGATGAGGGGCTTTTCACAGTAACTTCATTTGAAGCCTACTTGTGACAATAAGCGATTTTCATATTCCTAAAACACACACCTACAAATATAAATTACTTGAAACTATCTCTATTTCCTAACATCATTCATTTCAAGAAAATCAGTAAGATTTATTTAATGATCATAAGTTACGCTGACTAATTCCATGCTTCAGACAGGGAGCTATAAAAAAATAAAAAATAAAAACCCAGTCCATCTCCACATCAAGGATAATTAGAGGCATTAGGAGACTAATGCTATTGCGTGTTCACTTTCCCGACATGTCCCAAAGCACTCAATGTGACATATTGCAGCAAGGTGGGACAGAAAGCAAAGATATAACTGACTGGATTTGTGTTCTAATGGGGGATAAATGTTTAGCTAGGATACCAGCAGAATTCCCAACTCACCTGAGCCTGCTTCCATCATGAGGGTGGGGGAAAGCAGAGATGATCAATGATTTTAAAAATGAAATTGGATGAAAACAGAATTGCAGAGCTACAGGGATAAAGCGAGAGAGTGGGACCGATTGCATTGCTCCATGGGGAGCTGGTGTAGATCCGAAGGGTGAATGGCCTCTTTCTGTGCCGTGAATGATTCTATGATTCCATGTGCTGAAGGACCTTGGTTTAACGTCTCATGCAAAGGGCGGCACCTCCAACTATAAGTGAAAGACTTGTCGTTAGATAGCCTCTTTCACAACTTCAGGGACGCCCCAAAGCATTACATAGCCAATGAAGTGCTTATGAAAGGCAGTGGCAGATGTAACGTAGTCACGGTGGACAGTCAATATGGCCAACGCAATGGCGTGATTTCATGGCCACGCTGTGCCTGCAAAATAGCTCACCGCGGCGCATCATGGCCGAGAAAATTCGGAGACCCCACTCCCGGGATCTACCCGGCTCACAATGCCTCGCGAGATCTAATGGGCTCCAGACAGAACGGCACTCGTGGGGGTCTCCCAGGGGATCGGAGACCCCCAGGTGTGAGGCCTTTGGGCAGGATGCTGCCGGGGTGCCAGCCTATCACTTTCAAGATGCCCGGGTGGCACTGCCAGCTGGAATGGGCACTACCAGGGTGCCAAGTTGGTACTGCCAAGGGTGCGATCGGGCTGGGGGTGCCCTGCGTGGGTGCACCACCTCAAATCCTAAATGAGATGGATTAAGAACGTATCTAGCAACTCAAACCTGGGCATCCATGAGGTGCTTTGGCCATCAGCAGCAGCAAAATTGTTTTCAATCGCAACCCGTAAGTTTGTGGTGCAGTGTATCCCCCACTCTACCGTCACCATCAAGCCAGGGGATCAACCCTGGTCAATGAGGAATACAGGTGGGCATGTCAAGAGCAGCAGAAGGCACACTTAAAAATGAAGTGCCAACCTTTTGAAGCTGCAACACAGGATGACTTGTGTGCCAAACAGCGGAAGCAGCATGCGATAGACAGGGCTAATCGATCCCACAGCCAATGAATCAGATTTGAGCTCTGCAACCCTGCTACACTCAGTCCTGTATGGTGGTGGGCAATTCAACAACCATCAGGAGGAGGAGGCTCGACAATTATCCTCAACCTCAATGATGGGGGAGCCCAGCATATCAGCGCAAAAAGACAAGGCTGAAGCATTTGCAACAATCTTCATCCACAAGTGCTGATGGATGATTCATTTCCGGCTCCTCATGAGGTCCCCAGCACAGATGCCAGTCTTGAGCCAATTCAATTCACTCCACGTGGTATCAAGAAATGGATACAGCCGAGACAATGAGCCCTCAAACCATTCCATCGGAAGACTTGCGCTCCAGAACTAGCCGTGCCCCAACGAAATAGTTCCAGCACAACTCCAAGACTGGTATCTACCTCATCTTTCCACAAAATGCAGGATAAATCTAACGCAAACAATTACCACCCGTCAATCTATTCTTAATCATCAGTAAACAATGCTATCAAGCAGAACTTACTCAGATATAATCTTCTCACTGACACTCAGTTTGACCACAGACCATAAGACGTTGGAGCAGAAATAGGCCACTCAGCCCATCAAGTCAGCTCCACCATTCAATGAGATCAGGGCCGATCTGATAATCCTCAACTCCATTCCCATAACCCTTGATTCCCTTCCTGATTGAAAATCTGTCTGTCGCAACCTTGAACATACGTAACGAATTTCACAGATTCACTCCCCTCTGAGAGAAGAAATTCTTCCTCATCTCTGTCTTAAATGGACGACCCCTCTGGTCCTAGACTCTCCCACAAGAGGAAACAACCTCTCAGCATCGACCCTGTCAAGCCCCCTGAGAATCGGATATTCTCCATAAAGTCACCTCTCGTTCTTCTAAACTCCAATGAGCACAGGCCCAACCTACTCAACCGCTCCTCATAGGAAAATCCATACCCTAGTGAACCTTCTCTGGACTGCCTCCAATGCCTGTATATTTTTCCTTCGATAAGGGGACCAAAACTGTTCTCAGTATCCCAAGTCTGGTCTAACCTATGCCTTGTATAGCAAGGCATCCCGATTTTATAATCCATTCCCTTTGAAATGACATAACCCATTCCCTTTGAAATGAAGGCCAACATTCCATTTGCCTTCCATAAGACCAGAAGACATAGGAGCAGAATTAGACCACTCGGCCCATCAAGACTGCTCCGCCATTCAATCATGGTTGATATGTTTCTCATCCCCATTCTCCTGCCGTCTCCCCATAACCGCTGATCTGCTTATTAATCAAGAACCTATCTATCTCGTCTTAAAGACACTCCATGATTTGGCCTCCGCAGCCTTCTGCGGCAAAGAGTTCCACAGATTCACTACCCTCTGGCTGAAGAATTTCCTCCTCATCTCAGTTTTAAAGGATTGTCCCTTCAGTCTGAGGCTGTGCCCTCAGGTTCTAGATTTCCTACAAGTGGAAACATCTTCTCCACGTCCACTCTATCCAGGCCTCTCAGTACCCTGTAAGTTTCAATAAGATCCCCCCTCATCCTTCTAAACTCCAACGAGTACAGCCCCAGAGTCCTCAACCATTCCTCATATGACAAGCTCTTCATTCCAGGGATCATTCTTGTGAACCTCCTCTGGACCCTTTCCAAGGCCAGCACATCCTTCCTTAGATATGGGGCCCAGAACCGTGCACAATACTCCAAATGGGGTCTGACCAGAGCCTTCAACAGCCTCAGAAGTACATCCCTGGTCTTGTATTCTAGCCCTCTCAAATGAATGCTAACATTGCATTTGCCTTCCTAACTGCCGACTGAACCTGCACGTTAACCTTTAGAGAATCTTGAACTGGGACTCCTAAGTCCCTTTGTGCTTCTGATTTCCTAAGCCTTTTCCCATTTAGAAAATAGTCCATGCCTGCTACCAAAGTGCATAACCTCACACTTTTCCACATTGTATTCCATCTGCCACTTCTTTGCCCACTCCTTTCGCCTATCCAAGCCCTTCTTCAGCCCCCCCCCCCCACCCCCTCACTTCCTCAATACTACCTGTCCCTCTGCATATCCTTGTATAATCTGCAAACTTAGCAATGTTGCCCTCAGTTCCTTCTTCCCTATTACCTGTTGAACTCGCACGTTGGCTTTGTGAGAGTTATGCACGGGGACCCCCAAATCTCTCTGTGTTGCACCTTTCTGCAGCCTTTCTCCATTTAAATTATATTCAGCTCCTTTATTCTCCCTACCAAAGTTTGGATTCTGCCAAGGCCGGACCTCTTTATAGCTTTGGCCCAAACATGACCAAAGGAACTGAACTCAAGACAGCATCAAGGCAACATTTGACCAAGGGTTCCATGGGGGGACCTTGGCAAGGCTGGAGTCAATGGGAATCAGGGGCAAAACTCTCCATTGGTAGGACTCATGCCTAGCACAAAAGAAGATGGTGGTGGTTGCTGTTGATCAATCATCTCCGTCCTGAGGCATTAGTGCAGGGGTTGCTTAGGGTTGTGTGGTGAAAAATGATGGCCTTTAAGAATATTATAGCATAAGCAGGCATTGTATTGTAGGCAGGGGTGTAGTGCCAAATTTAGAGGTGCCAAATCGAACAAAATGCGTTGGCCATAATTTTCCTGAACCTAAGATTACTTTGTTTCCTTATGTATGAGTCATTTAAGTGCTAGAATGGTGTTACAACTCTGCAATCCTTCTTAGGGAGTTGTCTGCTTTCTGTTCCCACCGTGCTATAGTAGAGAACATTCTTAGTAACCAGGGACTGATGCAAAACAAAGATATTCACATTCCAGAATTGTCAGCTGGAAGTCTTATGGTGCCTTAAGTATCATTTTATCTATACGGGTGTCTGGTAATGGCTCGCAAATAGCCCTCATCAAGAGGTAAAGTTATTAAAAAGTGACTGTGCTAAGTGATGGGCAGTGGGGGAGGTGACCATCCTGACATTTTGGGTACCTCTCCTGCATTCATTGGTTAGAAAGTTTCAAACATGTGATTGACATTGGTTAAATTACCAGCCCCCAGAAATAAAATATGTTTACGAGCCCTCGTCAGGTGGCAGTCCAGTCAGGCACTGCCTTGCTCAGATGGAAGGTGGATCAGGAATGAGCAGGGTGGACGGGTGACGAACTCTTCGGCTAGAGAGCAGAATGCTGTCATCACCAGCCACTGAGATTAACGCACTCTGTGCCAGCCGTCATTTGCCACCAGGGATCAGTGAGACACCCTCAACTGTCACGGGATGTATACTTTTCCAATTTATTTCGCTAATGCATCCATATCGAAGCTGTTAGTTTTTAAATAAACAGCTTAAAGATACTCACCACTATTCGGCTGCCTAACGATAATGAGAATTGCTTATTGTCACAAGTAGGCTTCAATGAAGTTACTGTGAAAAGCCCCTAGTCGCCACATTCCGGCGCCTGTTCGGGGAGGCCGGTACGGGAATTGAACCGCGCTGCTGGCCTTGTTCTGGATTACAAACTAGCTGTTTAGCCCACTGAGATTACGGGCGTATCCGTGATCGACTTCCGAAAGAGGTTCAGAAAGGAAATAGCGAATTGGGAGAAAGTCCAGAATAGGGTGGTCTGCGGTGAACGAGTGTGCCTCCCAGTCGAATGAAAAGTACAAGGAATTAAGGGAACCGGTCGGTAAGTTGCAAAAAAACGGCTGGCAGGAGAACAATGCTGTTTTAAACAATTAATTATGCTTACAAACAGGAGGCACATCATGCAAGGGAAAAGCTACACCTAAAACTGGAACAAAATATTAATTTACAGACAGAAAAAGTAGATTAGGCGAGGAATCAAAAGATGCAAGGTGGGCTTTGAGGAAGTTAATTCGGCAGAAAAGTGTCAACTCCCTTGAAGCAGACCACCAGGCACAGATCCGTCAACAGCGAGAGGTTGTGGTTGCTGTCGTCAGAACGAGGGCAGATGATTCTGGGTTTCACTGGAATAATATAGCTGAAAGAAGATTTCCCCCCCCTGCTATGTGATAAGGTAATACCAGTGTGTTACCCCAGCTGAGTAAGGATAGAGACACTGGGGAATGGTGCCTACTGTGGTCAGAGAAACATTCACCACCTTGCACAGGCCTCTTCCCTTCATAGAATCATAGAATTTACAGTGCAGAAGGAGGCCATTCGGCCCATCGAGTCTGCACCGGCCCTGGGAAAGAGCACACAACTTAAGCCCATGCCTCCATCCTATCCTTATAATACAATCTAACCTTTTGGACACTGAGGGCAATTTAGTATGGCCAATCCACCTAGCTTTCACATCTTTAGACTGTGAGAGGAAACCGGAGCACTCGGAGGAAATCCACGCAGACACGGGGAGAAAGTGCAAACTCCACACAATCACCCGAATTGAACCTGGCCCCCTGGAGCTGTGAGGCAGCAGTGCTAACCACCGCGCCACCTATATATGTAAAAGAGGGAATAAATTAAGTTGGAGCATAATTAACTGACATGAATCCCAGAAATATTCATATCTTTCAGAATCTCCATTGGGATGATCATCACCGCTCCTGAATAATGGTCATTTTCGTGAATGCTGAGCTCATGCATAATCTTAGAATCAAACCATATTGCTTCCTTTTCCTGGATCTGATTTGAACGAAGGTAGCACAATACAATTGCAGTTACAATGTTAAGGCTCATACTGAGCACCATGAAATTAGAAATTCAATTTTGGTATCTTGTATTTGCTCCTGCAGATTTTGACTAACACTTCTTTCCAGCAACGTGCCAACAGAAGTTGCCTGTTTTCATCACAAACTTCAATCCTTATTTCGGCAGACTGGTTTAAACACAAAGGTGACTCGCTTGGCATACTTCATTAGCTGCTCTCAACGTGGATAAGCTTTTGTTTGGACAGAACTTTGAACTTTCTTTCAAGAATTTCTGGTTTGAAAATATACAATTTACCATGACTGCCAAGAAACGCTTTCTAAAAATGCAGTATTGCATTACCCCAGTTGGACGGATTTGGATGCCCACTCTGGTGCAAGGTAACCATATTGTTTTTTATACTGCCACATAACACCATTTTGTGTCACAATTTCCTTAATAGCTTTGTGAAGCCCGGTAGAAAAGTAAGTGACAACTGGAGACAGGTTGCCAAAAACAGAAAAATGTAAACTGTAACCTGTAACCTTCATTGAGTTAAGAGGCCTGAGGGAAAAGAACACTGCTTTTCGTGAGGTCCTCTGGTTCGCATCAAACAGATCCTCACCAAAAGCCCAAGTGTATTCGCAGAGAGATCCAATGACTGTTTCTGTGAGGCTCAAAAGGAGGACAAGGATGGTAACGATGGAGACCATCAGGGATTAATATTACTGAACTCTGACTCCTCCACCATCACCATTCAAGGTCCTGACACCATGAAGTAGTGCCTTTACCCAGGTGAGAGGTTACCTTATATTCAAGTGATCATTGTTAAAGCAGGGTGTTGGTTGCGAACATTAAAGATTCAAAAAAATCGATTTGTAGAAGGTATAAAGTGTCCAATCGACGTTAATCGAAAATGCAGCAAACATAGGAGTTACTGGACCTGAAACATGATTTAAAATATACTTGGACAGCTGTGAAAAGACGCCACATTATGTTCCCAAAGCATAAAGACACGCCTGAACTCTAGATGAAGTTTGGCAGAAATATAAGTTGAACTTTTCAAAACATTAGTACCAGGGTTAAAGAGGAACTGCTTAAATTAAACTTCAAGGCCGGGAATTTCTGCTCTCTTTCACATCGGGCGAGAGTGGAAACTATTGCGGCAAGGCCTAAGTTGCGTTTCATGTCGGCGTCAATGCAGGACGTAATCGTCCCCACCCACACACTCTCCTGTCAGTGGCGGGCTGTGTTTCCCTCCGTTCAATGTTAGGAACCACATTGTAATAAATCAGCATCTCAGCATCGGGCCCATACGGCAGAGTCATACCCCCGCCGTCAAATAATGCTTCCACAATGGTATGCTGTTAGAACGGCGTAACGTAAGACTGGTTTCAAAAGGTGTGCACCTGGCGAGCAGTACTTTGAAGGGAGCTTAAAGGGGAGTGCTGTATTCGTGGAGCAGTTCCATGTCTTTGCGGGGGGGGGGGGGGGGTGGACAGGTTTTGAGCAGAGGCAACGCCGGGTGAGTGTGGGGGGTTGCCATGGGGTGAGTGGGGGGGTTGCCAGGGAGTGAGTAGGGGGGTGGTGCCAGAGGGTGAACTTGGGCACGGAATGTTTCCTGGGTCTGACAGCCATGACCTCCAGGTGAACTCCGTGTGCTATCAGTGTGCAGGGGACGCCTTCACATTCAGGTGGCCAGGTCATTGACGCGCTGAGATGATGGCAGGGCGGGCGAGTCAGAGGCCACCCACCACGGCGTGGAACCCATGCCTGCCATTTTGTGTCAGCTGGGTGCCGTACAATTCAGCGGAAAAAGTGTCATTGACCTCGATGGACACCACTCTGCTTTTCGGACATCGGACTTTGCCGATATCGGAGACAATCCCACCCCTGTTACTGACCGTTTCTTTCAAATGTGCTGAAGTAGCAAATATCAAACTTTAAAATTGTTTTAAAGAAGGAAACAAATAGACAAAAGAGAGGGAAACGACTCTGCCCCTTTTCCACAGTTGGTCTGGTCTGTAGTGTGGTCTGTTTAAGAACCTAGTGACTCGCTTAGAATCCTGGGGTAGAATTTTACAGAATCTCCTGATGTAGGACTCTCCAGTCCTACCAGAGTCAATGGTCTTTCCACTGGCTGGCTGCATTTTCTGGCTTCGTCCCACCACAATGGGACCATACAATGCCACCCCTGGTTGAACCAAAAATAAACCTTGGGGAGAAAAGTCTTTCAAAACATTTAGAGGCTTTGAAACAATTGGAATTTAATCTAAAATTTGGGCGAAGTTGAAGAAAAGAGAACAAAGTAATTTGAGGGATTATTTTGGAAAACCACCAATCCTGAGCATAATTGTTTCTGAAACTGTTATTGATGAAAAGAACATGGGGCGCGATTCTCCGACCCCCCACCGAGTGGGGAGCCGGCATGAATCCCGTCACCGCCGTGTCACGAATTCTCCGCCACCGGATATTCGGCGGGGGCGGGAATCACGCCGCGCCGGTCGGCGGGAATCCCCCGGCGATTCTCCGGTCCGCGATGGGCCGAAGTCCCGCCGCTGTCAACCCACGCCAGCCGGCGTGGATTAAACCACCTTTGGGACGGCGGGACACGGCGGCGTGGGCGGGCTCCGGGGCCCCGGGGGGTGGGGGCGGGGCGATCTGGCCCCGAGGGGTGCCCCCACGGTGGCCTGGCCCGCGATCGGGGCCCACCGATCCGCGGGCGGGCCTGTGCCGTGGGTGCACTCTTTTCCTTCCGCCTTTGCCACGGTCTCCACTATGGCGGAGGCGGAAGAGACCCCCTCCACTGCGCATGCGCGGGGATGCCGTGAGCGGCCGCTGACGCTCCCGCGCATGCGCCGCCTGGCAAAGTCATTTCCGCGCCGGCTGACGGGGCACCAAAGGCCTTTCCTGGCAGCTGGCGGGGCGGAAATCAGTCCGGCGTGTGCCTAGCCCCTCAAGGTGAGGGCTCAGCCCCTCAAGATGTGGAGAATTCCGCCCCTTTGGGGCGGCGCGATGCCGGACTGATTTGCGCCGTTTTTGGCGCCGGTCGGCGGACATCGCGCCGATTACGGAGAATCCCGCCCATGGTATGAGTTGCTATTTCAAGTAAGCAGAGAGAAAGTTACCTGAAATGTAAGATAAACAACTTTCCTTTTTCAAAAATGGGCGAACAATCCAGGTGATATCTTCTGTGTATCAAAGAAAAGAAAGTTTCTTCTGGGAAGAAATAAATTGAACACAACTGTCAGCCCAACAACACTGCTATGTGGATTTGGGATAATTTTGGAATGCCGAACAAAAATGAGGCACAATCTGGCAGGTCACATCTGAGGAAATAAAATGCTGCTTGAGAGAATGAACAAACACGCAAAATATCTTAATGCCTGAAATGAAGTGGGAAGGTTTAAATTCAGTTTTAAGGATGTTATGAAAGCAGTTTAAAGTCCAGGGTTCATGTATGAGATAAGATGGTAACTATTGCATGTGTGTGCAGAAATGATTGAAGGGGATAGGGAGAAAAGACACAACAAATAGGAATTGGAACAATGCACCTTGGGTGTGGTTCAATGTGTGAAGAAAATGTTTTTATTTTAATATTTTTGGGGGGTTTTAATAACCTTTAATATTGACACAAGTAGGCTTACATTAACACTGCAATGACGTTACTGTGAAAATTCCCTAGTTGCCACATTCCGGCACCTGTTCGGGTACACTGAGGGAGAATTCAGAATGTCCAATTCACCTAACAAACATGTCTTTCGGCAATTGTGGGAGGAAACCGGAGCACCCGGAGGATACCCACGCAGACACGGGGAGAATGTGCAGACTCCGCACAGACAGTGACCCAAGCCGGGAATCGAACCCGGGACCCTGGCGCTGCGAAGCAACAGTGCTAATCACTGTGCTACCGTGCATTGTGTTATTATATGAAGCAGGCTTGTGGGGGCTATTGTGTGCATGTCTGTGTATGTAGTCCTGTGTGTGAACAAATGGGCAGGATTCTCCGTCCTGATGCACCAGTTTTCTGGTGTGGCGCACCCCTGCCGGTGGTGGGATGCTCCGCCTCGACATCTGACCAATGGGGTCAAAAGAGGAAAGGACAAAAATAAAATAAGACAAAGTTATTCAATTTTATTCTACCCAAAAGCGGTGGTCATAAGGAGAATAGAAAATAATTTTATATTCTGGGAAAGGTGAATTTCAAAGTAGGATAAGGGCAATGGGAAAAGATGAAAGACAAAAAACATGTTTAAAGGAGTACTCAAATAAAAGCACAATTCTGTGGATGCTGGAAATCGGAAATAAAAAATGTCGAAGGCTCATTTAGATTCAAAATATTAACGTAGTTTCCCTCCACAGATGCTGCCGGCTGAGTTTATCCAGCATTTTCTGTTTTTAATGAAAAGGAAGTTGGGAGCAATGTTGGGGATGGCCATGGAAGACATCCGGGAGTGCGCTCTGTGCTGGGATAGAACCGTGAATGAAGAAAGTGAGCCGCCTTCAGCCAACCTAGTAAAGTGTCTTCTGCTGCGAAGCAGAGTTTTGTTTTAAAGTTCTTTGGAATTGCCACTGCAGAGTGGGAGTGAGGGAGAGAATCCCTGTGACATCCCCTACAGCTGGTGTGGGGGTTCCTTGTGGTAATAATACTGGATTCCTTTTACAGACATATGTAAGGGGCTGTTGCATAAAGGAGTGTTTATTTATGAATCTAACCCTGTCGGAATCTTTTTGGGGGAAGGTTCTGTAAGACTAATTTTAACCACATAAATGTAATCTAGTGTGTTTAAGTTTTCATTTAATTTATTAATAAATAATTTAATTTAATATTTAGAATCTCCAAAGTGTTACTGGAATGTGTGTCTCCCAACTTCAGTACACGTATCTTCCCATGGTAAAATTTGAAAAGAAAGGCTGTGATAGCTTGTCATGTTTCCCTTAGGGATTTTGTTTCCGTGGCATTTACCACCTTCCAGATCATAACAAATGGAATATATCAATTTGGTATTCATGTACTTTCTCCTGAAAAGGAAGTGTAAATAAGGCAAATAGATTGTTTACTGCTTTCTCTGAGAAATGTTTGTGTCTTTATCTTTAAGAGAACTTAAATTTCAAAGTCTGACCACCACCCGAAATGGTTAGACCCACTCAAACTGAGAGTAACATACATCCTGGAGGATTTGGGCATTAATCAACCCTATACCCTCGCCCCTAACCTCCCTCTAGAGCTAAGGGACAAAAGGATGTAGGCCGTACCTCACTCACACATGAGCCGGGGAGTCAGCGTGCTAGCAGCACACAGACAGGAGTTAGACATACGCAAAAGCTAGGGAGCATCAGAGTCGTTATCACTCTCCTGCATTGATAGGCTAAGCAAGCACACGGAGTCCCCAGGGCCAATACCCTGAAGACTGGGTTTTCATATGCTCCTTCCTTGGTCACGGAGGGGTCACGGGGGCCTGGGGGGGTGGGGGGGGTTGTAACGCTGTTGGGTGACATGATGTGTTATTGTGTGAAGCAGAAAGCGACGAGGGCATCGCTGGTCCTCCTGCCTATGTGAACTCTCACACCGCCTGACCTCCATTCTCTGGCTCCTCTTGGGCTCTCACTCCATTCCCTCTTTGGCTTCTCATCAGAGGAGATGTTCCTCTCCTCCTGATCATCATCAAGGACATCGCCACTGCACCAGGTTATGGAGGACATAGCAGTTACGACGGCACATAAGACCCTCTGGGGACTGTACTGCAGGGCCCCACTCGACCTATTGAGGTAGCGGAAGCGCATCTTCAGCAGCCCGATGCACTGCTCTGTCACACTCCGGGTGAGCCTCATTGTAGTGGGCCTCTGCATCAGTCTCAGGCGTCTGTACTGGCATCATCAGCGGGTATCCCTTGTCCCCATTGAGTCATCGCTGCAGCCTGAGGTGACCCTCAAATATCCCTGGAATCCGAGACTACCCAAGGGTGAAGCTACCTTGCACACTCCCTGGAAAATATGCACACACGTGCATAGTCCCCATCTGATAGTCACAGGCCATCTGGATATTAAGGAAGTGGAACACTTTCCTGTTAATAATTATCATAGAATTAACAGTGCAGAAGGAGGCCATTCGGCCCATCGAGTCTGCACCGGCTCTTTGAAAGAGCAGCCTACCCAAGCCCACACCTCATAACCCAGTAACCCCACCCAACACTAAGGGCAGTTTTGGACACTAAGGGCAATTTAGTACGGCCAATCCACCTAACCTGCACATCTTTGGACTGTGGGAGGAAACCGGACCACCCGGAGGAAACCCACGCACACACGGGGAGAACGTGCAGACTCCGCACAGACAGTGACCCAAGCCGGGAATCGAACCTGGGACCCTGGAGCTGTGAAGCAATTGTGCTAACCACCATGCTACCGTGCTGCCCCCCAGGACTCCCTGTTGCTATGGGCTTGTAGAGCCACATTAGGCCATTGGTGGCCCTCCTATACCTATGGCATTGAAGATGTGGTCCCAAATCCCACAACCCTCATGTCCTGATGGGCCTGGTTCAGGTCGAAATTTATTTGGTCCGATGCCCTGGCATAGAGTGCATCCGTGATCTCACAGATGCATTTATGGACGGATGGCTGTGAGGTGCCACACAGGTCACCCGTTGAGCCTTGGAATGATCCCGTGGTGTGAAGGTTTAGGGTGGCCATCACCACCATGGCCACAGGAAGTGGGTGCCCTCTTCCTCCACATGACGTCAAGTTAGCTAGAATGTCGGACAGGTGCCACACTGTCTCCCTGTTGAGCTGTGGTCTCCTGAGGCACATGTTGTCCGATAGCACCATGAAGGACTTGGTTCAGCACCGGGCTAAATAGCTGGCTTTTAAAGCAGGCCAGCAGCACGGTTCAATTCCAGTACCAGCCTCCCCGAACAGGCGCCGGAATGTGGCGACGAGGGGCTTTTCACAGTAACTTCCTTTGAAGCCTACTTGTGACAATAAGCGATTTTCATTTCATTTCATTTCAAGGACATCCAGGTCCTGTAAACCCTGGTCTCCTCCTTCGCCGGTGAGGACCCTGGTCGGCTCGTTAAACTGCCCCTTAATTTGAAACATTTTCAGAAAAGAAAGCTGCAATTGATGAGGGACAGAGACAGAGAGTCAGGTTGGTAATCCAGCAGGTTACCCTCACTCTATGCCAACCGGTCCTGGGAGCAGCCATTCCTGCACCTTATCTGGCAGCAAGCACTCAGTCATGTGTATGGTGCTCATCCAACTTCATCGCTTGACCGACCCCAGTCAATGCTCTTGCCCCTTCAGAGGTGCCTGCGGCCTCTCGTCTGGCTGTCCCCTCTCTTGATATATACATCACAGTGGGTTCTGACCGCGGCTTCAATAGTTACCCATCCCTCATGGGCAGTGTCAACTGAACGCTTATGTATACCTTGAGAGTTTATGGATCCTCCATGGGCGGCACGGTAGCACAGTGGTTATCACTGTTGCTTCACAGCCAGGGTCCCAGGTTCGATTCCCCACTGGGTCACTGTCCGTGCGGAGTCTGCACGTTCTCCCCGTGTCTGAGCGGGTTTCCTCCGGGTCCGCCGGTTTCCTCCCACAGCCCAAAGACGTGCAGGTTAGGTGGATTGGCCGTGCTAAATTGCCTTTAGTGTGCAAAATGTTAGGAGGGGTAGCAGGGGTTATTGGGTTACGGGGATAGGGTGGAAGTGAGAGATTAAGTGGGTTGGTGCAGACTCGATGGGCTGAATGGCCTCCTTCTGCACTGTATCTTCTATGTTCTATACATCATCGTTCTTTTTCTTGCCTTATTTACAGTAGTGGCTGCGATTTCCTGTTTTACGGTCCCCATTATTTTGGGGGGGTCTGGCGGCTGTTTCCCCTGACAGATTAAAAACTTCCCAGAAAGGGAAATGAGGATGTATCTGCCATAATATCCACTCATGTATATAATGAGATGCAGACAGGCAGTGATTGACACACAGGATGACCAGTAAGCACACAACACAGCACAGCCAATCACCAGACAGGACACTACCACTATAAAGCCAGAGGGCACTAGGTTTCCCGCTCTCTCGGGACCCAGCCACTGAGACAGTCAGAGTCCACGAGCTAGCACAGTGCAAACACCATGCGGTAGCTAGTAAGTCTGGTCAGGCTACTACAAGGTCACTAGTCAGATCAGTATAGTATCGACCCACAGCTGAATATGTACAGCAGTTCATCTAGTTGAATAAAACTGTGTTGGATCTTCTCCTGTGTTAGACGTCTGTTTCTAACTTCCCTGCATCGAGTGCAGTCCACATCGAACCAACCTGCCTAACACATCAGTATCCACGACCACCGCGACAATCACTGCTAGAGGACCTGCTGGACGTGGACATTCTAGGAAAAGGAACTGTGGTGACATGTATGGGCGGCTGCTAAGGGGGGGGGAAACCCAACTGGACGAGAGAGACGGGGGTGATGTTGGAGGAGGACTTGGGGTTTGAAATAGGGCGGGGACTCTGGAACGAAGCACTGCTCAGGGTCATCGCCACCTCCACATGCACCAGGCTAAGTCTAATGCAGCTAAAAGTGGCACACAGAGCCCACTTCACCCAAATGAGCAGGTTCTTCCCGGAGGTGGAGGACAAATGCAAACGGTGCCAAGGAGGCCCGGCCAACCACGCCCACGTGTTCTGATCTTGCCCCAGAATTGTAGGGTTTGGACAGCCTTCTTCGAGGCAAAGTGCAAGGTGGCGAGGGTGAGGGTGGAGCCTTGCCCAAGAATGGCAGTCTTCGGGGTATCAGAACAGCTAGATCCCTTCATGGGGAGCAGGGCCGACGCCCTTGCCTCCCTAATCACCCGCAGGAGAATCCCGCTCGGCTGGCGGTCAGCAGCACCACCCAAAGCTGTGGACGGGCTGTCCGACCTATCGGAATTTCTCCGAATGGAGAAAATTAAATTTGTCATCCGAGGGTCGGAGGAGGAGGGCTTCCCAAAACATGGGAGCCATTCACTGGGCTGTTCCAAGACCTGTTTGTTGCTCCGTTTACTTTCTTAATGCTATTTTAAATGTCTTGCCTGTTCTTTCTATATTCTAGGTTTTCTGCAGCGTTGGTATGTGACATAGGATTTTCACAGTAACTTCATTGCAGTGTTCATGTAAAATTGGCCTATCCCCATTAAAAATTTATACCCTTGGACTATCTTTATAGTTTTCCATAGCTCCACCAAATCTAACTAAATTATAATCATCGCTACTAAAACACTCTCTGGCAGTAGCCCTTCCACCTGCCCAATTTCACCTCCAATATCGAAATCCAACAATCCCTTCTCTTGGAAGGCTGGTTACAAACTGATTATATCTCATATAATCTCCTGAGTACATAGAATCCTAGAATTTACAGTGCAGAAGGAGGCCATTCAGCCCATCAGGTCTGCACCGGCCCTTGAAAAAAATATCCTACCAAGCCCATGCCTCCACCCTATCCTCGTATCCCAGGAACACCTCTTAACCTTTTGGATACTAAGGGGCAATTGATCACGGCCAATCCACCTAACCTGCACATCTTTGGACTGTGGGAGGAAACCGGAGCCCCCGGAGGGAACCCACACAGACACGGGGAGAACGTGCAGACTCCGCACGGACAGTCACTCGAGTCCGGAATTGAACCTGGGTCCCTGACGCTGTGATGTAGCAGTTCTAACCACTGTGCCACCGCGCCGTGCCAACTTCTTAAGATTTTTGTTACCTTTTACACTGAAAGCACAGTTAATGTCAGACGTGTAGTCACTAGTACCTGGATATAGTATCAGAAGAATGTTGAACGTCTTCACATGTGTTCATAGAATCATAGAATTTACAGTGCAGAAGGAGGCCATTCAGCCCATCGAGTCTGCACCGGCCCTTGGAAAGAGCATCCTACCTAAGCCATCCCTTTTTTAAAATCCCCAACCTAACCTTTTTTTTTGGGACACTGTAGAAGGGACTTTAGTTGGCGGATTAGTTGCCTTAATACCCTATATGCATTTTAACCTGCTGCTTGACTATATTTCATGGAAATAGGCACTTGGCAAAGCATGATGGATATTTAGCCTTATTTCAGTCAAGACGTTCTGTATGAAATAGTCAGAAGGTCATACAATGTAAACAAGCGTACAGCTGCACATTGTTTTGCTTTGAATCTGTCTATATATATGTTTCTGGAACATACCTCTTCATTCACCTGAGGAAGGAGCAGCGCTCCAAAAGCTAGTGACATCAAAACAAACCTGTTGGACTTTAACCTGGTGTTGTAAGACTTCTTACATTGTTTTGCTGACAGCATACAATTATTATTTTTCTTAGGCAAGGAACCCAAGGCCTGTTATTAAAATCTATCATATAAATTGCCTGCCTTTACCTCTGTAAAGCAGGGACATTTGGAATGACTGTGGTCTCTCCAACCCCCCCCCCCCCCCCCCCCCACAAACGTTGTGTTTAATTAAAGGACCTTTGGCGAAAACTCGAAGTGCTGACTTATAATTTCTTCACTAAGGGCAATTTACAATGGCCAATCCACCTAACCTGCACATCTTTGGACTGTGGGAGGAAACGCATGCACACATGGGGAGAACGTGCAGACTCCACACAGACAGTGACCCAAGCCGGGAATAGAACCTGTGACCCTGGAGCTGTGAAGCAACTGTGCTAACCACTAGGCTACTGTGCTGCCCCCACTATGCCCTGTGCTGTCCTCAAGACAAGTGAATGTGTCATCAAATACACATTGTACCGACTGGCCCACATGTGACACCAGACCCACAGCGATGTGGTTGACTCTTAATTGATCTCATGAAATGGCCCGGGTACATCACCCAGTGATACCGAGTTACTACAGTAAAGTTGAAGCAGATAGACAGAGGTTCAATAAGATGGTTCACTGCCACCTTCTCATGGGGAAATAGGGATGAGCAACAAATGTTGGCCTTGGCAGTGTCACTCACGTTCCATTCATGACTAAAAATAAAAACCAAATCACCACACCCACCTCACTCACTGACAATCTCAAGGCACGTACGTACCTGACACTCACGTACTTCACCTCATCTGCACATTCTTAACATCACTGCAAGTTTCACCGCCACGCCCCACGGTTTCGCTGCCAACTACTCAGCAATGGAAAGTAACATCACCCCAACAGATTGCACAACACTCGATGCCAAGCTTCCCCCTCTTGCACACGTTAGGGGCACACAACTGGTGGTAGCAATAACAAACTGGAGGAGGACAGTAGCACCTGTGCGATCTAATGCTCATGCAGCAGACAGTGCTGACCATTATTCAGTGGGTCATTGCTGAGACTGTGGCCGGTGATGGCACCGAAACCATTGAAGGGAACATTAAAAAAATTCTTTCATGGGTGTGGGCATCGCCGGGAAGGCTAGCATTTGTTAGTTGCCCTTGAACTGATTGGCCTGATAGGCCATTTTTAAAAATAACCTTTATTGTCACAAGTTGGCTTACATTACCATGGGCAGCACGGTAGCATTGTGGATAGCACAATTGCTTCACAGCTCCAGGGTCCCAGGTTCGATTCCGGCTTGGGTCGCTGTCTGTGCGGAGTCGGCACATCCTCCCCGTGTGTGCGTGGGTTTCCTCCGGGTGCTCCGGTTTCCTCCCACAGTCCAAGGATGTGCAGGTTAGGTGGATTGGCCATGATAAATTGCCCTTAGTGTTGGGTGGGGTTGCTGGGTTGTGGGGATAGGGTGGAGGTGTTGACCTTGGGTAGGGTGCTCTTTCCAAGAGTCGGTGCAGACTCGATGGGCCGAATGGCCTCCTTCTGCACTGTAAATTCTATGATTCTATGATTAACACTGTAATGAAGTTACTGTGAAAAGCCCCTAGTCGCCTCATTCTGGCGCCTGTTCGGACAGACAGAGGGAGAATTCAGAATGTCCAAATTACCTAATAGCACGTCTTTCAGGACTTGTGGGAGGAAATCAGAGCACCCGGAGGAAAACCACGGAGAGAAGGTGCATACTCCGCACAGATAGGGACCCAAGCCAGGAATCGAACCTGGGACCCAAGAGCTGTGAAGCAACAGTGTTAACCACAGCGCTACCGTGCCACCCACAATTTCAGCGGGCAATTAAATGTCAACCACATTGCTGTGGGTCTGGAGTCACAAGGCTGGCAGATTTCCTTTCCTAAAGGACAATAGTGAATCAAATGGGCTTTTATATGATGATAATCGTCATGGCCACCATTACTAAGACTTGTTTTCGAATCCCAGATTTATTACTTGAATTGAAATTCCACCAGCTGCCATGGTGGGAATCGCAGCCATCTCTCCGGAGCCTGGGGCCTCTGGATTACTAAACCAGTGACATTACCACAAGGCCATTATCTCTGCATTAGCCTCATGTGCAACCCTTCATCTCAGATCCCACTTCTCAGTTATCCCACTCTCTTCTGAGTTACAAGCTGCAGTTGGCGTCAGTAGGCACCTCTTACATTCTCTTCTCCTCTCACCATAACCCAGCACTTTTCTGCGCCCCGAGAACTACAACCTGCCCAAGGGGGGTGTTGGGAAACCTAGAAGACAGTGAAGGTGAAGACCGACTGTCACTCGATCCCACACTCGCAGTCACTAGCTCAGACAGCGATACCGGGTAAGAGCTGCATATGGAGAGCAGTCAGGGCTATGGACAAACATGGCGCAGGTGACAGCTCACTGGAGGGTGAGGTAGCATACTGGGTCTGTTGCAGAGGACTTTGAGGGGCCAGGCTACAGATGAAGGCTGATAAAAGGTGTATACAGTGAAATGAAAGGTTATTCATGACAGCCCGCCTTCTCGGCCTTTCCCCTCGCATTAGGTGTGCGTGATCCTCAGGTTAAATCACCACCGGTCAGCTCTCCCCCCTCAAAGGGGAAAGCAGCCTGTGGTCATCTGGGACTACGGTGACTACCTTTACAGTGTAATGTTTGGTGCAACTGTGAGGCCTGCTACAAATCTGTGTTCAATTCCAAGGAGCACGGTGGTGTCCAGCACTAATCTGGCAAAAGGGCTTTGTGCAGAAAACCGAGCCCACCTAATGTCTAAGTGCTGTTGCCACAAGCCCAGGCTGCTGCTAGTTTAAAGACCATATTTCAACAGTCGTACTTTGCTTAATGAAGCTCCTGTGAGTGCCTTGGGACAGTTTATTACCTTAAAGGCGCTAGACAAATATAAGTTGTTTGTTGTCATCAGCCAGCCAACCCAGAAGGCTGCTGCAGCCGATGACAAGGTGGTTCGTCGAAAGCCTGGACTTCTAGGCCCAGAGCCACTCCAGTGAGCCCTCTTAAGGTCATCTGCAGTAGAGTCAGCAGCCTTCCGCCAGCTATGCTGCAGCCGCTGGAGTAGCAGCATTCGGGCAGGCAAAGTTGCACAGCAGACATGCACTGAAGGAGGCAAGCAAGGAAATTGCTGAGGCCTTGACAGAAATCTTTGGATCCTCACTGTCCTCAGGTGATGTCCCGGAGGACTGGAGAATAGCCAATGTTGTTCCTTTGTTGAAGAAGGGTAGCAAGGATAATCCAGAGAACTACAGGCTGGTGAGCCTTATGTCAATGGTAGGGAAATTACTGGAGAGAATTCTTCGAGACAGGATCTACTCCCATTTGGAAGCAAGTGGACATATTAGCGAGAGGCAGCACGGTTTTGTGAAGGGGATGTTGTGTCTCACTAACTTGATAGAGTTTTTCGAGGAGGTCACTAAGATGATTGATGCAGGTAGGGCAGTGGATGTTGTCTATATGGACTTCAGTAAGGCCTTTGACATGGTCCCTCATGGCAGACTGGTACAAAAGGTGAAGTCACAACGGGATCAGAGGTGAACTCGCAAGATGGATACAGAACTGGTTAGGTCATAGAAGGCAGAAAGTAGCAATGGAAGGGTGCTTTTCTGATTGGAGGGCTGTGACTAGTAGTGTTCCACAGGGTTCAGTGCTGGGACCTTTGCTGTTCGTAGTGTATATAAATGATTTGGAGGAAAATGTAACTGGTCTGATTAGTAAGTTTGCGGACGAAACCAAGGTTGGTGGAATTGCGGATAGCGATGAGGACTGTCAGAGGATACAGCAGGATTTAGATCGTTTGGAGACTTGGGCGGCGAGATGGCAGATGGAGTTTAATCTGGACAATGTGAGGTAATGCATTTTGGAAGGTCTTATGTAGGTGGGTAATATATAGTGAATGGCAGAACCCTCAAGAGTATTGACAGTCAGAGAGATCTTGGTGTACAGGTCCACAGGTCACAAAAAGGGGCAACACAGGTGGAGAAGGTAGTCAAGAAGGCATATGGCATGCTTGCCTTCATTGGCCGGGGCATTGAGTATTAAAATTGGCAAGTCATGTTGCAGCTGTATAGAACCTTAGTTAGGCCTAACTTGGAGTATAGTGTTCAATTCTGGTCACCACACTACCAGAAGGATATGGAGGCTTTAGAGAGGGTGCAGAGGAGATTTACCAGGATGTTGCTTTGAATGGGGGCGGGGGCATTAGCTTTGAGGAGAGGTTGAATAAACTCGGTTTGTTCTCACTGGAACGAAGGAGGTGAGGGGCGACCTGATAGAGGTCTACAAAATGATGAGGGGCATAGACAGAGTGGATAGTTGGAGGCTTTTTCCCAGGGTAGAGGGGTCAATAACTAGGGGGCATAGGTTTAAGGTGAGAGGGGCAAGGTTTAGAGGAGATGTACGAGGTAAGTTTTTTACACAGAGGGTAGTGGGTGCCTGAACTCGCTACTGGAGGAGGTGGTGGAAGCAGGAACGATAGTGACATTTAAGGGGCATCTTGACAAATACATGAATAGGATGGGAATAGAGGGATACGGACCCTGGAAGTGTGGAAGATTTTAGTTTCGATGGGCAGCATGGTCAGCGCAGGCTTGGAGGGCCGAAGGGCCTGTTCCTGTGCTGTACATTTCTTTGTTCTTTGTTCTTGAAGCAATGCACAACGGTGATTAGTTTTAAAATGCAATAAAGCCAGATTTAATTTCTAATTTTTTTCTGTCGACTTTTAATTTTGCATTGTGGGTAAAGAGGAGCATGTGCTGGCCAGTGACAGAGGGAAGATAAGGACTGTTTGGGGAATTGGTGCTGAGGTTACAGGTATCATTCTTGAATTAGCTGTTACGTACAGCCCAGGCAGGAGAGGACTGCGTGAGTGTCAACCTGCCTTTCACTTCTGTTTCTTCCTCTTTCTCTGCCTCATGCTCCCACTCCTTAGCTTCTCAGGTAAGATCATATAAACATAGAAACACAGAAAATAGGAGCAGGTGGAGGCCATTCGGCCCTTCGAGCCCGCTCCGCCATTCATTATGATCATGGCTGATCACCCAATTCAATAGCCTAATCCCACTTTCCTCCATATCCTTTCATCCCCTTTGCCCCATGTGCTATATCTAACTGCTTCCTGAAAACATACAACCGGCGGGATTCTCCGGGAATCGGCGGGGCGGGCGAAACGGTGCAGTGGAGTGGTGAGAACCACTCAGGGCGTCGGGTCGTCCCTAAGGTGTGGACTCCTCCGCACCTTCAGGGGCTAGGACGGCGCCGGACTGGCTTACACCCCGCTGGCCGGCGTGGAAGGCCTTTGGCGCCGCGCTAGCTGGGGCCGAAGGGACTCCGCCGGCCGGCGCGGGTCCGTGCAGGTCCGTGCATGCGTGGGAGCGTCAGCGTCTCATGACATCATCCCCGCGCATGCGCAGGGGGGGGCTCACCTTCGCGCCGGCCATTGCGGAGGCCTACATGGCCGGCGCGTAGGAATAGAGTGCCCCCACGGCACAGGCCCGCCCGCGGATCGGAGGGCACCCCCCCCCCCGATGCCAGATCACCCCGAGGACCCCGGAGGCCGGCCACGGAGCTGGGTCCCGCCGGTAGGGACCTACTTTGAATTACGCCGACGGGACCCGGCAAAGACAGGCGGGAACTCGGCCCATCGCAGGCCGGAGAATTCGGACGGCCCCGCGATCCCCGCCAGTCCCCGCCATTCTCCGAGGCGGGCAGCGCGATTCACGCCTCGGCGGCTTTTGGGGGGGTGGGAGTATTCGGAGGCCGGCGGGGGCGGGATTCACGCCGACCCCTGGCGATTCTCCGACCCGGCGGGCGGGGGTCAGGGAACACCGCCCCAATGTTTTGGCCTCAACTACTTTTTGTGGGAACAAATTCCACTGGCCAACCACTCTCTGGGTGAAGAAATTTATCCTCATCTCTGTCCTAAATGGTCCTCAGACTGTGACCCCTGGTTCTGGACACTATTAGGACCATCCTTCCTGCATCAACCCTGTCCAGTCCTGTATGCATTTTATAGGTTTCTATGAGATCCCCCCCTCATTCTTCTGAGCTCCAGCGAAATACAATCTGAATCGATTTAATCTCTGTTCATACGTCAGTCCTGCTCTCCCAGGAATCAGTCTGGTGAACCTTCGCTGCACTACCTCTAGCGGAAGAACATCCTTCCTCAGATAAGGAGACCAAAACTGCACACAATACTCCAGGTGTGGCCTCACCAAGGCCCTGTACAATTGCAGCAACACATCCCTGCTCCTGTACTCAAAACCTCTCGCTACGAAGGCCAACATACCATTTGCCTTCTTTACCGCCTGCTGTACCTGCATGCTTACCTTCAGTGACTGGTGTACGAGGACACCCAGGTCTCGTTGCACATTCCCCTCTCCTAATTTATGGCCATTCGGATTATAGACTGCCTTCTCGTCTTTGCTACCAAAGTGGATAAGGGCATATCAAAAAGACATAGATTTGCGACAGCACTGGCCCCGCACCTGCGGGAGATGTTCTCAGACTCGCTGGCTGGGGGCACACTGCCACCTACACTAGCACAGACCTCAATCTCGCTGATACCTAAGAAAGATAAAGACCCAACGGAATGTGGGTCATACAGACCCCTCTCACTGTTGAATGCAGACGTCAAAATACTGGCCAAAATCCTAGCCAAAAGGCTGGAAGACTGTGTACCTGAGGTGGTCGCAGAGGACCAGACGGGCTTCGTCAAAGGTAGACAGCTTACCTCGAACATCAGGCGCCTGCTGAACGTGATAATGACCCCCTCCGGGGAGAGAACACCAGAGATGATCGTCTTCCTGGACGCAGAAAAGGCCTTCGACAGGGTCGAATGGAAGTACCTCGTAGAGGTACTGGAGCGGTTCGGGCTCGGAACAGAGTTCACCTCCTGGGTGAAGCTCCTATACAACGCTCCCATGGTGAGTGTACGGACAACAATCCCAACTCCCGATACTTCCAGCTGCACAGGGGCACCAGACAAGGATGCCCACTGTCCCCGCTGCTGTTTGCTCTCGCGATCGAACCACTAGCAATCGCGCTCAGAGCAGCAAAAAGCTGGAGGGGGATCCGAAGGGGAGGCAGAGAGCACAGAGTTTCACTCTATGCAGATGACCTGCTGTACATTTCGGATCCACAAAGCAGCATGGAGGGAATCATCACGCTCCTGAAAGAGTTTGTGACCTTCTCGGGCTACAAACTCAACATGAGCAAAAGTGAGATCTTCCCGATACACCCACAAGTAGGGGGGGGCAGCACTAACGGGACTGCCGTTTAATTCCAACACAAATTCCGCTACCTGGGGATCCAAATAGCCCATGACTGGAAAGGCTATTCCACAAATGGAACCTTACCAGTCTGACAGAGGAAGTCAAAAAGGACCTGCAAAGATGGAACACACTCCCACTCTCCCTCGCGGGGAGAGTCCAGACGATCAAAATGAACGTGCTGCCCAGGTACCTCTTCCTATTCAGATCCATCCGGATCTACATCCCCAAGGCCTTTTTCAAATCACTAGACAAACCAATCATGGCGTTCATATGGGGGGGGGAAGAATGCTAGGATCCCAAAGAAGGTCTTACAAAATACAAAATCCAGGGGGCGGCTAGCCCTCCCAAACCTACAACTTTACCACTGGGCGGCGACGGCCGAGCGAATAAGGGGATGGATCAAGGAGCCAGAAGCCGAGTAGGTGCGCGCGGAAGAGGCCTCCTGCAAGGGGACCTCCCTCCGGGCCCTCGCCATGGTGGCGCTCCCATCCCCACCCAAAAACCACTCCAGCAGCCCGGTGGTAATAGCCACCCTCCAGTCCTGGAACCAACTACGGCAGCAATTTGGCCTGACCAGAATGTCGGGTAAAGCTCCCGTCTGCAACAACCATAGGTTCTCGCCAGCGCTGACTGACGCCACCTTCAAAAGGTGGGGACAGGACAGAAGGACACTGACAGTCAGGGACCTATACACAGACGGCAGGATCGCAACACTGGACGAACTGACAGAGAAATTCCAGCTAGCCAGGGGGAACGAGCTAAGGTACCTGCAACTAAAAAACATCCTACGAAAGGAGATAAGGACGTACCCACAACCGCCAGGACAGACACTACTGGAAGAGTTACTGGACGCAAGCATCCTAGTTAAAGGGAACTGTAGCGACATGTATGAACGACTGGTAGAAGGGGCTGGCACTTGCTGGACGCAACAAGAAAGAAATGGGAGGAAGACCTGGGGATTGAAATAGGGTGGGGTCTCTGGAGCGGAGCACTGCATAGGGTCAACTCCACCTCCACGTGCGCAAGGCTCAGCCTGACGCAACTAAAAGTGGTACATAGAGCCCACTTAACAAGAACCCGTATGAGTAGGTTCTTCCCGGAGGTGGAGGACAGATGTGAGCGGTGCCAAGGAGACCCGGCCAACCACGCCCACATGTTCTGGCCTTGCCCCAGACTTGCTGGGAACTGGACAGCCTTCTTCGAGGCAATGTCCAAGGTGGTGGTGGTGAGGGTGGAGCCATGCCCGAAAGTGGCGGTCCTTGGGGTATCAGACCAGCCAGATCTATTCCTGGGGAGGAGGGCGGACGCCCTTGCCTTTACCGCCCTGATCGCCCGCCGTAGAATCCTGTTCGGCTGGCGGTCAGCAGCACCACCCAAAGCTGCGGACTGGCTGTCCGACCTCTCAGAATCTCTCCAAATGGAGAAAATCAAATTCGCCATCCGAGGGTCAGACGGCGGCTTCCACAGAACGTGGGAGCCATTCACCCAATTGTTCCGGGACCTGTTTGTGGTGAACAAACAAACAGAAGAATAGCCAGGTAGCCAGGAACCAGGGGAAAGTAGCCAAGGCGTGAGGTGGAGGGAAAGACCCCGGGGCGGGGGGGGGGGGGGGGGGGGGGAGGGACAGCTAAACCGCGGAGAGAAGAAAGGTGAACCGCAGGAGAAGGGGAGGGGTGTAGGAGGGGGGGGGGGGGGGGGAAGAAGCAGGAAACAGAGAGCAATAGAGGGGAACCAGAGAGGGGGGTGGGGGGAGGCAAGGGAATGATAGTCGGAAGGAGAGCACGGGAAACGACAGTAAACTTGGCAAATACAGTAACAGAGAGCAAGAAAATACGGGCGAAAGACGGGACGAACGGCCGAAGCGGAGGTGAACGCGCGACGACAACGGCAGCGAAAACCGTCCGGGAGAAGCAAGTAACAACAGCAACACCAGATCCATTCTCGTATTGCCCTCTCTGTATCGGACACAACTAATGTCATTGTTTCTCTGGCACCCAAATGTATATGCACCTCCCAAGATCCGCCCCCCCCCCCGCAAACATGTGTCCACTTATTTGCTAAATGTAATATTGCTAACTATGCAGAGCTGCTGTTTTTGAGCTGGTGTACAATACCCTACCAGTTTTTAAAAAAATATTTATATTTCGTTCTGTGTACGTAACTGTAAATATACTATGTTCAAAAACCCAATAAAAAAACATTTTAAAAAGTATATATCATAAGGACGTCAGAAAAAGGAGGAGGAGGAGGAAATTGAGCCCCTGCTTCGACATTCAATGAGGTCTTTGCTGATCTGATTGTGGCTTTAACTCCACTTCTTGTCTGCCCCCCATAATTCCTGCCTCAGTCTTGATTATATTCCAGTCCCCCACTGCTCTCTCTGCAAGACAATTCCAAAGGCTAACAACCCTCTGAAAGAAGAAATTCCAGATCGTCTACATCTTAAGAGGGAGATCCCTTATTTTTAAACTGTATCCACTAGTTCTAGATTCCCTCAAATGGGAAACATCCCCTCAGTATTTACCCCATCAAGAACCCTCAGGATCTTATATAATAATAATCTTTATTGTCAAAAGTAGGCTTACATGAACACTGCAATGAAGTTACTGTGAAAAGTCCCTAGTCGCCACATTCCAGCAACTATTCGGGTTGACAGAGGGAGAATTCAAAATGTCCACATTATCTAATTGCATGTCTTTCGGGACTTGCGGGAGGAAACCGGAGCACCCGGATTAACCCACGCAGACACGGGGAGAATGTGCAGACTCCACACAGACAGTGACCCAAGCCGGGAATCGAACCTGGGACCTTGGTGCTGTGAAGCAACAGCGTAGTCCACTGCGCTACCGTGCCGCCCAAAAGGATCACCTCTCATCGTTCTAAACTCCCATGGTAGATCCAACCTGCTCAATCAATCCTCATATGACACCTGATAGCTCAAAGAACAAAGAAAAGTACAGCACAGGAACAGACCCTTCAGCCCTCCAAGCCTGTGCCGACCATGCTGCCCGTCTACCCTAAAACCGGCGACCGTATCCCTCTATTTCCATCCTATTCATGCATTTGTCAAGATGCCCCACAAACGTCACTATCGTACCTGCTTCCACCACCTCTTCCGGCAACGAGTTCCAGGCACCCACTAGCCACTTCGTAAAAATGCCCCTCGCATATCCCCTCTAAACTTTGCCCCTCACCACTTTACACCTATGTCTCCGAGTAATTGACTCTTCCACCCCTGACGATCCACTCTGTCCAAGCCCGTCATAATTTTGTAGACTTCTATCAGGTCGCCCCATAACCTCCGTCATTCCAGTGAGAACGAACCGAGTTATCCTACCTCTCCTCATAGTTAATGCCCTCCATACCAGGCAACATCCTGGTAAACCTCTTCCGTACCCTCTCCAAAGCTTCCACATCCTTCTGGTAGTGTGGCGGCCAGAATTGAACACTACATTCCAAGTGTGGCCTAACTAAAGTTCTGTACAGCTGCAACATGACTTGCCAATTTTTATACTCAATGCCCCGGCCAATGAAGGCAAGCATGCCGTATGCCTCCTTGACTACCTTCTCCACCTGCCTTTCCACTTTCAGTGATCTGTGGACCTGTACTCGTGGAAAGGACTGTTCCCTCGTCATAGCGAGGCTGTGCAGCATGGGACAAACCAGCCAAATTCCTGAGACTCAGTCGAGTTCCTTAGGGCCCCTCCAGAACGGTGTTGGCATCATTATTAATGCTCCAGCCTACTAATGGTCTGTTCTACTGGATTTCATTTGCTTGCATGCGTCCTGCCCTGGTGGACGAGGGTTCTAAATCAGATGTTGAGCCATGTCATTGGCAGATATACCTCATTGCCCAGTGCCATGGCGTGCTGAAATACAGGTGGCATAGAGGGCAGCCACACAAGGAATGCATTATGACTGCGGCCAGGATACTGAGCACTGCCTATAGTCACATGCTCGTTGAGGGAGTGGAATCCCTTTTGTTATGGGCCAGGGTTTAGAGAATTCCAAAGTTTATCATGGAGTTCACCTGACCCACAACCCTTAATAGATTGTGGTATGGGGAGCACACGGCCCACTCTACAGGTGTGGGACAGCAGAAATGGAAAAGTATTTTTTAAAGCAAAACAATGTTTATTCTATGAATTCAAGTTAACCTTTTTAAAACATACAGTGAACATCTTAGCAACCATCAATTCAAATACAACCTCCCCAAAGAATACAACACTAAGTAATCCTTTAACATTCCTTTTAACATCCATAAGACTTAAAACACCTTTTACCAGAAGCACATCAGGTTAAAGTCAACTACTGTTATTAGTTTTAAATCACCAGGATCGATTTAGTCTTTAGAATACAGAGAGAGATTCATACACCTTCTGGCTGTGACTGCAGCTATCCAGCTCTGAAAACAAAACTAAAACACACCCTGCAGCAAACAGCCTAAAACGAAAGTAAAAAGCTGACAGACAGCCCAGTTCGACCCACTCTCTGACATCACTGCAGTAATAAACATCCATTTCTTAAAGGTACTCTCACTACAGATATTTATATACACACCCATTTATAAACAACCATTTCTTAAAGGTAATCTCACATGACACTTTCGATACAGGTACCCGACAGAGTTCACATGCAGTGCGTGCAAAGCAATGTGCACCAAGGGGAAGCCTGCAACCCATGCAAACCCTTGTCCTTTCTCTGCCTCTGTCGCTTTAACAAGAGGAAGTTGATTATTTATTTTTTGCACAGGTAGCCTCAATGACCCCTCGTTTGAAATGATAGTTCAGAAACGCGAGATGTTGCAAATATGCCCAGCGGCATCCTGGAAGGAACCAATGTTTTTTTTGCCAGTGGCTGTGAAGGTGGCTCTGGCTATATTGTCCTTGAGGTCAGCAAACAAGTAATTCAGCACCTGTCACGGCACTCCCTGACAACTTTCAAAACTTTACACAACTGTAAAAAGTCCTGAAATTGTACAATTACAGCAACAGCCAGAACAAAAATCAACCAGCAACTAAACAACAAGTAGTCGCTTTTCTCTCAATGGTGTTGGTAGGTATTTCATGCCGTTGAATTCATATTAAGTTGCGGGAGGTGAAGAGATGGCATAGGCTCACAAATGGCAGATTTGGTGTTAAATCAGCATTGCTCACTATCAGTGTCACATCCTGCCAGCTCTGCATGTTGCTTTACCAGAAAATGGGTGTTGTGGGCCCAATTCCACCCCAATCTGTCTTAGCCATGTTGACTAAAGAGTCAATGTAGGCCTAGGCACCTGAGAAAACCATCTTACTCTCCTTTGAAAAGTGCTATGGGGTATTTTAGATCCACCAGAGAGAGCAGACATGGTCTCAATTTAACATCTTAGCCAAAGGAGGCCTCTTTCAACAGTGCAGGCGCTCCGTTAGTAAAGCACCGGGGCTCCGAAGCTCGACAACGTACTGAAGCATCTCGAATAGTGCTCAAGTCGACACCCCTCCAGGAACAGAGCTGGGTGTTTTTATTCCTTCTTTGTTATTACAGGGGTCATTGGCAAGGCCAGCATTTGTTTTCTGTCTCTAACTGCCCTTGAACTGAGTGGCTTGCTTGGCTGTTTCAGAGGGCAGTTAAGAGACAACCACATTGGTCTGGAGTCATGTGTAGGCCAGACCGGGAACAATGGCAGATTTCCTTCCATTTCAACCAGATTTCCTTCAGATGGGTTTTTGCAACAATCGATGATAGTTTCATTGTCACTATTACTAAGACTGGCTTTCAATTCCAGATTTGCTAATTGCATTCAAATTCCACCGGCTGCCTGGGTGGGATTTGAACCCGTGTCCCCAGAGCATCAGCCTAGGCCTCAAGAAAACTAGTCCAGTGATATTAGGGGGAATTCTCCAATCCCGCCCACGGCGTGTTTGGCAGCGGGTGGTAGCGGAGAGTCTCTCGGAAGGCAAAACGTCAGAAACCCACTGGGGTAAATCACATTGGCTTCCCGCTGGCTGGTGACGTGAATGCCATTTGCATTCATTTGCACCTCACGAATACTCAGCAAAACAGCTCCCGTCGGAATCAGTTCAGGCCTTCCAACCTTGCAACAAGTCAGCGTGAAATTCCACCAGTCTGAAACCC
Source organism: Scyliorhinus torazame (assembly GCF_047496885.1). Taxonomy (NCBI): domain Eukaryota; kingdom Metazoa; phylum Chordata; class Chondrichthyes; order Carcharhiniformes; family Scyliorhinidae; genus Scyliorhinus; species Scyliorhinus torazame. The sequence continues at coordinate 30,760,339 of NC_092731.1, forward strand.
GTTTGATAAAGAGTGTACTCAGTCCGTAAGAGACTTTGAGGTGAGTGCAGCAAAGCCGACCTGCGCTGCTCTGGATGCACTGTCCACTACTTTGCTGGGGCAGACTGGTTCCTACCCTCTATCTCCAACCCAAGTTGGTTATCATGGACAGCACCGTGCTGCAGCACCCATGGACCCTCTTGTGTCACCCTCTTGGGGGGTACCGGGGTCTCCTTCCCCCTGGTGCCATACGCCAGTGCCTAAGGGCTGCGGGACTAAGCAGTTACCGCAGCAAAGGTCCAAAGTTTGACCGGGGTGGGGTGCGAGGTGAAGCGGGGGGGGGTGGGGTTTAGAGTGGGCTGATAAAGACAAGGAGGGCAATGTGAAAGGAGGGCTGGTCAAGGTGGGGGCAGAGGGGCAAAGGGCATAGGTCTCACAATGGCAGGCAGGGGGGCAAGGAGGTAGACAAAGAGGACGAACAATGGAAGGCAGAAGGAAGACCGAGGGGAGCTGGACCCCCAACAAGTCTGCATGAAACGCTCACGAAGGGGGTCGAATATGTACTACTGGAAGGAGATGCACGCTGACTGCAGATGAGGAGGTGGGTGCCAGTTAGTGTAGCACATTGGCAATGGTTCGCATGAACATTAAACAAGTCAGGCTGCAGTTCTTTGTGAAGGTTACTGTGGGAACAATGTCAAAACAACATTTCAGTTAAGGAGTCAGAGAGTGCAGACATTCCTGCAGCGAAATGGAAGTATGTGATAGATGACAGGCAGCCCCGGAGGCTATGTAGCTAACTGGCCACGGTCTGCTGCTACCTGAAATACACACAAGGACAGTTTTAGTGCATGAGCTGACTACATTGCACTCGGTGTTAATTACAGGATTGGGTGCAGTGATGGGGCGGGTTCCATATTAGGTTGGTGCGTGAAGTCAAGCTCTACGTCACCACAGAAACGATCCCTGTCCTCACTGGCAAGCTTTGCAGCAGTCTCCTCAAACTCACCCAAGGTCTACGGGCTAGCTTTGTTCGCATTTGCTCTGCGCAGGTTTTGCCTGCCTGGTAACAAAATAAAGGGATGTGAGCAGAGGGGATGGAGCAGAGGTTGGGTGAAATGTCTGTGTCCTCTGTGTGTGGCGAGCCTCCTCCAGAAGGGACAGAGATTGGAACTTCAAGCAACAAAACAGATGGGATGGGGGTGGTGTGCAAGTCGTCTGGAGCGAGTGAGTGTTGATATGTGTTCGCCGCGACTGTATGTGTGAGATCCATGAAGCGAGTAGCTGTTTGAGTTAATGCTGCCAGGCTGAGAGTTTGACAGTGGAGGGAGCGGAGAGAGGACATAACCTGGCAGAGCTGAGGAGATCATTCATCCACTTCCTGCACTGGATGGGGCTTTGTGGGATGGTGGAAGCTGCAACGACCTCTTGGAAACGGCCTCCCACCAATGAGGTTCCTGTGCTCCTTTCAACCATCTCTAGGGTAGAGGACATGCCGGTGAGTCCGTACTCCCGAATAAGGGCCATGGGGGCTCAGGCCCTGAAAGCTAGTGTTGAGTTTTGCTCCTGGGTTCCAGAGATGTTGGAGGGTCTCCTGAAGACAGGTGGGCTGGAGAGAGTGACAATGAGTGGGATGGGCGAGTGTTTAAATATGACACCGCGACCTTCGACCCCGCCAACTTGGCCTTCCTGAAAGTGAACCCTCGGAAGGCGATGGGCCCAGGCGGGATCCCTGGTCGTGCACTCAGAGTCTGCGCAGACCAGCTGGTAGAGGTATTCACGGACATCTTTAACCTGTCCCTACTCCACTCCGACGTCCCCACCTGCTTCAAGAAGACCACCATCATACCGGTACCAAAGAAGAACCAGGCAACGTGCCTCAATGACTACCGACCAGTGGCCCTGACTTCAGTCGTAATGAAGTGCTTCGAGAGGTTGATCATGAAGCGCATCACCTCCATACTCCCAGAACGCCTTGATCCACTGCAATTCGCATACCGCTGCAACCGGTCCACATCAGACACCATTTCCCTGCCCTACATTCATCCCTAAAGCATCTCGAAAACAAGGACTCCTACATTAGACTCCTATTTATTGACTACAGCTCCGCCTTCAACACCATAATCCCAGCCAAGCTCATATAAAAGCTCCAAAACCTAGGACTTGGCTCCCCACTCTGCAACTGGATCCTCGATTTTCTGACCAACAGACCACAATCAGTAAGAATGAACAACAACACCTCCTCCACAATAGTCCTCAACACAGGCGCCCCGCAAGGCTACGTACTTAGCCCCCTACTCTACTCCCTGTACACACACGACTGCATGGCAAAACTTGGTTCCAACTCCATCTACAAGTTTGCTGACGATACGACCACAGTGGGACGGATCTCGAATAACGACGAGTCCGAATACAGGAGGGAGATAGAGAACCTAGTGGAGTGGTGTAGCGACAACAATCTCTCCCTCAATGCCAGAAAAACTAAAGAGCTGGTAATTGACTTCAGGAAGCAAAGTACTGTACATACCCCTGTCAGCATCAACGGGGCCGAGGTGGAGATGGTTAGCAGTTTCAAATTCCTAGGGGTGCAAATCTCCAAAAATCTGTCCTGGTCCACCCACGTCGACGCTACCACCAAGAAAGCACAACAGCGCCTATACTTCCTCAGGAAACTAAGGAAATTCGGCATGTCCACATTGACTCTCACCAACTTTTACAGATGCACCATAGAAAGCATCCTATCAGGCTGCATCACAGCCTGGTATGGCAACTGCTCGGCCCAGGACTGCAAGAAACTTCAGAGAGTCGTGAACACCGCCCAGTCCATCACACGAACCTGCCTCCCATCCATTGACTCAATCTATGCCCTCTGCTGCCTGGGTAAAGCGGGCAGTATAATCAAAGACCCCTCCCACCCAGCTTACTCACTCTTCCAACTTCTTCCATCGGGCAGGAGATACAGAAGTCTAAAAACACGCACGAACAGACTCAAAAACAGCTTCTTCCCCACTGTCACCAGACTCCTAAATGACCCTCTTATGGACTGATTTCATTAACACTACACCCTGTATGCTTCATCCGATGCCAGTGCTTATGTAGTTACATTGTATATGTTGTGTTGCCCTATTATGTATTTTCTTTTGTTCCCTTTTCTTCTCATGTACTTAATGATCTGTTGAGCTGCTCGCAGAAAAATACTTTTCACTGTACCTCGGTACACGTGACAATAAACAAATCCAAATCCAACTGACAGTGGGTGGACGAATTGGCCTGCAGGTGATTTGGAGCGGTACGCGCCTGTGTATAATTAAGCAACCTCCAAGCGCAGAATCTGGCACGCGATCCTGCTGTTATAACCTGCCTGCTTACCATTGGCTGGGGACTAATGACAATCCCACAATCCTGTGGGAGTATGAGCTTCCCCAATGAGGGGGGCAGAGAAATCATTTGCAAACTCTGTATAAATAAAGCTGGCCAGTTTGGAACCAGCAGGAAGGAGTAAGCAGCAAGTGAGGTTGCTGCCGCTGCTGCTGCTGTTGTGTATATATATGTTATTGTAAATAAATGTTATTTCTTTGTATCCTTGAAATTCGTGCTGCATTCTTCGTGGCCCTCACAAAACTGGCGACGAGGGTTAAAGTGAATAGCTGTCTACACTGCTGAAGCCACCTCCCTGGATTTTTGTTGGATACAGGTTGGAAGTTGTTTTCGATTACACCATGCCTCTGTACGGCGTTTGGATGTTTTTGATGCTGCGCTGGAAAGCTGGAACCAGTATGCACAACGGATGCGTTACTATTTCCGGGCAAACAATATCACCGAAAACGAGCGCCAGGTGGTCATACTGCTCACTGCCTGCGGCCCGCATACGTTTGGGGTGATTAGGAGCCTTATGTACCAAGCTGCGCCAGACACCAAAACGTTTGATGAACTTGTGAATTTAGTGGGGCAGCATTTTAACCCAACCCCGTCCACGATTGTCCACTTGCATGATAGTCCAACGTTACCGGTTTAATACCACTGAGAGGACCCCAGGAGAACCCCTTGCCGCCTTCCTATCCAGTCTACGCAGGATTGCGGAGTACTGTGACTATGGTGAGACCTTGTCAGAAATGTTACGCGGCCATTTGGTTTGCGGTATTAACAATGCGGCTACCCAGAGAAAGGTGTTAGCTCAGCCAACATTGACTTTTCAACAGGCCATTCAAATAGTATTGCCCCGAGAGCGCGCAGAACGAGGAGTGCAGGAGGTACAGGGAATGGAAGTGCATGCCTTGGGGCCGAAAACGTCCGTTCCGTCCGAAAACGTCCCCCCGCACTCCTGCGGTACCTTGGGTGAGACGACGTCCGGATCGACGCCAGTGGCCGTCGGACATTCCTCCCTGAAGGGAGCCTTCTCCAGAACCAATGGATGAGGAGCCATGTCCGTGTCAGACTTGTAGGCGGCGACCCCGTCGCGGACGCCAGTTCTGGGGGCGCCAGAGGCACCGTCGTTCCGACTGAAAATGGGACCCCGTCGCAGAGAAGGTGTGCGCGATTCAACAGGCCCCCGCCCCGACTGACACTTCGCAACTTTGTTCTTTTCTCGGCCTCATAAACTATTACGGGAAGTTCCTCCCCAATCTGGCAACTACGCTGGCCCCGTTGCATCTTCTGCTGAAGAAAAATCACACCTGGGTTTGGGGTCAGCCGCAAGGAACCGCTTTCCGGCGGGTAAAACAACAATTGTCGTCGTCTGGGTTACTAACCCACTATGATCCTGGAAAGCCTTTGCTCGTCACATGTGATGCATCCCCGTATGGTATTGGGGCCGTCCTGTCCCACAAGATGGAGAACGGGGCCGAGCGGTCGATAGCTTTCGCCTTCCGCACATTGACTGCAGCGGGAAAAAAGTATGCGCAGATCGAGAAGGAGGGCCTGGTAGTGGTCTTTGCGGTGAAACGTTTCCACCAGTACGTGTATGGCCGCCGCTTCACTATCGTGACTGATCATAAGCCTCTGCTGGGACTTTTCCGAGAGGATAAGCCAATACCGCCCATTGCTTCTGCACGGATCCAGCGCTGGGCTTTGTTGCTCGCTGCATACGAGTATTCTCTGGAGCACAAACCAGGTACGCAGATAGCAAATGCCGACGCACTGAGCCGATTGCCTTTATCGACCGGCCCCATGCCGACCCCCACGACCGGTGAGGTGGTTGCAACCCTAAATTTTATGGACACCTTGCCTGTCACGGCATCACAGATCCGTGAGTGGACCCAGTCCTGTCAAAGGTTCGACACATAGTCCTGTATGGTGGGCAGCATAGACAGCTCCCAGGCGAGTTGCGGGCATTTTCCTCCAAGCTGTCAGAATTCAGCGTGGAAGACGGCATCCTCTTGTGGGGGACGCGTGTGATTGTCCCGGACAAAGGACAGGAGCTGTTACTAACAGACTTGCACAATGGGCATCCCGGTGTGACCAAAATGAAAATGTTGGCCCGGAGTTAGGTTTGGTGGCCAGGCCTCGACGCCGACATTGAGAAGGTGGCCCAAAACTGCTCCATTTGTCAGGAGCATCAGAAGCTTCCGCCGGCCGCGCCCCTACATCACTGGCAATGGCCAGGGCGGCCTTGGGTGGGGTTGCATGCAGATTTCGCAGGCCCTTTTCAAGGATCCATGTTCCTTTTATTAATCAACGCCTAGTCTAAATGGCTGGAGGTGCATAAGATGCAGGGGACAACGTCCTGCGCAACAATTGAGAAGATGCGTTTGTCTTTTAGTACACATGGCCTCCCCGAGGTGCTGGTCACGGATAATGGCATTCCATTCACCAGTGAGGAGTTTGCGAGGTTCATGAAGATGAACGGCATACGCCATATCCGCACTGCCCCTTACCACCCGGCTTCAAATGGGTTGGCGGAGCGCGCAGTTCAGACATTCAAACGAGGCCTAAAGAAGCAGTCTTCCGGGTCAATGGACACGAGACTGGCTCGCTTTTTGTTTTCGTATAGGACCACCCCCCATGCGGTGACTGGGGTAGCTCCCGCAGAACTCCTAATGGGCCGGAGACTTCGCACCCGCCTTAGTATGGCTTTCCCGGACATTGCCGCAAAAGTACGCCACACACAAGAACGGCGGGGACAGGGATTTTCTCGGCATCGGCCGATTCGTCAGTGTGCACCCGGTGACCCAGTGTTCGTTCGCAATTTTGCTGGTGGTGCCCAGTAGGTCCCTGGCGTAATCTTTCGCCAAACTGGCCCTATATCTTACCAGGTGCAAGCCCAGGGCCGTCTCCAGCGCAAACATGTAGACCGCGTTCGGTCCAGAAGACTATCCCCTCAAAAGATTCCCCGCCCCCGGAGCTCATTTCTACAGCCGCAGAGACCAGAGACAATGGAAAGTAGTCCTCACAATCTTCCTCTGGTGCCTCACTCAAAGCCTGCGCAGGTCGTTACAGAACCGCGCGGAGATAGAGACGCCGAGATGACAGAGTCAGCAGACTCTGACTCTGACTCTGAGATGGAGACACAGGACGCATCAGAGGGGGAATCCTCGGGCCCATGGGTCCGATCCAGCGCCTCGTACAAATGGTGTCCGGCCTGCGGCAAAACGAGTCCGACGCCCTCCTTCGCCAGGATCTTCGGTGGATTCCTTGGACTTTGCGGGGGGAGGGATGTTATAACCTGCCTGCTTACCATTGGCTGGGGACTAATGACAATCCCACAATCCTGAGGGAGTATGAGCTTCCCCAATGAGGGGGGGCGGAGAAATCATTAGCAGACTCCCTGTATAAATAAAGCTGGCCAGTTTGGAACCAGCAGGAAGGAGTGTGCAGCAAGTGAGGTTGCTGCTGTTGTGTATATATATGTTATTGTAAATAAATGTTATTTCTTTGTATCCTTGAAACTCGTGCTGGATTCTTCGTGGCCCTCACAAAACCCGCCAATGTGGCCAGCTGGAGAAGTGCTGCACATCTCTGCACCTAGTTTCAAAATGGGAGAATTCTACCCATTATGAGTATGGATACAATCTCGCCACAAATGATATCAATTAAGTCAAAGATGAATTAAACTATTCATCTGGAAATACCCACATAGATTATGTGTTGATGTCTCTGAATTGGGATTTAAACCTACAACCATTCTGAGTTAAGGGTGCGAGCAGAACACATCCTAGCGAGCTGGGACAGCAGAGGTTTTACAGAATGTGTCCTCACGAGACAATGGACAGGATCAGGCCAGGACTTTTGGTTCAGTCAGTGGCAGGAGGGAAAATTCACCCCGGGCAGGAGGGGAAAAAAAAAAAAATTCTTTTAAAATGTATTTTTATTAAGGTTTTGCAGAATGTTTTGTAATGAAACAGTAGTAACAATAATAACAAAACAAACTAGAGTGAACATGAACATAGTGCGAAAAGAGAATATACAATAACAATTAAATAGACATTACCCCACACGACTCAGTCCTCCCACACCATCCCAATGAAGCACTCACCCCCCCCCCCTACTGCACCCCCATGGATTGCTGCTGCTGACATTTTAATTTTCCCCGAGAAAGTCGACGAACGGCTGCCTCCTCCAAGAGAACCCGAGTCTAGACCCTCTTAAGGCAAACTTTATTTTCCCGAACCTGAGAAACCGAGCCATGTCGTTAACCCAAGTCTCTACACTCGGGGGGCTTCGAGTCCCCCCACAGTAATAAAATCAGTCTCCGGGCTACTGGGGAGGCAAAGGCCAAGACGTCGGCCTCTTTCGCCCCCCTGAACTCCCGGGTCTTCTGACACTCCAAAGATCGCTATCTCTGGACTCGGCACCACCCGTGTGTTAAGCACCTTGGACATTGCCCTCGTGAACCCGTGCCAGAACTCTCTAAGCTCCGGGCATGCCCAAAACATGTGGACATGGTTTGCAGGGCTGCCCTTGCACCTCATACAACTGTCTTCTACCCCCAGAAAACTTGCTCATTCTCGCTGCCGTCATGTGTGCCCGGTGGACCACCTTAAATTGAATTAGACTGAGCCTGGCACATGATGAGGAGGAATTAACCCTGCCCAGGACCACTGCCCACAGACCCGCTTCCAACTCCTCACCTAGCTCCTCCTCCCACTTGCCCTTGAGCTGCTCCACCGGGGTTTCCACCGCCTCCTGTAGTTCCTGGTGTATATCCGACACCTTCCCCTCCCCCACCTGTGGGGCCGGAGATCCTGTATCCTCAGTGGCGGCAGCGTCGGAAAGGCCACGACCTGTTTTTTCAGGAAGGCTCGTACTTGCAGATATTTAAGGGCGTTTCCTGGCGGCAGATTGAATTTGTCCTCTCGCGCCTTCTAACTGGGAAAGCTTTCGTCTATGAACAGATCCCCCATCCTTCTGATGCCTGCCCTCTGCCAGCTCTGGAACCCACCATCCATCCTACCCGGGACAAACCTGTGGATGTTACATATCGGGGTCCAGACCGACACTCCCTCCACCTTCTTGTACCTCCTCCGCTGTCCCCAGATCCGCAGTGTCGCCACCACCACCGGACTTGTGGAGTAGTGGGTCGGCGAGAACGGCAAAGGAGCCGTTATCAAAGCTCCCAGACTGGTACCTTTACATGACGCCGCCTCCAGCTGCTCCCACGCTGCACCCCCCCCCCCCCCCCCCATCGCCCACTTCCTAATCATGGCTATATTGGCCGCCCAGTAGTAGTTGCGAAGGTTCGGCAGCGCCAACCCCCCCGCCCCCGACTGCGCTCCAACAGCGATCTCCTTACTCGCGGGGTCTTATTCGCCCACACAAAGCCCGTAATGATCCTACTCACCCGCTTAAAAAAGGCCTTAGGGATGAAGATGGGGAGGCACTGAAAGACAAACAAAAATCTGGGGAGGACAGTCATTGTCACGGCCTGCAAAGTCCCTTCCATTTGCTCCACCAATGGGTCAGGTTGAGCCTGTGCAGGGCATCCCATTTCCTGGCCACCTGTATACCCACGTAACAAAAACTTTTCTCTACCATCCTGAGCGGCAGCTCTTTCAGTCTCTCCTCCTGCCCCTTGGCCTGGATCACAAACAACTCGCTCTTTCCCATGTTCAGTTTGGACCCTGAAGAACTACCCAAATCCCTCAGGATCCGCAGAACTCCCCCATCTCCTCCACAGGGTCCGTAATGTACAGGAGCAACTCATCTGCGTATAGCGAGACCCAATGTTCCACCCCCCCCCCCCCCGAACCAGTCCCCGCCAGTTCCTCGAGGCTCTCAGCGCCATAGCTAGTGGTTCTATAGCTAGGGCAAATAGTAACGGGGAGAGGGGACACCCCTGCCTCATTCCCCGGCGAAGCTCGAACCGACCTCAGCCGGTTTGTACATACATTTGCTATAGGCGCGCCTGGTATAGCAATTTCTCCCAGCCAATAAAGCCCTCACCAAACCCGAACCTCCCCAGCGTTTCCCACAGGTACTCCCACTCCACCCAGTCAAAGGCTTTCTCTGCGCCCATCGCTGTTACTACCTCTGCCTCCCCTCCCTCTGAGGGCATCATAATAATATTCAAAAGTCTCCTGACATTGGTATTGAGTTGTCTGCCTTTAACAAACCCAATCTGGTCTTCCTCTATCACCCCTGGGACGCACTTCTCAATTCTTGTGGCCAGAATCTTAGCTAGCAATTTGGCATCCACGTTTAAAAGCAAAATGGGCCTGTATGACCCGCTTGAAGAGTAGAAGAGCTTCCCTGTAGTTTACTTGTCGCTGGGACTGGGTAAGAAACACTGATGAAATAGCAGGGCTCCGACCAATCCATTTACTCTCAGATTTCTGCACATTCCGTAAGCAGGAAATGAAGCTCGGTAAAAATAGCACCGTCATTGTGCAACCGTGTGACTGGAAAGGTTCCCTCAGGCCTTGCCTATTATCTTTGCTCATGCTTTGCTTACTTAGCACGTTTTGACAGAAACCAGTTTAGGACAAGATTGTATCAATGTCCAACTGGGAAATCAATCCTTCAGCAGTGACGCAATGGGGACAGAGAATTACAGAATCACACAGCATGAAAGGCCATTTGGCCCCTCTGTTTGCGGCGACTCCTTGAAAGATCTTTCCATATCGATTCTCTCTTCTGGGGACAAAGTCACCACGCCGGCGGGAGAACCGGCTCCAACCACTGCGGCGTCCCCGAAAGTGCGGAATTCTAGGTGGACGCCAGCGGGGTTGGTGCCACTCCAGCCAGCGGTGAAGGGACGTCGCGAGTTCACACATGCGCCGAAGGGCTGGCGTGACCTCCTGCATACGCGAAACCGCCGGCGTGGTTCTGCGTATGCGCAGACGGGCCGGCGTATTTTGGCGCATGCCCGGTGTTTCTCTTCTCCGCACCGGCCCGGAGCCCTACAGGGGTCGGCGCGGAAGAAAGGAGTGTCCTCACGGAACAAGCCCGCCCGCAGATCAGTGGGCCCCGACCGTGCCCCCCCCCCCCGGAGTCGGATCCCCCACCCCCGCCGAGGACCGCCCCAGCCGACTTACCTGCCAGTTCCCGCTGTGCATGAGGTGAGTGATTCACGCCGGCGGGACGGGCCAAAAACGGACGGCCACTCGGCCAGTCGGGGCTCTGAGAATCGCCAGGGGGGCCGCCCAACGGCCCCCCGACCGGCATGGCGTGAATCCCGCCCCCGCCGGAGAATACGGCAGCCAGCGTCGGGGCAGCGGGGCAGGATTCACGCAGCCCCCCCCCCCAGGGATTCTCCGACCTGGCAGGGGGTCGGAGAATCCCGCCCATGTAAAGGCTGTTAGACATTTGGAACTCTCTTAATTAGGGCTGGTTTAGCTCAGTCTCAGTGGGCGAGACAGCTGGTTTGTGATGCAGGATAAGGCCAGCAGCGCGGGTTCAATTCCCGTACCAGCTGAGAATTCTGAATTCTCCCTCTGTGTACCCGAACAGGCGCCGGAGTGTGGCGACTAGGGGCTTTTCACAGTAACTTCATTGCAGTGTTAATGTAAGCCTACTTGTGACAATAAAGGTTATTTATTTATTTATAATTACACAAACGACAATTCATGTGAAATAAATCATTAATTTTAAATCTGAGATTGATAGATTATTGTTAGTCAATGGTATTAAGAGATATGCAGCAAAGGGAGTTGGACCATATACCAGCAACAATCTCATTGAAGGGAAAGCAGGCTTGAGAGGCTAAATGCTCTCCTCTAGTTCCCGTGTGTCTATGTTCCTACAAGTCAAATTTTGATTTTGTACACTACACCAGGAATTACAGGACAGGCACATGAGCTCAGTTATAAACCCCCGCTCTGTTCTACCCAGGTTGCGGATTGAAGTTATCCCTCCCTGGATTTTACAGATCGGTTCCACATTCGGCAACTGAACTATCTGGAGGCAAGGGGGCGGCACGGTGGCACAGGGTTAGCACTGCTGCCTCACAGCTCCAGGTTCCTCGGTTCAATTCCGGCCTCGGGTGACCGTGTGGCGTTTGTACTTTCTCCCCGTGTCTGTGTGGGTTTCCTCCGGGTGCTCCGGATTCCTCCCACAGTCCAAAGTTGTGCAAGGTGGAATGATCAATTGCCCCTTAGTGTCCAAAATGTTAGGCCGTGTTACTGGGTTATGGGGATAGGGTGGAAGCCTGTGCTCTTTCCAAGGGCCAGTGCAGACTCGATGGGCCGAATGGCCTCCTTCAGCACTGTAATTTCTGTGATTCTATGAAGGACTATGTCAATCAATCAAGGGCCTTTAATCACATCCATTAAGCAAGGGCGATAGCCTAGTGGTTACATCAATGGACTAATCCAGAGACCGAGGCTAATACTCAGGAGACATGGGTTCAAATTCCATGGCAGCTGGTAGAATTTAAATTCAATTGGACAAGTTTGGTATTTCAAGCTTGTCTCAGTAATGATGACCATGAAACTATCATTGGTTGTTGTGAAAAACCCATCTGGCTGGGAAATCGGTCAACCTTACTTGGTCTGGCCAACATGTGACTCCAGACCCACAGAAATGTGTTTGACTCCCTGAAAAAGCCGAGCAAGCCCCTCAGTTCGAGGGCAGATCGGGACGGGCAACAAATGCTGGTCTTGCCAGCAACACCCACATCCCAGAAAAGATAAGAAATAAATTCACTGACCATGAACAGTCTGCTCGATTGTCGGATTTACAAAATAATTCTCACAAGGACAGGCCACCAAACGTTTGCCTAGGATGATGGAATCATATTGGTGATGAACATAGGACATACAGTGCAGAAGGAGGCCATTCGGCCCATCGAGTCTGCACCGACCCACTTAAGCCCTCACTTCCACCCTATCCCCGCAACCCAATAACCCCTCCTAACCTTTTTGGACACTAAGGGCAATTGAGCATCACCAATCCACCTGCACGTCTTTGGACTGTGGGAGGAAACCGGAGCACCCGGAGGAAACCCACACAGACACGGGGAGAGCGTGCAGACTCCACACAGACAGTGACCCAGCGGGGAATCGAACCTGGGACCCTGGCGCTGTGAAGCCACAGTGCTCTCCACTTGTGCTACCGTGCTGCCCCTGCCGTGATGTGAATGGACCAGAGGCCCAGAGCTATGGGCCGGATTCTCGAAAATGGGGCTTAGTCCTCACCCCCCGCCTGAAAACGGGCGCAAATCACTCCAGGCATTTTGCCGATATGGGGCCCTGCACGTCCGGCCATGGATCCGTGCATGCGCGCAGCCGTGCAACATGGTGGAGCCACACAGCGGGCCAGCGCGGAAGAAGATAGGCCCCCTCCGGGTCGTGTGGGTCTGCCGATTGGTAGCCTCCTGATCGCGGGCCTGTCGTAGAGGCCCCCCCCCCAGAGTCTGATCCCCCCAGCCCACCCCCCCCCCCCTCCCCCACCAGGGTGGCCAGCGCGGCCGCGAGTCCGAGCTCCCGACGAGTGGAACCAGGTTGGAACCACGCCGGCAGAACCCGGCAGGAACCCGGCCAGTCGATCGCGGAGAAGCGCCGCGGAGGCCTCTTTCAACGGCCCCCGACCGGCGCCGCGTCGACCCCGCGTGATGACCTTGCCAGTGACAAATGCAAAGAACAAACTTCATTTAAATCCCCACAATGTGGGCGGCGCGGCGGCACAGTGGTTAGCACTGCTGCCTCGCAGCGCCAGGGCCCCAGGCTCGATTCCGGCCTCGGCTGACTGCACGTGGAGTCTGCACGTCCTCCCCGTGTCTGCGTGGGTTTCCTCCGGGGGCTCCGGTTTCCTCCCACAGTCCAAAGATGTGCTCGTTAGGTGGATTGGCCGTACTAAAGTTTCCCCTTAAGTGTCCAGGGATGCGCAGGTTAGGTGGGAGTATGGGGATAGTGTGGGGGAGTGGGCCTAGGTAGGGTTCTCTTTCAGAGGGCAGGTGCAGATCCGATGGGCCGCATGGCCTCCTCCTGCACTGCAGGGATTCTATGATTCTATGATATCTACCGACTCAGTCTTGGCTGTCAATCGGAATGGATTTAAATGCCAAGGATTTAAAACCCTGATCTAGGTTGACACTTCAAGAGCAATAATGTGGCAGTGCTTCTAAGGCAGAGTTGTGGCCTCAAGCCATTATCTAGGCTGGGTCCTTCACTAAAACACATAAGTCAGTTATCTCATTGCTTTCTGTCACACCTTGCTGTGCACAATACGAGTCGCAGGTGTATCACATTGATGGTGAATCACTTTGAGACATTCTGAGGAAGCAGAGATGTGTTTAATCCCAGTGATTCTGGAGGTCCAATTTGCTGCAGTTTTGCCTGATTCAGGCGCTATCCAATTTCTAGCCCAATGATTGCTGCGATATATGTAAATATGGATGAAAGGAAAAAAAGACAACCTCAGGACTTCCCTCAGTGCACACACTTTTCCTCTCTTTTGCACTTTCTCTCTCTACCTCTGTCCCCCACTTTCTCTCTCTCCTTCCCCCACTTCTTTCTTTCTTCACGAATGTGACCCAAACGTGCATTTTGTATAATCTCAGAATAAGTTCTGTCGAAGGGACATGAGAGCTTGAGCCGAATTACAATCGGTGTCACTAAAATATGTTTGTTTCATATCGATGCCAGTGGCTTAACAATAAGCCTTTGAGAAATCCAAAGGTTTCACCCTTTGTGCCATAACTGAGAGCTACCATCACTTTCATACTGCTATTTATTTGACAGCATATCATTCTTTGACGCCTTATTTCAAACATCTCTGATGGAGAGATTATCATGGGAATGAGGAAGTGGCAGAGGCATTAAATCAATATTCTGAGTACACAAGAAGACAACACAGAAGGTAATTTAGGAGCTAAAAAGTGTGTCATGTGAGAGTACCTTTAAGACATGGATGTTTAAGCAATGTACCTTGAAGAAAACAGTGATGTCAGAGAGTGGGTGGAGCTGGGCTTTAGATCAGCCATTTTGCAGTTTAGTTTTGCAGTTTGAAAAGAGCTTGGGAGTGTCTGCGTTTGCAGTGAGCTGGATCTCTGCCATGAAAGACTATCTCTGGATCATTTGAGTGATTTCAACTCATAATAGTAAAGTCTTTAACCTGATGTGATTCTGTTTAAAGGTGTTAAGTCTCTTGGAAGTTTGAAGGAACATTTTGAGGAATTATTTACTGTTGCAATATTTTTTCGGCGTTATCCTTGAAGTAAGGGGTATTAAGAGAGCCAATGTTTATTTAAGATGTTAAGTTGAGTTCATGGAATAAACAGTGTTTTGTGTTTAAAAACCCACGTGTCCATAATTGTAATCCCACACCGAGGGAACAAGCCGTGTGCTCGGAAAAGCAACAAATCCATTAAGGAGGTTGGTTGAACTCCATGATACATTTTGGGGTTTTGAAAACGCCTCGCCCATAACAATTGTGAGAAAGTGAAAGTAATAAATATCAACAGAGAAAACGGACTGGAGAATCATACAGGACTAAAATCCGACAAATCCCGAAGATCTGATGGTCGACAACCTAATGACCGGCAGAGATAGTGGATGCGCTGGCAAGGGTTTTTCCAAAATTCCCTGGATTCTGGAACATAAGAACATCAGAACTAGGAGCAGGAGTAGGGCATCTGGCCCCTCGAGCCTGCTCCGCCATTACAATGAGATCATGGCTGATCTTTTGTGGACTCAGCTCCACTTTCCGGCCCGAACACCATAACCCTTAATCCGTTTATTCTTCAAAAAACTATCTATCTTTACCTTGAAAACATTTAATGAAGGAGCCTCTACTGCTTCACTGGGAAAGAAATTCCATAGATTCACAACCCTTTGGGTGAAGAATTTCCTCCTAAACACAGTCCTAAATCTACTTCCCCTTATTTTGAGGCTATGCCCCCTAGTTCTGCTTTCACCTGCCAGTGGAAACAACCTGCCCACATCTATCCTATCTATTCCCTTCATAATTTTATATGTTTCTATAAGATCCCCCGCATCCTTCTAAATTCCAACGAGTACAGTCCCAGTCTACTCAACCTCTCCTTGTAATCCAACCCCTTCAGGTCTGGGATTAACCTAGTGAATCTCCTCTTCACACCCTCCAGTGCCAGTACGTCCTTTCTCAAGTAAGGAGACCAAAACTGAACATAATATTCCAGATGTGGCCTCACTAACACCTTAAACAATTGCAGCATAACCTCCCTAGTCTTAAACTCCATCCCTCTAGCAATGAAGGACAACATTCCACTCGCCTTCTTAATCACCTGTTGCACCTGAAAACCAACTTTTTGCGACTCATGCACTAGCACATCCAGGTCTCTCTGCACAGCAGCATGTTTTAATATTTTGTCATTTAAATAATAATCCCTTTTGCTGTTATTCCTATCAAAATGGATAACCTCACATTTGTCAACATTGTATTCCATCTGCCAGACCCTAGCCCATTCACTTAGCCTATCCAAATCCCTCTGCAGACTTCCAGTATCCTCTTCACTTTTTGCTTTACAACTCAACTTAGTGTCGTCTGCAAACTTGGACACATTGCCCTTGGTCCCCAACTCCAAATCATCTATGTAAATTGTTAACAATTGTGGGCCCAACACTGATACCTGAGGGACACCACTAGCTACTGATTGCCAACCAGAGAAACACCCATTAATCCCCACTCTTTGCTTTCTATTAATTGACCAATCCTCTATCCATGCTACTACTTTCCCCTTAATGCCATGCATCTTTATCTTACGCAGCAACCTTTTGTGTGGCACCTTGTCAAAAGCTTTCTGGAAATCCAGATATACCACATCCATTGGCTCCCCGTTATCTACCGTACTGGTAATGTCCTCAAAAAATTCCACTAAATTAGTTAGGCACGACCTGTCCTTTATGAACCCATGCTGCGTCTGCCCAATGGGACGATTTCCATCCAGATGCCTCACTATTTCTTCCTTGATGATAGATTCCAGCATCTTCCCTACTACCGAAGTTAGCCTCACTGGCCTATAATTACCCGCTTTCAGCCTACCTCCTTTTTTGAACAGTCCCATGCAACAGAATGGAAAGTAACAAATGGTGCACCGCTAGTCAAGCAAGGATGGAGAAGAAAACAGGGATACAACGATAAGATATTGGAGCAGAATTAGGCCATTCAGCCCATCGAGACTGCTCCGCCATTCAATCATGGCTGATATGTTTCTCATCCCCATTCTCCTGGCTTCTCAGCATAACCCCTGAACCCCTTATTGATCAAGAACCTATCTATCTCTGTCTTAAAGACACTCAGTGAATTGGCCTCCACAGCCTTCTGCGGCAAAGAGTTCCACAGATTCATCACCGTCTGGCTGAAGAAATTCCTCCTCATCTTCAGTCTGAGGCTGTGCCCTCTGGTTCTAGTTTCTCCTACCAGTGGGAACATCCTCTCCACGTCCACTCTGTTCACGCCTCTCAGTATTCTGTAATTATCAATGAGACACCCCCTCCACCCTGACTCTCTTGAAGTTCTGGTGTCTTCCACCGTGAGGACTGATGCAAAGTAACTATTCAGTTCCTTTGCTGTTCCTTTGTTCCCCCATGCTACTTCTCCAGCCTCAGTTTCCAATGGTCAAATGTCTATTCTTGCCTCTCTTTTACCTTTTATATATCGAAAAAAACCTCTTGCCCGTTAAATGTCACTATTGTCCCTGCTTCCACCACCTTATTCGGCAACGAGTTCCAAGCACCCACTACCCTCTGTGTAAAAAACTTGCCTCGTACATCTCCTCTAAACCTTGCCCCTCGCATCTTAAACCTATGCCCCCTAGTAATTGACCCCTCTACCCTGGGAAAAAGTCTCTGACTATCCACTCTGTCTATGCCCCTCATAATTTTGTAGACCTCTATCAGGTCGTCCCTCAACCTCCTTCGTTCCAGTGAGAACAAACCAAATTTATTCAACCTCTCCTCATAGCTAATAATAATAATAACTTATTGTCACAAGTAGGCTTCAATGAAGTTACTGTGAAAAGCCCCTAGTTGCCACATTCCGGCGGCTGTTCAGGGAGGCCGGTACGGGAATCGAACCGCGCTGCTGGCCTTGTTCTCCATTACAAGCCAGCTGTTTAGCCCACTGTGCTGAACCAGCCTAGCCTGACATTGGTCATCATGAAAGTGCTAGAATCTATCCTTAAGGAAGTCTTAACAATGCACTTTGAAAATCACAGTAGGATCATACAAAATCAATATGGTTTTCCGAAAGTGAAACCTTGGGCACAATCCAATGGCCACGGTGCGCCTGAAAGTCAGCTCGCCGCCGCGGAGCGTGGCTGATGAAAGCTGGGAGACCCTGTCCCCGGGATCCACCCAACTCTCAACGTTTCATTAGATCCAACGCGATCTCGCGAGGCGTTGCAGTATAAATCCCGCCATTGTGTGCTGGGTCACTTTTTGGCAAATCTGCATATTATTTTTTTTAATATAAATTTAGAGGACCCAATTCATTTTTCCCAATTAAGGGGCAATTTAGCGCGGCCAAACCACCTAACCTGCACATCTTTGGGTTGTGAATGTGCACACTCTACACGGACAGTGACCCAGAGACGGGATCAAACCTGGGACCTTGGCGCCGTGAGGCAGCAATGCTAACCACTGCGCCACCCTGCTGCCCCATAAATCTGCATATTAGAGCAAGTCGATTAGTTTCACTCTAATGTGTAGAATCCTGAGGTACCTGAGGTTTTGGGATTCATCCCCTTCAACGGGGAAACCTCGGGCGAGTCCTGTTCAGTACCGCTCTCCACAGACGGGGACCAGATGGAGCGGCACATGTGGCGGTTTCCCAGGGGTTTTTTGTGGCCCCCCCAGCTGCATACCCTTTGGGTCGGGTGGTGCACTGGTGCTGCTGATACCACCTGGGCACCCTAGCAGTGCCATCTGGGTGCCAGCCTGGCACTGCCTAGGTTCCCATGTGGCACGAACGTTGTGTGTACGACTGGGCTGGGGGTATCCTGCGTGGGTGTTGGGGGCGGTCTGGCGACCCTCTCATAGTGCGTTGGGCTCTGGGGGGGGGGGGGGGGCTTCGCTTCGGGGGCCTCGGAGATCAGGGTACCATTTAAAGATGACGTCTCGATCTCTCGCTGCACTGGGGAGTTCCGACGAGTGTACAAAATGGGGCTATGTTGGATTGGATTTGTTTATTGTCACGTGTACCGAGGTACAGTGAAAAGTATTTTTCTGCGAGCAGCTCAACAGATCATTAAGTACATGAGAAGAAAAGGGAATAAAAGAAAATACATAATAGGGCAACACAACATATACAATGTAACTACATAAGCACTGGCATCGGATGAAGCATACAGTGTGTAGTGTTAATGAAATCAGTCCATAAGAGGGTCATTTAGGAGTCTAGTGACAGTGGGGAAGAAGCTGTTTTTGAGTCTGTTTCACTTTTAAGGTCTCCCTTTTAAAATAGAGCCGCGGAGAAATTTTTTCTCTCTGAGGGTCATTAGACTGTGGAATCACGCAGAGCAGTGGAGGATGGCAGAGCTGAGGCCAAAGCCAGAACAGCCATGATCATACTGGATGGTAAAGCAGACTCAGTGGACCAAATGACCTACTCCGGCTGCCAAGACCTATTCCTATCTCTTTCGTCATCGAGATTTGTTTACTGTACCTTTTCCCTTCACAGAAATATACATTTACTGTGCTCAAACTATCATAGAACATAGAAATTAGAACTGTACTGCACAGTACAGGCCCTTCGGCCCACGATGTTGTGCCGAACTAGTCTGAAACAAGATCAAAGCAACCTACTCGCAATCATTCTTGTGCACTCCATATGCCCATCCAATAACCGCTTCAAAGTTCCTAAAGTGTCCGACTCCACTACCATAGCTGGGAGTGCGTTCCACGCCCCAACTACTCTCTGAATAAAGAACCTACGTCTGACATCCCTCCTATATCTTCCACCATGAACCTTATAGTTATGCCCCCTTGTAACAGCTACATCCACCCGAGGAAAATGTCGCTGAATGTCCACTCTATCTAGCCCTCTCATCATCTTATACACTTCAATTAAGTCACCTCTCATCCTCCTTCGCTCCATTGGGAAAAACCCTAGCTCTCTCAACCTTTCCTCATAAGACCGACCCTCCAATCCAGGCAGCATCCTGGTAAATCTCCTTTGAACCCTTTCCAATGCTTCCACATCCTTCCTATAATGAGGTGACCAGAACTGCACACAATACTCCAAATGTGGTCTAACCAAGGTCGTGTACAGTTGCAGCATAACCTTACGGCTCTTAAACTCAATCCCCCTGATATCATAGAATTTTTATCATAGAATTTACAGTGCAGAAGGAGGCCATTCGGCCCATCGAGTCTGCATCGGCTCCTGGAAAAAGCACCCCACCTAAGTCCAACACCTCCACCCTATCCCCACAACCCAGAAACCCCACCCAACACTAAGGGCAATCCTGGACACTCAGAGCAATTTATCACGGCCAATCTACCTAACCTGCACATCTTTGGACTGTGGGAGGAAACCGGAGCACCCGGAGGAAACCCACGCAGACACAGGGAGAACGTGCAGACTCCGCACAGACAGTGACCCAAGCCGGAATCGAACCTGGGACCCTGGAGCTGTTGAGCAATTGTGCTTTCCACAATGCTACCGTGCTGCCCGTCATTAATAATGTTAATAATGTCCTTTCTTTAAAAGGTGCCAACTGGCTATTTTTTTCCTGCCATATCAGGCCCATATCCAGTCTTACCCCTTGAAATTAGCTGTCCCCCAATTAATTATGCTTACTCTGGATTGTTCCTTGTATAATTCCAGAGCCAACCTAAACCAATAATACAACGATCGCCGTCCACTAAATGTTCTCCTACTGACACTTGATTCACTTGAGCCCACCTCATGTTCGCAAGAACCAGGGGCTGGATTCTCCGCCCCGCCGCCCCACATTTCTGCCCCGACCCGCCGGCGGGATTCTCCGTCACACCGGCCGGCCAATGAGGTTTCCCATTGTGGGGCAGACCCACGCCGTCGGAAACCCCCGGGAGCCGGCAAAACGGAGAGTCCCGCCCCAGGTCTAGCATTGCCTCTTTTCTCAAAGGATTGGAAGCATACGCTGTGGAAGGTTTGCCTGAACACGCTACACCCCCAGGCGGAACCACAACTGTTAACTACAATTCACCGGCTGCGGGATTGAAGCCAATTGAAATTCCCACTGATCCCATAGGATTCTATGATGAGAAGTATCCGAATGTGAGTGATCAGAGGTTTCCTGCAGGCCCGGGTAGAAAAAGTCAACAGGCAAATGGCATCGTCCACAAGTCACGTTCAAAATGCACGTGCGCAAAATGCACAAAACAGTTGCGACCAATATTCTTAATCCCCTGTTTTACTGGTGTTCCATTTTAAAGTATACAAGACCAGTTCAGATCAGTGTTCGTATTTCCCTTTTTCCTGTTTTTCCTTTCCAGCTCAATACAATTTGTAAAACACACACACATATACATACGTGCAAGTACATAGGTACACAAACATGCCTTTCTTTCTTGCAGTCATTTGTCACAAAAGAGTCCCTAACCACAGTCTTTCACAACATTGCAACAGGTTCTGCCTCAGGGACGCGAGTCCTTTGAACTACACAAGTGTCACTAAACTATGTTTCATTATTCATGTCAATAACGTCGCCTTTGTTAACTCTTCATTTCACATTGTTTATGCACTAACTGAGAGCGTCTGTTACTTGAATTCTGTAGACTGTTTGACAGCACATCATTCTTTTACTCCTCAAATTAAAATGTCTGCGGGCAAGTTGTTTTTAACTCTGGTTCAGTAAAGGTCAGATTTACAGGATCACAGTCTTGCAGCTGATTATAGACCATCAGTACCACCAATTTAAAATATTCCCTATATTCCTTCTCTCATGCCCCCCCCCCCCCCCCATTCTCCTTTCCTGCGTTCCTCATCCCCTCCTCTCCTGATTCGAAGTGAGGCTCAAAATGGCAGCCACCTCAGTTTCCTGTAGCACGGTGGTCAGCACTGTTGCTTCACAGCGCCAGGGTCCCAGTTTCGATTCCCAGCTTGGGGCACTGTCTGTGCGGAGTCTGCACGTTGTCCCCTGTGTCTGTGTGGGTTTCCTCCGGGTGCACCAATTTCTTCCCACGGTCCAAAAATGTGCAGGTTAGGTGATTGGCCATGCTAACTTGCCCTTCGTGTCCAAACAAAAAGTTAGATGGGGTTACGGGGATAGGGAGGGGGTTGTGGGCCGAGGTTAGGTGCTCTCTCCAAGGGCCGGTGCAGACTCGATGTGCCGAATGGCCTCCTTCTGCACTGTCAATTCTAAGAAATTCTATGACTCAGGGAGAAAGTGCAAACTTCACACAGACAGTCATCCGAGGCTGGAATGGAACCCGGGTCCCTGGCTTTGTGAGGCAACAGTGCTAACCACTGTGCCACCGTACCATCCAAATGTGTTTAGAATGTGAAGCTGACGGCTCCGAGGAATAGTTGAGCTAATTAGCACAGATGCATTCAAGGGGAATCTAGATAAGTAATGGGAACTATTAAGTAAGTTATATATATACTTGTGGGTGTTGGAAACAAGGTTATAGAGCAGGATTTTCTAAACCCCGCCCTCTTGTGTACTGTTTTCGACAGTGGAGGCAGCTCATCATTAACCATCGATGTGATCTTCTGGCACCGCTGATGTCTGTGGTGCTTGGCGTGGTTCGCCCATTCTGCCGCCAGGGAACCCATTGCGGGGGTGGGTGGGGGTCACCTTCGACTAGAAGGTTCCGCTGAAGGGAAGGGCTGGAAAATTGCACTGTTTGAAGTTTAATTTTTTTAATTGTTTGCTTGTTTAGAAATTTGAAACCTGGGTTTGATTCCAGTTTAGAGTTTTGTGAGGTGGCGCTGGCAAGGCTGGGGTCCTGTTTGTATACATACATTTTTAATTAGGTTTTACGACCCTTGAGGTGGAATTACCAAGGGGCAGTAAATTATGGAATTTTAAAAAGGGGGGAAAAACTGTTGTTGCCTAGCAAAGGTGCATCAGAGAAAAGCTTCACAAAGACACAGGGAGAGACAGAAAGGCAAATTTTAGTTGGCATGTGTACACCACAGAGTGAGGAGGGAAAGATCTGAATCTTTCTGGAAATGATGCCAGATTGTTAAGGAACTAATATGTATTGCGCCAAAGTTCATGTAATAGTAGACGTTTGAGTGAGTTTTCTGGTTATGTCAAGGGAGAATAAAATTGTGGAAGGACTTGAAATGAAATGAAAATCACTTATTGTCACAAGTAGTCTTCAAATGAAGTTACTGTGAAAAGCCCCTAGTCGCCACATTCCAGCGCCTGTTCGGGGAGGCTGGTACAGGAATTGAACCCCGCTGCTGGCCTGCCTTGGTATGCTTTCAAAGCCAGCGATTTAGCCTTGTGCTAAACCAGCCCCTTTGAATGAATGTTCAGAAGTCTACTGGGAAAGAAATCTCTGCAATTGAACCAGCTCTACCATTGGTATGGAAATGTTCGTACCTTCACTGGAGTGTTGGGTCTGTAAAGGTATTGCTGGGGTGAAAGGGTTTGCATGAGTTTGAATCATTTTTTCATGGTGTTTGCATTGAAATCTTTCCACACTTTTTGTTGTCTCGTGTAATATAGTTAGGGGCCCAATCGAATGGTCTCCATGCGCCAGACTTGGTGACGTGACGAGGCAGTTAAATCTCTCTAGAGGCCTCTCGTGAAATTTACAACACTTGGGACGCTCGCGAGATCTCTTCAGACGTCGCAATCGGGATCTCGCCTTCACTGGGCAGGATCCAGATTTGCATAGTTAAGTGAGCAGTTAGCTTCACTTAAATATGTTTACTGCAGAGCCTCTCACGGTCCAGGATTGAATGCCTGTGCCTGGGAGATCTCGCTGTTGCGCCGTTCAGTACTGGTTTCCACAAACGTGGACCCGGCGTAACGGCACTTTGGGGGGGGTCTCCCAGGCGATTGGAGGCCCTCAGGTGGTCAGGCCCGAGGCAGGGTGGTATCCTGGCACCTTGGCACTGACAGCCTGGCACCTTAACACTGCCACTTGGACACCCTGACACTGCTAGGCTGCTCAGGTGGCTGCTGGAATGCTGGCAGTGCCAAGGTACCCAGGTTGCCGCTATTTGCGCCCAAAATGGGACTCTTTTTTTCGAGAAATCACGCCCAATATCTCTTGTTTAATAAATGTTTTAGCTTTTTGATAAAAGTCAGCAGCACACTCCCTCGAATCTATTTCAGTAAGTGCCCCCCACGGTTTAAAAACAATCTATCAAGCCTTGATTAATAAAGGGATCAGGGGTTATGAGGAGAAGGCAGGAGAATGGGGATGAGAAAATATCAGCCATGATTGAATGGCGGAGCAGACTCGATGGGCCGAGTGGCCTAATTCTGCTCCTATGTCTTATGGTCTGAGCCAGGTTGCATTCTGGGATCTGACTTGTCCAGGAATAACATCAGCTGGGACATGAAGGCGAAAGGTATAGCAGGATATTCTGAAAGAGTGAGATAATGAAGAAGGGTGGGAGGAGATTATTGCAGAGCATAAACACAGGCATGGCCCTGTTGGGCTGAATGGCCTGTTTCAGAGTTATTCTATGTCACAAGAGATATGAAAATCAAGAAGGAAGAATTGCAGGCCCCTAATGGAGCCTGCCTCCCTTTCGCAGCACTGGCTGTAGGGCAGACAACTCCACTGTAAGCGGGCAATCCACATTCCCACTCCTGATTTTCCTCCATGCTTGGGCAGCCCAGTCACACGCCAACACACCTTGAGCAAAATCTGCCCTGATACAACCTGGAGTGGCATCAGAATTGAGCCTTATCCTATTGAATCCACAGGTGACTGACACACCCTGTAGTTTTTCCTCTATCACAGAGTTCCTACGGGCTTTCAGAAAAATCAGAACACACCTGACAAGGAGACAAGTAAAATCTTCAGAAGACAAACTTAAGACGTTAATACAAGAAAAAGAATTTGCCCTTATGAAGTAAAGTCGCCACAGTCCCAGAAGCTGCTTTCCCCTTTGAGGGCGAGAGCTGGCTGGTGTTGATTTAACCTAAGGATCACCACACCTCAGACCAGGGGCAAGGTTGAGGTTCATGAATAACTTCAGCCGGTACAGGAATTGAACCCTGTATTGGAGTGTGCTGTTAGCCTTACTCTGCATCAGAAACCAGCAGTCCAGCTAACTGAGCTAAACTGGCATTCATAGAGCACCTTTCATGCACTCAGGGCATCCCAAAGGCTCTTTGAAGTGTAAGTCACTGTTGTAATGTGGGAAAAGTGGCAATCAACTTGAACACAGCATAGAGATGATGGCCAGAGTCTGTTTTTAGGTTTAGAGGCAAATGCTGGGGATAACTCTCTTGCTCTTCTTCCCACAGTGCCAATAAATCTTTTACATTCACCTGAGAGTGCAGATGGTGTGTCGGTTTTAGGCCACAATCTAAAGATGGCCATCCAACACTGCAGTACTCCCTCAGTACTGCACTGGGAGTGTAAGCCTAGATTGTATCCTCAAATCGTTGGAGTGCGGTTTTAACCCATAACTTTCTGACACAGAGGTGAGAGAGGTGCGCGTGGAGCCATGGCAGCACGGTAGCATTGTGGATAGCACAATTGCTTCACAGCTCCAGGGTCCCAGGTTCGATTCCGGCTTGGGTCACTGTCTGTGCGGAGTTAGCACGTCCTCCCCGTGTGTGCGTGGGTTTCCTCCGGGTGCTCCGGTTTCCTCCCACAGTCCAAAGATGTGCAGGTTAGGTGGATTGGCCATGATAAATTGCCCTTAGTGTCCAAAATTGCCCTTAGTGTCCAAAATTGCCCTTAGGTTGGGTTATGGGGATAGGGTGGAGGTGTTGGTCTTGGGTGGGGTGCTCTTTCCAAGAGCCGGTGCAGACTAGATGGGCCAAATGGCCTCCTTCTGCACTGTAAATTCTATGATCTATCTATGGCTGGCATCATAAGCGAAGGAAGATCTTCTCCCCAGTGACAGTGGCTTTCAGATGTGAGATTTCGGCAAGACTGTCTTAGCCGCTCAGTCTAACTGGTTCATCACAGTTCTTAATGAAGCATATCCCAATTTTCTATCACTTTTATACTCCATCCCAATCTTTCTAAGCTGCTTTTCTTTACATTCCAAAATAATGAATGTTTCAACTCACCAGCGCTACTACATCTGCCATGAGGCAGGATTCTTCATTCTTGTGTTCGAGAAGGTAGGAGCTTGGATTTAGTCCATGTGCAACACTTTATGGTTCATCCTCATCTCCAACAAGAGAGAACCTACCAATCGTCCCTTGACGTTAAAAGCATTATCATTGCTAAATTCCCCCACTACCAATATTCTGGGGGGTTCCCACTGACCAGAAACTGAACTAGACCAGCCGTATAAACATTGCGGCGACCAGAGCAAGCCAGAGGCTGGGAACCCTGCGGTGAGTAACTCACCTCCTGACTCCCCAAAGCCTGTCCACCATCTACAAGGCACAAGTCAGGAGTGTGATGGAATACTCTCCACTTGCCTGGATGAGTGCAGCTCCAACAACGCTCAAGAACTTCAACACAATCCAGGACAAAGCAGCCCCGCTTGATTGTTACCCTTTCCTCCACCTTAAACATTCACTCCCTTCACCACCGATGCACAGTGGCTGCCATGTATACCATCTAAAGATGCACTGAAGCAACACACCAAGCCTCCTCCAACAGCACCTTCCAGACCTGCGACCTCTACCACCTAGAAGGACAGGGGCAGTAGATACATGGGGACACCATCATCTGCAGGTTTCCCTCCAAGTTTTACATCATCTTGACTTGGAAATATATCGGCCGTTCCTTCACTGTCACGGGTCAAAATCCTGGAACTCCCTCACTAACAGCACTGTGGGTGTACCTACATCAGATGGACTGCAGCGGTTCAAAGTGACGGCTCACCACCTCCTTCTCAGGGGCAATTAGGGATGCCCTGGCCAGCAATGCCCACATCCTGTGAAAGAATAAATAAACAAGTCATCATCATTATCCATGACCACCAGCATCAGGGTTTCAAAGACATGGCTGGGAGAGAATAAATGTTTGATGACTACAGATGGCTGAATAAAGAAAAGAATGAACTTGCATTTATGGGCACCTTGCATGACCATAGGACATCCCTGAGCATTTTCCAGCCAATTTTGAGGTATAATCATTGTAGCAATATAGGAAACGTAGCAGCCAATTCGCAAAGAGAAAATTCGAACAAACAGTAAGTTAAGTGACCAGATAATAATGGGCGCGATCTACCAGCTGCATCCCACTAGAATCGCCTCCCTCGGGCTTCCCGACAGCTGTTGGTTGAGGGATAAATAATGGCCAGGACTCCTTTGCTCTTCTTCACATGACGTTAGGGGATCTTTTATATCCACTTGGGAGGACATTCGTGCCTCAGCTTAACATCTTATCCAACAGTTGGCATTTCTGCCAATGCAGCACTCCTGCGAGAGTGTACTCTAGTATCAGCCTCGCATTTGTGTTGAAATCTCTGGAGTGAGTCCTGAACTCACAAACATCATAACTCAGAAGGAAGTGTATTGCTCACTGAACCCGAGCTGACACTAGCAGTGTATGACAGAACTGAGCAGGTCAGAAGGTGCCGGATTCAATGTCTGATCTGGTTGTGACACAGACCATCACTGAGACACTACGAGCTGGATTCTCCAATTTTGGGGCTATGCCCCACGCCGGCATGGAAATCTGGCGCAAAATGCACCACCCACCCCCACAGTGCCCTCGACCCCGAATAATGTCCCCCCACCCCCCCCTGCCCACGGATAGGCCCTCCCCCGACTGTGGCAGCCCTGGACTGAGTCTGCAGCCGCCATGCTGAGTTCCCGATGAGCGAGTCCACGCCGTCGGGAATTCGGCCGGTCGGGGGCAGAGCATCGGGGGGGCAGGCACCAGGCAGCGGCCTGAGGCCATCGATACGGCGCGCGCTGTGGATGGGGCGAAGCATTGCAAAAGCGGCGCCGCCCCCCGATTCAGTTGTGAAACGTGATTCTCCGGCCGTTTGCCGAACGCAATTTCGCCGTTGGCCACCGGAGAATCCAGCCCTACCATTATCCTCAGAAAACGTCAAATAGGGAGCAATAAATATCAATGAGAATTCCAGAATTCCCACTCCGGGTCGGTGTCTGCTGATCACCAGGACACGGGAAGATTCTCACGATTTAGGTTTCCCCATGGAGAATGGCAACAGAGAATGGGAGAAA
The DNA here is from genome assembly GCF_047496885.1 of Scyliorhinus torazame. Taxonomy (NCBI): domain Eukaryota; kingdom Metazoa; phylum Chordata; class Chondrichthyes; order Carcharhiniformes; family Scyliorhinidae; genus Scyliorhinus; species Scyliorhinus torazame. The sequence goes on from NC_092731.1 coordinate 30,787,955, forward strand.
ACCATTCGGCCCCTCGAGTCTTTTCTGCCAGTCAATTCGATCATGGATGATCTGCATCTTAACTCCACTTACCTGCCTTAATATCCCTAACAATCACAAATATTTATTAATCTCAGTTTCAAATATTTAAAAAAAAAAAAATTTAGAGTACCCAATTAATTTTTTCCAATTAAGGGGCAATTTAGCGCGGCCAATCCACCTACCCTGCACATCTTTGGGTTGTGGGGGTGGGACCCACACAAACATGGGGAGATTGTGCAAACTCCACACGGACAGTGACCCAGAGCCGGGATCGAACCTGCGACCTCAACGCCGTGAGGCAGCTGTGCTAACCACTGCACCACCGTGCTGAAATATTTTAAATGCCCCAGCAAACCCAACAGCTTTTTGGGAGCATGTTCCAGACTTCCACTCTCCTTTAAGTGAGGAATAACTTTCTGACATCACTCTAATTATAACGCTATCATTCCTTGATCTGGACTCTCCCACCAGAGCAAATAGTTTCTCTCTTTGTACTCGTGTCAACTTCTATAATCATCTTAAACACAATCAGACCATCCCATAATCTTTCATGTTCAGAAGAATACAAGTCTAGCCTGTACAGCCTGGTCCCTGTCATTTAATCCATTTTAACCCATTGGATAATTTTGGTGAATCTGCACTGCGCTCCGTCCAAGGTCAATACATCTCCCCTGAGGACGGCACGTGGCACAGTGGTTAGCACCGCTGCCTACGGCACTGTGGACCCGGGTTCGAATCCCGGCCCTGGGTCACTGTCCGTGTGGAGTTTGCACATTCTCCCCGTGTATGCGTGGGTTTCACCCCCACAACCCAAAGATATGCAGGGTAGGTGGATTGGCCACGCGAAATTGCCCCTTAATTGGAAAAAAAAAATAATTGGATACTCTAAATTTATATTTAAAAAAATACATCTCCCCTGGATTGTCGTGTCCAAAACTGAGCATGCATTCTAATTAGGCAGCAGGTATTGAGTGATCCAGAGTGAGATTCATACCTGGGAAAATGTGCAGAATGCAGAGCTCGCGTAGCCATCTCAAGCAACACCCCTCCCCGATAGAGCAGGAATGTACTCCGTGATCCAAACTGAAGGGCGCATGGTGCAGCCCTTTCCGAACCTCCCCTCTTTCTCTTTCCATCCGAAAGAGCAGTCATAAGCGGCACTCGCTTCACTGTTACCCGTCATATATGGATGAGCATGTGCAGTGACTGTGCCGGTGAGGTTGGGGGGGGCGGGGGGAGAAGAACCGGTCCTTGTTAGCAGTCTCCTTCAGAGAGGCTCTGAGATGGCCAAAGATTTACTAAGGCAGGTAGAATTGTGTGGGGACTTGGCTAAAATATTAATAAGGTTTAACCTGGATGAAATCACATTCAGACATACAAAACAACAGAAATTCAGCCCTTCAAATCCGTTTCCCATTCAGTTAGATCAGGGCTGATCTAGAACTTAACTCCATTTACCGGCCTTGTTTCTGAAGCATTAAACCCCTTCCTAACAAAAAACCGGTTTTGAAATTTTTAGTTAACCTGTCAAAGAGCTTGAGGCTGGTGGGAGAATAGAATGTTATTTAGACTAGCTAAAGAGTTTAAAATCAGTGTGATAGAAATCTAAAGGAGATGGCAAAAGCATTGGTTGTGAAGCCCAAATGTGAGGAACACCCAGAGAACAATGGGCAAGTCCTGACATTAATGCGCATGACCGGGTCGAACAACTGTTCTCCGTGACCGCCGCCTTGTTAACATATTAATCCCACACACTAACCACACGTAACAGAAACAAGTTTTTTTTATTCGTTCATGGGATTCATAGAATTTACAGTGCAGAAGGAGGCCATTCGGCCCATCGAGTCTGCACCGGCTCTTGGAAAGAGCACCCTACCCAAGGTCAACACCTCCACCCTATCCCCATAACCCAGTAACCCCACCCAACACTAAGGGCAATTTTGGACACTAAGGGCAATTTATAATGGCCAATCCACCTAACCTGCACATCCTTGGACTGTGGGAGGAAACCGGAGCACCCGGAGGAAACCCACGCACACACGGGGAGGATGTGCAGACTCCGCACAGACAGTGACCCAAGCCGGAATCGAACCTGGGACCCTGGAGCTGTGAAGCAATTGTGCTATCCACAATGCTACTATGTGGGCATCGCTGGCTGGATCAGTATTTATTGCCCATCCCTAATAGCGCTTGGGGGGTCAGTTAAGAGTCACCCACATTACAGTGGGTCTGGAGTCACATGTAGGCCTGACCAGGTAAGAACGGCAGATTTCGTTTACGAAAGGACATTAGTGAACCAGATGGGTTTTTACGGCAATTGACAATGGTTTCATAGTCATCACGAGACTTCTAATTCCAGATTTTTAATGAATTGAAATTTCACCATCTGCAATGACAGGACTTGAATCTGGCTCTCCAGAGCATTACTCTGGGCCTCTGCTTTACTGACAATACCACTATGCTACCGCCTCTTTTGCTAAAAGCTCAGGAGCTCCAAGAAGGTGATTCAAACAGAGGTTTATTTTCACCCCAAAAAAAGGCCACAATTTGGCGTACAGCACATAGGTCCCAACTGGGACCACTCATCGTGCTGGCCCCAATCTGGGTCAGCTTTTAAAGGTTGATTCTATGAGCCTGTTGTTGCTAACTTTTGCCTTAGTTTAATTGATCCGTTCTATCACCTTTGCTCTTGAGTCGCCAGGTATCTTTCTGATACCGCCACGTGGTTCAAGTCCGAGTAATGATCAATAATCCAACACACCGCTTAGTAAGATTTAAATCAAAGCACATTTATTGTACACAGTAATCACTACTCATGTACAAATTCTACGTCTAAGCTACTTCTACAGCTAACAGGCCAATACTTAACTTGGAACTGGCCCACCAGGTCAGGGAAATAAATGGCCTTTAATTCGGGTTCTGAGCCTGCGGGATTCGAAGTTGGTACAGATTGATAGCTAGGAGCGCCTACCTCGTAGCGAGCGTTGAAGTAAGACTTACAGTTCTGCCCAGCTGCTGTAGAGTTAAGAGAGCTGGAAGTGGTTGAAGAGAGCTGGAAGAGAGCGCCTTGAACTTGGGGCTCAATTCTTATAGTCCCCAGGGGCTTCCCGCTTTTCAGGACGGACCCTTGGTTCCAAGTGATTGGGCTTTGTTCCAATCACTTGGTTCGATATTCTCCAATGCTGGAGCGATTCCTTGATCGATGGGCAGTCTTGAGGTGGTTGTTCACCTCCCTTTGTGTAGGCTTCTGCTGGCGCCAACAAGTCTGGGTTGGCTTTGTGTGTCTAAAATGTTGCACATTGTTCCCAGGGATTGCTCATGAATATGCAGATGGCTGGTGTTTTGTTGTGCTGATGATTACTGGTATCGATCTTGTCTGGTCTTCCCAGAGGTGAATACACAGTCTACCTGCAGCTGCTTGTTTTAGTCCTGGTGGCTGATTTTCCAATCAGCCTTTGCCGTTCACCATTTTAAATCGGGGTTAGCCATTCTAAATCGGGAGTTAGCCATTTTAACTGGCTACAAGCCCCAGCTGATGGGCCTCCGCCTATCAGTGGAGGTGCTGGTTTTCCACAAGCCCCACAGGGAGATCAATCAGATCATTCCCCACCAGAGTCAGAAAGTCCCTCTGTTGCTGGATGTAGAAGAGGCTTCCTTTATCGTGTTGCCCCCAGTTGAGATCCAACAGCTGAGGAGCTGTGTTGGGGGGTGTATAATGCTCCGGGGAAGCCCCTGGGGACTATAAGAATTGAGCCCCAAGTTCAAGGCGCTCTCTTCCAGCTCTCGACCATCAGAGTAAGGGCTTTTGTGAAATGATGCCCACAGGCGTACTGGTGAAACTTTTTAACTGCAAATATCATGGCAAGTCCTTCCTTTTCGATTTGAGCGTAACGGCACTCTGGGTCAGCCAAGGTTCTTGATGCCGAGGCTATCGCCGCTCTGTCCCATCGTCCCACTGATGGGATAACACTGCCCCAATGCCATATGGGGAGTCGCCACACATGAGTTATCAGCGGTTTAGATGGGTTATAGTGCGTTAGTAGCCTGGGGGATAATAGCTGCTACTTTGCAAATGACTCTTTTTGTGGTGCCTTCCATGACTATTTTCTGGTGCTTGTTTAAGAGCGCATGCAGAGGCGTCAGTATGGTTACCGGATGTGGAAGGTATTTTCCATAATGGTTAATGAGTCCGAGGAATAACCTTAGCTCTGCCACATTCTCTGGGGTTGGGGCCTCCTTAATGGCTCAGACTTTCTCTTCTACTAGGTGCAGCCCATCTTTGGTACACTGCCCTGCATGTAGTTGAGAAGGTGCAGGACTGGCTGGGGTATAAATTTTGGGGTCTGCTGGGGGTCCCAGGTCAGGTGGTTGGGTTCTGGGCAGGGTGGTACCCTGGCATGCCCGCTGCCACCCGGGTACCCTTGGCACTGCCATCCTGGCATCTTTATACTGTCACCCAGATACCCTGGAAGTGCCACCTGTCAGGCTGCCCAAGTGGCACTGCGAGGCTGGCAGGTGCACTGCCAGGGTTCCAGGCTGGGAGTGCCAAGGTGTCCGGCTGTCGTGCCTGTGCAGGGATCCAGCCCCGGGGGTGCCCTGCCTTTGTGAAGTAGGGTGAGGGGGGCTCAGGATCCCCTAACAGGTAAGTTGGGGCATTGGGGAGGGTGTCTGGAGGTTGCGGTGGAGGGCGAGAGATCGAGGTGGCATTTAAAAATGGTGCCCTGATCTCTTCCTGCACTGACAAGCTGAGGTACGTGTGGCATCGGCAGGGCATTCCTCCCGTTTGATAGCGGGGTTGTTCTTGGTGCTGTTCGTGCCAAGAAACATCCCATTAAACCGCGCCCGAGGTTCGTATCCTGTTGCTCCCTGGGGCTTGGGAAAGCACTTATTTGGAACATCCAAAGAGGACTCTGCTCTGCACAGGGGCCGGGGATGGAGCCAAGTCCTGCGCTTTGATTCATATCCTGTCACCCCCCCCCTTGTGGTTGGAACTTTTTTATTTGACTGAACAGATTTTTTCTCTTTTTAATTTGGGCATTTTTCCCTTAAGGGTTTTTTACATCTTCTCTTCATCTGAGTGAGCAGTCTGCTGTTATAAATCCTGGTTTGGTTTGGTGGTCCACAGAGGTTCCCCTTATTTTACCGGGGAGGATGGGGGTCCCCCCACCTCCCTGCCCCACTGCCTGGGCATCCAATTGTTGGATCTCTTGATGATTCTTCTCTTCGGTGGTGGGGCCTCCAGGTTGGGGCTGGCGTAAGTAATTTTTGAGCAGCAGTGGGGAGGTGCACTGCCCTGGGTGCGAGCGAGGGAGTTCAGGACCAGCTGGGGTATAGGTTTTGGGGTGTGCTGGAGGCCCCAGGGGTGCTGATTTATGTGTCGAGTGGGCTGGGCTAGGCCAGTGTGAGATCCTGTTGCCGCCTGGAGCTTGGGCTTTCCCTTCCTGAAGGCACTTAATAGGGACATCCTGAGAAGGTCCTTCTGTGCGCAGGGGCCTGGTGTTGAGCCGAGTCTTGTACTCTAGCTTGTATCCTGTTGCGTCCCTTGTGATCGGGAACCTTCTTGTTCGATCGAGTAGATTTTTTCTCTCTCTCTTTTTCATCGACGAGGGTGGGCAGGGAATATGGAGCCATGTTTGTTATCCTGAAATACACTCTTGGTCTTAGTTCTTCATTCCTTTTGCTGGGAGGCATTGACGCCACGGATCATAATCCGAATATATAGCTGGTGGTCCTCTCTGTATAATTGCATGGAATGATGTTGGTTCTGTGCTGGGCCTGAGACTGGGGTTATGTTGCGTTGTGTGGTATATATGTAACACCCCTTTCGAACTAGGGTTTTTGTGAATTCATGTATGTTGAGCCATGACTTTTTCTTGTGGCGCTGGTCCATTCCTGTGGTTTTTTGTTGCATTATTTGTCAAAGTGTAAAATTTCACACACACACACACGCACACGCGTGCGAGAGGGGTTGAGCAACGTCAATTATCACATGTATAAAATACAAGCGTAAATTAAATCACCTACCTTACCAGAGGGACAAGGCGGCGCGGGTGGGCTCCGGGGTCTTGGGGGGGTCGCGGGGCGATCTGGCCCCGGGGGGTGCCCCCACGGTGGCCTGGCCCGCGATCGGGGCCCACTGATCCGCGGGCGGGCCTGTGCCGTGGGGGCACTCTTTCCCTTCCGCCTCCGCCACGGTCTCCACCATGGCGGAAGCGGAAGAGACTCCCTCCACTGCACATGCGCGGGAATGCTGTCAGCGGCCGCTGATGCTCCCGCGCATGCGCCGCCCGGAGATGTAATTTCCGCGCCAGCTGGCGGGGCACCAAAGGCCTTTTCCACCAGCTGGCGGGGTGGAAATTCCTCCGGCGCCGGCCTAGCCCCTCAATGTGGGGGCTCAGCCCCCAAAGGCGCGATGCCCGTCTGATTTGCGCCGTTTTGGGCGCCAGTCGGCGGACATCGCGTCGTTTCCGGAGAATTTCGCCCCTGAAGTCAAATGGAAGGTTTATTCAGAGGGGAGGCTGACTGACGTAGGACTGGTTCATCTTTCCAAAGTGAGACTCCCACGATGGGAGAGAGGCACGTAGAGTGAGTTGGACTGGAGGCACGGGCTGCAGTTTCTGATGAGGGCCAGAGTTATTTTTGCTCGCGCAAGTTTGATGGTAGGAAGCTCAGGCTGTTGACTGGAGTCCTGTTCTCATGGAGGTCAAAACAGTAACCGCCGGAGTTCAATTCCACAGGACAATATATCTGTGCAGCTTGGGGGAGGTCAGGTAGCATGCCTCCCACCACCACTCCTCCATGTGGGACAAAGGAGGTTTATTACGATGGCTGGAATGCTGGGTGTTTAATTGGAGTCAGCATTCCTTTTGTTCTTGGAGATACTGGTTTTGAGTTGTTAAATGAGGCTCTCTTGTTGAAGGCAATAGAGCCACAGCGATCTACAGCACAGAAAACGCCCTTCGGCCCATCGCGCCTGCGTCTGTCAAAAACAACCACCTAACTATTTAGGATCACCTAATCCCATTTTCCAGCATTTGGCCCATCGCAAGTGCACATCTAAATACTTCTTAAATGTTATGAGGGTCTCTGCCTCAATCTCCCTTTCAGGCAGCGAGTTCCAAACTCCCACCACCCTCTGGGTGAAAACGCTTTTCCTCACATCCCCTCTAAACCTTCTGTCCCTTACCTGAAATCTATACCTCCTGGTCATTGATCCCTCCACCAAGGGGAAAGGTTTATTCCTGTCTACTTTATGCCCCTCATAATTTTATACATCTCAATCAGGTCCCCCTTCAGTCTCCTCTGCTCCAAGGAAAACGAAAACAATCCCAGTCTATCTAATCTCTCTTCATAGCTAAAACTCTCCAGCGCAGGCAACATGCTGGTAAATCTCCTCTGCACCCTTTCCAAGTTCTTTCACATACCTCCAGTAATGTGGATTTCAGAACTGCACACAGTTCTCTGACTGTGGCCTAACCAACATTTTTATACAGTTAGAACAGTTATTGCTTCGGCCATAAGCACCATTATGAGAGATTAGAAGTTGCGAAGGTTGTTTGAAATTTGCTGAAGCAGACTCATTGTCTCATTGTGTTGGCTGGGTTGGAATGTTTATGCTCGGCCAGACGTTTGAGGCCTTTTTTAACTTTGAAACTGCTGGACAATATATATATTTTAGATATTTTCCCTCTCAAAGGGGCTGGTTTAGCACAGTGGGTTAAACAACTGGCTTGTAATGCAGAATAATGCCAGCACCGTGGGTTCAATTCCTGTACCAGCCTCCCCAAACAGGCACCGGAATGTGCGGACTAGGGGTTTTTCACAGTAACTTCACTGAAGCCTACGTGTGACAATAAGCGATTATTATTATTATTACATCTCAACCATGACAAAGTCAACGGGGATGGGGGGAGGAGGGGGAAATCTCTCCACTATTTGGAGTCATTCCTTGCACAAAGAAAGACGGTTGTGGTTGTTGAAGGCCAATCATCTTGGCCCAGGACATCGCTGCAGGAGTTCCTCAGGTTTGTGTCCTAGGCCCCAATATCTTCAGCTGTTTCATCAATGAACTCCCTTCCATCAAAAGGTCAAAAGAGGGAATGTTTGCTGATGATTTCACAATGTTCAGCACCATTTGCAATTCTTCAGACACTGGTGCAGTCCATGTTCAAAGGCAACAATCCCTGGTCAACATTCAAACTTGCTCTGAGAAGGGACAAGTACCACACAAGTGCCAGGCAATGATTACCTTGAATGAGAGAGAATCTAACTATCTCCACTGACATTCAATTGTATTGAAAGTCATTGTATTGAATTGTATTGAAGTCCCAAAAGACGTGCTGTTAGGTGAATTGGGCATTCTGAATTCTCCCTCCGTGTACCCGAACAGGCGCCGGAATGTGGCGACTCAGGGATTTTCACAGTAACTTCATTGCAGTGTTAATGTAAGCCTACTTGTGACATTCATAAAAATTATTATTCTTATTATTAGCATTGCCAAATTTGATTTGATTTATTTGATTTGAATTATTGTCAGGTGATCAAGGTTCAGTGAAAAGCAGTGTTCTGCGCACAGTCCAGTCAGATCGTTCCATACATGAAAAAGCATAGACATGATAAATACACAATGTAAATACATAGACACAGGCACCAGGTCAAGCATCCAGAGTGTAGTACTACATAGTAGAGGTGGTGAGTGAAGAGATCAGTTCACTCCATAAGAGGGCCATTCAGGAGTCTGGTAACAGCGGGGAAGAAGCTGTTTTTGAATCTGTTAGTGCGTGTTCTCAGACCTTCGTATCTTCTGCCCGATGGAAGGAGCTGGAAAAGAGAATAACCCGGGTGGGAGGGGTCTTTGATTATGCTGTTCACTTTCCCAAGGCAGCAGGAACTGCAGGCAGAGTTTCACGTGATAGACTAGGCTGTGGTCACGACTCTGTCGTTTCTTACGGTCTTGGGCTGAGCGGTTGCCATACCAGGCTGTGATGCCGCCAGATAGGATGCTTTTTATGGTGCATCTGTAAAAATTGGTGAGAATCAATGTGGACATGCCAAATTTCCTTAGTTTCCTGAGGAAGTATAGGCACTGTTGTGCTTTCTTGGTGGTAGTGTCGATGTGGATGGACCAGGACAGATTGTTGGCGATGTGCACACCTAGGAATTTGAAGCTGTCAACCATCTCCACCTCGGCACCATTGATGCTGACAGGGGTGTGTACGACACTTTGCTTCCTAAATTCAATGACCAGCTACTTAGTTTTGCTGATGTTGAGGGAGAGATTGTTGTTGTTACACCACTCCAATAGGTTCTCTATCTCCCTCCTGTACTGACTCATCGTTGTTTGAGATCCGACCCACTACAGTCATGTCATCAGCAAACTTGTAGATGGAGTTGGAGCCAAATTTTGACACACAGTCATGTGGCAAATCCCCGTCTATCAACATCTTGGGGCTTACAATTGACCAGAAATTGAACTGGACCAGGCACATACAAGCATTTGAGCATACAAAATAGGAACAATAGTCCATTCAGCCCTTCAACTCTGCTCCGCCATTCACTAAGATCCTGGCTGACCTAATTGTGGCCTCAGTGTAACAATCCTGCCTATCCCCGATACCTTTTGATTCCTTTGTTAGTCAAGAATCTATCTACCTTTGCATTAAAAATATTCAATAACCTTGCTTCCATCACGCGCTGACTCATGACCCAATAGAAAAAAAAAATCATAGCTCCATCCTAAACTGTCCCTGGTTCTGGTCGCACCGACAAGGGGACACATCTTTCAGCCTGCCAAGTTCCCTCTGGTCCTTATATTTCGATAAGATCACCCCCTTATTCTCCCAAACTCCAATGGATACAGGCCCAGCCCATCCCACATTTCCTCATAAGATAACCCCCTCATCTCAGAAAAGTGTTGAATGAACGTTCAATGAACTACTTCCAATGCAATTATATACTTTCTTAAATAAGGAGACCAAATAAGAAAACTGTACTCAGGACTCCAGATGTGGTCTCACAAATGCCCTGTACAACTGTACAACACTATATTCCATCTGCATTTGTTAAACTACTCACTTATCTATATCTCTTTGCAGGCATGTTATGTCCTCTTCATAGCTTATTTTCCTACCTATAATTGCCAGCAGTCAATTTAGCAACTTTAGCTTTTCGTTCTAAGAATTTCCTCAGTACCTGATGGATCCCTGTGTCTATTTGGAACCCTGGATATCCATTATCCCTTCTTAGTTCCCAAATAACAGAGGTCAAGTCTGTGCTTTTTGGCAAAGTTCAGTTGAACTTTACTTGTCAGCTTGTGCCACTGGTAAACTTTATTTGTCAATACAAGATTAGGTCAGATTGATTGTTTTTTGCGAATACAGTAATTGAGTTTTCATTCAATTATAAATCGACAAAATCGTAGTAATTCTTCAAATCATAATACACAGTATAAAATGACTGGGTGATTTAAACAAAAAAAATGCCGATTTAGCAAAAGCAAGCAAAGAAAATAGGTTTCAGAAAGAGATAGATTGATTCCGCAATGGATTTTTCCATCCCGACAAGTGATTCTTAAGGAGGTTATTATCTTAAGGTCTTGCCTTCTTTACAGCTGTGATTGGCTTTAACTAATTTATAATTCGCTCAATTCGGCCAAACCGTTTGTCCGTCAATTTAAGAGAGATATGTATTTAAATATATTGGTGTAATATTGGTGTGAATTTCCAATTCCATCGCTTGAAAAAAACACATTCTTCACTAGGAATTATCACCCTAGACTGGCTGTTACCGTAGAAACAGAACTGCCCGTTCTTTCACACAATGGGGCCTTTTAGCTATTTGACGTCACTGTTCTTACAATCTTAAGTAAGTCTCAAGCAACTTGCAAAATGTTTCCAGCTATTCTGCTTTCACTCTCATGGTTAATATGATTTAGTTAATTACTCTTAATGAGTTCTCAATTAAACCTTTTACGTATATCATCTATAGCTAACTAGAAAAGCCAATTTCTATCAATACCCTTTCCCTCGTGATTGCCATCGTCTTAAGCCCCTCCATCGCCTTTCATCTCTTGGTTCACAATTATTACTGGGATGTTACTTGTAACGCCTAGTAATTACAGATGCAAAATGTTTGTTCAATTCATCCACCATTTCTTTATCTTTCATTTTTATTTCCCCACACTCACTCGTTACAAGGACCAACACTCACTTTAGCCACTCTTCATTTTTAAATCCTTGCCGAAACTCTTACTATCTGTTTTTTATATTTCTAGGTATTTTCCCTTGTATTCTAATTTCTCCCTCATTATTCTTTTTGTCATTCTTTGCTGTTTTTTTATATTTTGTCCAATCTTCTGATCTCCCTTCAATCATGGCAGAATTGTACACTTTTTCATTTCATTTGATACTATCTTTAACTTCCTTACTTAGCCAAGGATAGTGAACCCTTCCCCTATTTCTTTCGCATCAGAATCTATATTTGCTGAACATTATGAAATATGTACATAAATGTCTGTCACAGCATCACTAATTTCACAGCTCACTTTAGGATGTTTTTTTTTTTAATTCATTTTTTTTACGGGATGAGGGTTTCAATGGGTAGACCAGCATTTGTTGCCCATCCCTAATTTCCCTTGAGAAGGCGGTGGTGAGCTTCCTTCTTGAACCGCTGCAGTCTATATGCTATAAGGGAGGGAGTTCCCAGATTTTGACCCAGAGACAGTGAAGAAACGGCCGATATATTTCAAGTCAGGATGGCGAGTGACTTGGAGGGGAACTTCCAGGTGCTGGTGTTCCCATGTGTCAGCTGCCCTTGTCCTTCTAGATGATAGTGATCATGGGTTTGGAAGGTGCTGTCTAAGGAACCTTGGCGAGTTCCTGCAGTGCATCTTGTAGATGGTACACACGGCTGCCACTGCGCGTCGGTGGTGAAGGAAGTGAATGTTTTCGGAAGGGGTGCCAATCAAGCGGGCTGCTTTGTCATGGTTGGTGTTGAGCTTCTTGAGTGTTGTTGGAGCTGCACTCACCCAGGCAAGTGGAGAATATTCCATCACACTCCTGACTTGTGCCTTGTAGATGGTGGACTGACTTTGGGAGTCAGGAGGTGAATTACTCGCTGCAGGATACCTCTGACCTGCTCGTGTAGCCACATTATTTATATTTCTACTCCAGTTCAGTTTGCGGTTAATGGTAACCCCCAGGATGTTAATAGTGGGAGAGTCAGTGATGGTAATGCCGTTGAATGTCAAGGAGCGATAGTTTGATTCTCCCTTATTTGAATTGGTCATTGCCTGGCACTTGTGTGGCGCAAATGTTACTTGCCCTGTCTTCATACCCTCATACTTGCCTTTGCTTTTGTTCAAAACACAAATTTTTGACTCACTCTTCTCGCCCTTAAACTGAATGTGAAATTCAATCATTTTACAATCACTGCTACCTAGAGGCTCCTTTACTATGAGCTCATTGATCAGTCCTGTCTCGCTGCACATCAGATCTAGAATAGCCTGGCTTGCTGTAGAACATTCTGCTCTGAGAAACTGTCCTGAAATAGTCTATAAACTCATCTTCCAGGCTATCCTTGCTACTTCCAGAACATAACTGCAGGAGCTCCTCAGAGTTGTGCCCTCGGCCAATCCATTTTCAGCTGCTTCACCAATGACCCTCCTTCCATCATAAGGTCAGAAGTGGGGATGTTCGCTTGAGGAATTGAACAAACGAATGTGATATAAAATAGTTAGTTCAAATATTAGTTACAGTAATGTGGATGTGATCAGTCTAATAGTAGTGAGTTCACAGACAAAGGATTTCAGAAAGCATGGCAAGGAAGGGGGGAGGGGTGTCTGGTAGAGGATGGGAAAAGGATGCTGGGTAACAAGAGGCCCAGGGTTAAGGAATGCGAAGTGAGCCAATCAGGATGTATGGCCAGGTCAGGAGGGGTATAGGGTGACCGATGGGAATCGTGTATGTGAAACTTGATGCCATTTGAATGTATTTGCAGAGATCTCTTTGTCTCCAACCTCATTCATTTGCGAGGGGTCCAGGAGACAGTTTCTGTGTTCTGAGTCTCTGTGAAGCGAGTCAGACTTGCAAGTTGGTTAAAAATAAATAATACTATACCTACAAATCCATCTCAAGTTTTATTGAGGCCAGACTGACGGGTAAAGAAATTAATATTGTCACGCTGGTGATTGCACAATGTTTCACACCATTTGTGCTTCAAATAGTGAAACAGTCCATGTCCAAATTCATCAAGATCTGGACAATATCTAGGCTTGGGCTGACAAATGGCAAGTAACATTTGTACCATACAAGTGCCAGTCAATGAGCATATCCAACAAGAGAGAATCTAACCATCACCCCTTGATGTTCAATGGCATTACCATCACTAAATCCCCCACCATCAATATCTTGGGGGTTACCATTGACCAGAAACTCAACTGGAACAGCCATATAAATATTGTGGCTACAAGAGCAGGTCAGAGGCTAGAAATACGACAGTGAGTAACTCACCTCTTGGCTCCCCAAAAGCTGGCCATCATCTCCAAGGCATGAGTCAGGAAGGTGATGGCATTCTCTCCACTTGCCTGTATGACTGCAGCCCCAACAACACCCAAGAACATTGACACCATCCAGGACAAAGTAGCCAACTTGACTGGCGCCTCTTCAAAAAACATTTACCCACGACACCAGCAATGTGCAGCGGCAGCTGTGCGTACCATCGAGAAGATGCAGCGCAGGAATTTACCAAGGCTCCTCAGGCAGCACCTTCCAAACTCACAACCACTACCATCTATCAGAATAAGGGAAGCAGACACATGAGAACAGCACTACCACTCCTCCAAGCCACTCACCATCCTGACTTGGGACTATATCGGCCGTTCCTTCACTGTCGCTGGGTCAAAATCCTGGAACTCCCTCCCTAACAGTACTGTGGGTACACTGTGGCTCAAGAAGGCAGCTCACTGTCCCTTTCTGAAGAGCAATCAGGGATGGGCAATAAATGCTGTCTGAACCAGCAACACCCACATTCCAGAACTGAAGAAAACAAAAATCTGATCTATCCAATATATACGTAGATTTAAATCACTCATGATTATCACCATACCTTTGTCACAAGTCCCCATTATTTCTTCCTATATACCCTATCCTCAGTGTTTTTATTGTTAGGGGCCTATGAACTACTCCCACGAGTGACATTCTAACCTTTACTATTGGTCATGTCTACCCAAACTGATTCTACACCTTGAACATTTGAAACATACATTCCCTCTTGTACTAAATTTAATCTTTCACCGGGATGACACAATCTTTAACAGTTCGCTCTCCAGTGATATAACTGACAAGTTATTCCATCGACATAAGTGTTAAAGCATTTTTATAGACATAACATTAATTGGGTTGCAGCCCATTGTGAATGTGTCAATGTATTGCTAGGTCACACGATGCTTTGGCACGTTTTTCACAGTCGAGACTTGAAAAGGTTTTCCCCCAGTATGGATTCCAATGCACTGTCAAATCACTGTTTACATACAGTTTACATTCTCCAGCATGGATTCTTTGGTGCACTGTCAAGTCATCAATTTTGTTAAATGAATGTTTACACACACATTCTTTGATGCGCTGTCAAGTTACAGGATTTACTAAATCATTTTTGACACTCTATACATTGAAAAGATTTCTCCCTGGTGTGAATTTGTTGACGCTTTAAATGGCTGGATTGCTCAAAGCGCTTTCCACACAGGAGCATATCGATATGACTTCTCCCTGGTGTGAGTTTTTGCAGTCAATCAGGTTGCTGTGGTGATTGAATTGCTTTTTAGCTTCTCCACACACACTAAACATTTCAAGCCCCTTTGAGTTTGTCGATGCACGATCAAGCTGCTGGATGGTTCGAACCGTTTCTTACGCACAGAACAGCCAAACATTTACTCCCCTGCGTAAGTTGTTCAATGGACTGTCAAAGCACCAGAGGCGCGAGGTCGCTTCGTACACCATGTGCATTCAAATGGCCTCCCTGCTGTGTGAATGCACAGCTCTGGGTCACCTGGACCCCTTACCACACATGTAACACTGGCTGCTGCCTCGGTCCTGAATGTCCAATGTCTGTCGAGAGGATTTTGGTGATTCCAATGTTCCTGGCTGGTTACTTTTAATGTTTCCACGTTGACTCATTGTAATTCTCTGTCTACCAGGGGCAGCACGGTGGTGTAGTGGGTTAGCCCTTCTGCCTCCCGGCGCCGAAGTCCCAGGTTCCATCCCGGTTCTGGGTCACTGTCCGTGTGGAGTTTGCACATTCTCCCTGAGTTTGTGTGGGTTTCGCCCCCACAACCCAAAAATGTGCAGGCTAGGTGGACTGTCCACGCTAAATTGCCCCTTAATTGGAAAAAATGAATTGGGTGTTCTAAATTTTTTTTTTAAATTCTCTGATAACCAAACCTCAAATAACAAACAATTTAATTCCTAAACATTCTGTAGGTTCATTTCAGCTACAAATATGTTCAATTGCTTTCAGTAGGTATCTGATTGAATGACCTAAAGCAGCACCAATCTTGTTGTTTTTCAAAAGTACTCATGTTGGACACAAAACAGCTGTACAATTTCCCACTAATATTGGCAGAGCTCCCCTCAGCATTACAGTGCATTATCAGCTCTTGTTGTTGGCTCAACAATAATCATTTTATTTAATTATTGTCAAATTAGCAACATTTCTCAGCTACAGACCCATCAGCAGGTACACACTTCTTTGTTTTTTAACACAGCTCTAAGATGCACTGGGTGCCAATGCCTTAGCTGCAACATATTGATGATACAAGATGGTTGTGAGCTTTTTATATTGAATGCTCCCAATCTTGTTGACTTACTGAAACCATACACTGCCACTTCTGCTAGAGCAAGCTTGCAGTTATGATTAAAACCAACTGCATTTCATTTCCATTAATGACCTTCCATTGATCACTGGACTCTGAACATTTCTATGTTGGTGCACATTATAAATATGGGATTAGCATCAATATAATTTGTGCCTTTAGTGAGCTTTTAGGGTCCCAAATAATGGAATTATCACTTGGGCCGATATGTACATTCTATTAGGATAAAGGACAAGAACCCCAAACAATATTGTTAAATTTGTAAAACTATGAGGACAGGATACTTTACCCCAGGAGTTGTGACTCTGACCAATAGGTATCTTTTATGTTGAAACAAGCTTTAATTTAAACAAAATTAACCACAGTCACATCAAAGAAAATAGTTTAACAATTAGCAGTTAAACAGTTCTCAAACACAAAGAAAAACTTATACTTACTATCCATACCTGCTACTAACTCCAATTTAGCAACCCAATACAGTTCAAATGGCACTTATAAATAAAGTTAACAAAACAGGTTTACTTGGTCAGTTGTGCAGGCCTTTGGAGTGAGTTTCTTTCAAGAGCAGATTCAGTGCACTACTGCTCAACTTTGCAGCGTTAGGCAAAACTGCTGTTCAACTTCAAATACTTCTGTCTTGTCAGACTCAAATCTTATGGCAAACTGCAAAGCTACAGACAGACCTGGTTCCTCCCATGATTTACATCTGTAACCCACTAAGATGTCACATGCCCTGCTTAGCTAGGACTAAATACAACCACTCATAAATGATCTACTCTCCAGGGAATTTCCAGCAATCATAACAATATTCCATCCGCCCTTTACCTGTAAACATGTAAATGGTTAGAATCAATCATCACCTCACCTTTTATGATTTCTTAATTACAGATTTAGCAGATGCACGGTCTGGATACCTTAACCCAGGTTCTTTAAAAATATTACTGCAATAAATATAAACTTTAACCCAGAAAATACAACTATATACCAATTAATACATTCATCACAATTCTGACATAAGTGCTCCCTCATCCCTGCAGTCTAGATGTACAATTACTGATATTGCACTGTTTCAGTTCCTCCAAAACAGGTTTGTAGCTGTAATGCTAAATCTCAGCCAGGGATTGTGTTCATGATGTGATTCCTGCAAAACAAATTATCTAGCCCAAAAAGTATTTAAACATTGCATTGTCATTTTAAAACCAGAGTAATGCTCACCATGAACCGGATAACAACTGATATACATTATGGTCTTGTTAACCATTAACGACTTTATATCGGTGGAACAGAGGAATTGATAAATTCCCCACTGTCACAGAATGATACAGCACTGAAGGAGGCCATTTGGTCCATCACCCCTGTGCCAGCTTTTTGAAAGAGTTGACCAATGTTATCCCACTCTCCTCGTGCCTCAACATCCTGCAAACAGTTCCCTTTAAATATTTATTTAATTCCCTTCATGAAACGTAGCACTGAATTTGTTTCCACCACTCCTCAGGTAATGCAATCCAGCTCATAGAAACTGACTGTGTGAAGGTACTGAAACTGCAGTGTATGGTTGACTATCTCCCAGCCTTACAGTGCCATCTCCTGGTGTGATGAAGTTAGAGCAAAAAGTATCAAAGTGTGAATTCACTGCAAGAAGCTGGTCTGGTCTCGTTGTAAGTAAACCAACAGGGGTAACACATGGACTGCCCAGAAAACTGAGGGGACTCCATTAACATAATTAAACATAATAGTGTCAGATTTAGAGGAAGCCTTGTATTCTGTTGTTGAACAGTTACCAAGGCGACATATTTTGTGTAACAGGCTCATTTAGTACCCGATCAAAATTGACATGCAACCTGCTGCTTTCCTTTTGCTATATAGCACCAACAAAATTATGTCCTTTCAGAAAGATCTGAGAAAGCTACTGGCAGCTCATGACAGCAGGGGATTGGAGGGGCAAGCTAATATAAATATCAGACTCATGTGTAGAGGCCAAATGTGTGGCCCCTCCTTGGTGCCAGGGTGAAGGACATATGGAAGCAAGTGGAGAAACTTTCGGAAAGGAAGGGACAGCTGCTAGAGGTCAATGACATTGAATAAAGGGGTGGCCCCTCCTTGGTGCCAGGGTGAAGGACATATGGAAGCAAGCGGAGAAACTTTCTGAAGAACAAAAAAACAAGAGTATATTTTATCTCAGGATTACTCCCTGAAAACCGCTGGAGAGCGGAGGCACGGACATTAGATCCATTAATGTGAGGCTAAGCAGAAGGCGCAGGAGTGAGAGTTTCAGACTCTGAGAACACTGGGGGCAGTTCTGGGACAGAGGAAAACTGCCTCAGACGTCACCTGAATCAGAAAAACACAGGAATAGACTTTGAGTCAGCTCCACCATTTAATACGATCACGGTTGACCCGAGTGTGGTCTTAGCTCCACCTTAATGTCTGCACCCTCTCCAGCCCCCCCATGACCCTCGACTCCCAAAAATCTGTTTACCTCTGCCTTGAATAAATTCAATGACCCAATCTCTACTGCTTTCTGGAGAACTGAATTCCAGAGTAACAACCTTCTAAAATGTATCCCTATCTTCATCTTAAAAGGAAAACCACTTATCAGATTGTCCAGCATTTTCTGTTTATATTTCAGATTCCAGCCTCTGTTGTAATTTGCTTTTATCTTAAAATCAACAGGTCGAGTGGAGGAGTGCTAATTGGCCTGGTAGAAGGTGGGTTAACTGTGAATGGGCCAGGGGGAGCGGGGAAAATTGGCTGATTTGGACGGCACGGTGACACAGGGGTTAGCACCACTGCCTCACAGAGCCAGGGACACGGGTTCAACTTCGGCCTCGGCGGGCTGTCTGTGTGGAGTTTGTACTTGCTCCCCGTGTCTGCGTGGGTTTCCGCCGGGTGCTCCAGTTTCAAAACTCCAAAGATGTGCAGGTGAGGTGGATTGGCCATGATAAATTGCCCCTTAGTGTCTAAAAGGGTTAGGTGGGGTTACTGGGATGGGCCTTGGTGGGATGCTCTTTCCGAGGATCGGTACAGACTCGATGGGCTGAATGGCCTCCTTCTGCACTGTAGGGATTCTTTGATGATCTATGATTTGGGATTGTGTCGGGGTTGGGGTGTCGGGCGACACGTTGGCGCCGTGGTTAGCACTGCTGCCTCACGGCACCTAGGACCCGGGTTCGATCCCAGCCCCCGGTCACTGTCCGTGTTGAGTTTGCACAGCCTCCCCCTGTCTGCGTGGGTGTCACCCCCACTACTCAAAAAAGATGTGCAGGGTCACGCTAAATTGCCCCTTATTTTGGGATTGCGTTTGGGGAGGGGTGGGGCTGGTGTAATGGGGCAGCACGGTAGCACAAGTGGATAGCACTGTGGCTTCACAGCACCAGGGTCCCAGGTTCGATTCCCCTCTGGGCCACTGTCTGTGCGGAGTCTGCTCGTTCTCCCCGTGTCTGCGTGGGTTTCCTCCGGGTGCTCCGGTTTTCTCCCACAGTCCAAAGACGTGGTTAGGTGGATTGCCATGCTAAATTGCCCTTTGTGACCAAAAAGATTAGAAGGGGTTATTGGGTTACGGGGATAGGGTGGAAGTGAGGTCTTAAGTGGGTCGGTGCAGACTCAATGGGCCAAATGCCTCCTTCTGCACTGTGTGTTCTATGTTCTCATGGCGGCGCTGCTACCCATACTGCCCCGCGGCTGGAAAAGCGCCCTATTCTTTCTGCACAGCTCGGCTGCGCATGCGCAGGCCTGGGCGGCTTCACAGCTCCGGGGTGCGCGCGGCGGAGGGAAGCACAATTCAAATGTAGGTCTATTGTTTTTTAAATGTCTGAGGATCCGCTGCCTCCCCTCAGCAGAGGCGGATACGGGTCGGAGCGTTTCCGCCCAACCTTAGTGAGGATCCAGCTTCGTTTTAATTCGCCGCGGTCCAAGGAGGATTCGAATTTAAAATCCCAACCGTCGCGGTCCCGGCTCCTGCAGCAAGATGGCGGGCATCACGTGACTGGGCGGGGCTTAGTCACAGGTCCGCCTGCACCCCCGGGTCCTAAAAGCTGCAGTTCAATCATTCATTCCCTCTCATTAGTAACCCTCTGGGTCCTAAAGGGACCATCGCTACATCTGCATCTCCCCTGGTCGTAAAGCGTCTCCCTTCCCCGAGTGGGCGGCACAGCGGTCAGCGCAGCTGCCTCACAGCGCCGGGACCCGGGTTCGTTTCTGACCTTGGGTGACTGTGTGGAGTTTGCGCTTTCTCCCCGTGTCTGCGTGGGTTTCCTCCCACAGTCCAAAGATGTGCAGGTTAGGTGGAGTGGCTGTGATAAATTGCCCCTTTGAGTCCAACAGTGAGGTGGAGTTGAGGGAGAGTGGGCTTAGGTGTTTCGGAGGTTCAAGCAGAAACGATGGGCTGAATGGCCTCCTTCGGCACTGTCGGCATTCTATGATTCTAACCCTCTGGGCCCCAGCGGTGGTGGAGTCCAAAACCAGGGGTCACACTCTTGAGGATACGGGGTAGACCATTTAGGACTGAGATGAGGAGAAGAGAGTGGTCGGCCTGTGGAATACGTTACCGCAGGAAGCTGTTAAGGCCAAAACATTGTGTTTTTAAGAAGCAGTTAGATTTGGCACTTGGGGAGAAGTGGATCAAAGGATATTTGGGAGGGGTGGTGAGGCAGGATCATACTATTGAATTGAATGGTCAGCCATGTCATAATAAATGGCAGAGTAGGCTCGAAAGGGCCGAATGGCCTCCTTCTGCTCCTATTTTCTATGTCCTAAAGGGACTCTCTCCCCCTAGTAACCCTCTTGCTCCTAAAGGGATTAACTCCCACACCGCCCGGTCTACCCATGGGGCAAAATTCTCCGACCCCCCGCCGGGTCGGAGAATCGCCTGGGGCTGGCGTGAATCCCGCCCCCGCCGGTTGCCGAAGTCTCCGGCACCGGAGATTTGGCGGGGGCGGGAATCGCGCCGCGCCGGTTGGCGGGCCCCCCCCCCCCGCTCGATTCTCCGGCCCGGATGGGCCAAAGTCCCGCCGCCAAAATGCCTGTCCCGCCGGCGTAAATTAAATCACCTACGTTACCGGCGGGACAAGGCGGCGTGGGCGGGCTCCGGGGTCCTGGGGGGGGTGGGGGGTGATCTGGCCCTGGGGGGTGCCCCCACGGTGGCCTGGCCCGCGATCGGGGCCCACCGATCCGCGGGCGGGCCTGTGCCGTGGGGGCACTCTTTCCCTTCCGCCTCCGCCACGGTCTCCACCATGGCGGAGGCGGAAGAGACTCCCTCCACTGCGCATGCGCGGGAAACTGTCAGCTGACGCTCCCGCGCATGCGCCGCCCGGAGATGTCATTTCCGCGCCAGCTGGCGGGGCACCAAAGGCCTTTTCCGCCAGCTGACGGGGCGGAAATTCCTCCGGCGCGGGTCTAGCCCCTCAATGTTGGGGCTCTCCCCCCAAAGATGCGGAGCATTCCGCACCTTTGGGGCGGTGCAATGCCCGCCTGATTTGCGCCGTTTTGGGCGCCAGTCGGCGGACATCGCGCCGTTTCCGGAGAATTTCGCCCATGGTTCCCAGTAGTGTGACCCTCTATTATACCAACATCATCCAAAAGGACAACATTTCTATGTCATGTACACTTCCAAGTTAGCCCTGGCTCCTCCCATTAATTACATATCTGAATCCCACTAACTTCCATAACCTGCTTAGCTAGGAGAAATACAATCCCTCATAAACTATCTACACTCCAGGGAAACTCCAGCAAAAAAACACGATTCCATTTGCCTTTTATCTGTAACCAAGTAAATGGTTGGAACGAATGATTGCCTCACCTTTTACGACTCTTAATTACAGCTTTAACAGACACAGTCTGGATACCTTAACCTAAGTTCTTTAATAATATTACTGCAACAAATATAAAGTACAATATATATCAATTTCTACATTCGTCACACAATACTCGCACATTGTCTCACTGAAAGCCTTTGACATTCAGTTCACTCTTTTGACTTATCGATATTTGCTCTTTCCAAGTCAAATATTTTAATGTTTGTACCTACTTGCTTCTCTAGCTCTTTCCTATTACTTGGTGGCCTGTCGTACCTCCCAGCCTTGCAACAGTGTCAGAGAACAAAAGTCACGCACTAATTATTGAACATTGATACAAAAGGAACATTCTGTGGATACTGGTAATCTAAAGTAAAACAGTAAATGCTGCGGATACTCAGCTGGTCAGGCAGCAGCTGGGGAGAGAAAAAACAGAGTTACTGTTTCAAGTTGATAATCTCTCGTCAGAAAGTTAGAAAGGTCACGGGTTTCGAACGAGGGAAGGGTGGGAAAAGAACAAAAGGGAAGGTCTGTGACAGGATGGAAGGTGGGAGAGATTAAGTGGCAAAAGAAGTGGCAGTGTAAGATCAACGGGAGTGGTCATGGGACAAGTGAAGCAACAAATGATGTGTCTGGAGGAGGTGTGAATGGCAGAATGATGCACAGCTACCATCCGAAAGAAGAAGAGAAAAGCGAGTGTAAAACCGAATCCTGCAAAGAAAAAGGAGACAAAATGGAGGCAGAGATTGTGATCAAAAATTGCTGGACTCAACCTTGAGTAAAAGTGCCTAATCAAACGGTGTGGGGTGGGATTCTCCATCCCGCCGCACCAATGTTCGTAAGTCATTGAGGATGGCAGGACATGTTGCGAGAGCTAGTAATAAAGCTTATGTTACCCTAGGTTTTATTAAGAGGACATTGAGTATGGAGTAATGAATCATGTTAAACTCATATAAGACACCAGTTAGGTGAGGAAGGATGTGAAGGCCTTGGAGAGAGTATAGAGGATATCCACAAGAATGATTCCAGGGATAAAGAACTATAACTATTGTTATAGGTCTGGGTTTACAGAACCCCACAGTGTTTCATGGAGTTCAACCGACCCACAACTTGTAATAGATTGTGGTGTGGGGAGCACACGGCGTAATTTCCAGGTGTAATCCAGCAATTATGGACAAATGGTTTTTAAAACAAAACAATGTTTATTCTATGAACTCAAGTTAACCTTTTAAAAACAAACATTGAATATCTTAACACTCATTACTTCAAAGATAACCCCAAAAGACTACAACACTAAATAATCCTTCAAACTGTTCCTTTAAACATCCAAAATACATCAAACCATCAAAAACAGACATGAGGTTACATTCAATATATTTATAGTCTTTGGATTGCAGACATGAACAGACCAGCTCTGAGTTTCTTCCTGCAGCTCACAGCAAAACACACAGACACTCCCAGCTGCCTTCTCAAACTGAAACTCAAAAAAGCAGAAGTGAGCTCAGCTCCCCCACCCTCTGACATCACTTCAGTAATATGATCAGCTCTATTTCTTAAAGGTACATTGCTTAAACATCCATTTCTTACAGGTACTCTTACATGACACTATGAAGATGGATTGCAGAGATTGGGAATGTTTTCCTCGGAGAAAAGGAGGCCGAGAGGAGGCCTGATAGAGATATTCAAGATCCTGAGAGGAATGAACAGGGTAAATAGCGAGAATCTGTTCCCACTCAAGAGAGCATCGAGGCCTAGAGGCTCAAGATAATTGGCAAAAGGAATAAAAGTGATGTGAGGAAATAAACTTTCACCCAGAGTGTGGTTGGAGGCTGGAATTAACTTCCTGAGAGGGTGGAGGAGGCAGGTTCGATCGAGGTCCAAAAGGGAATCGGATTGATATCTGAAAAGAAAGAATGTGGAAGGTTAAGAGCTTAAAGCAAGGGGAGTGGGATTTGGGCTGGTTTAGCTCAGTGGGCTAGACAGCTGGTTTGTGATGCAGAACAAGGCCAGCAGTGTTCAATTCCCGTACCAGCTTACCCAAACAGGTGCAGGAATGTGGCGACTATGGGCTTTTCACAGTAATTTCATACTTGTGACAATAAATGGTTATTATTATAATGTTCTTTCAGAGACCCAGTGTGGACTCGATGGGCCGAATGTGATTCTGTTGGGTAGCTTGACTGTCAGAGCACAGGAGAGCTGCACTGTTAGAGCTACTGTCTTCCGGACAAACCATTACATCGAGGATCCCGCTGCCTGCTTGGGAGGCTGTCAAAGATCCAAAAACACGATTAAAAAAGTCAGGATTTCTCCTGCCATTCTATCCAAATGTAGGCCAGACCGGGTAAGGACTGCAGATTTCCTTACCTAAAGGACATTAGTGAACCAAATGGGTTTTTATGACAATCGACAATGGTTTCAAGATCTTAGAGCCATCAGTAAAACTGTTATCACTATTGCTCCATTGGTGCCGGACACAAATGTCATTTTGTCTTCTATACCACCAACAACGGATACTTTCTCAGCCTTTTTCTCCATACCATTGCACCCGGAAAGTCAACATCTATTTGCTTTACATATCGGAATTAACAGTATTAAAAGAGACTTGAACGAGGGCCAGTTGTCTGCAGGCTCAACAGTCCCTCAATATGATGACAATATATTGATAGTCTCAGAGGGAGGGCTAGTTTGTCAACAGAATATATCACATCTGGCAGAAAGAGGGCATAGGGTCTCAATGGACAAGCTGCAATTCTGTCAGGAGACAGTTCAATATTTGGGATTTCAGCTTCAGCAAGGACAACGGAGGCTTGGGTCTGAAAGCGTACAGGCTGTAGCAAGGGTTCCAACTCCGCGTACGAAAAAGGGAAACCCTTACCTCCCTCGGCATGGTGGGCTATTGCAGGCAGTGGATCCCGGACTATAGAGAGATGGACACAGTATTGCGAAAGGCTACCCCTTCAGTTGTTACCTGGATCCCAGAGAGGGAGCAAGCATTTCGTAATTTGAAACAAGCCATGATTAGCACCCCTGCCTTGGGACTTCCTAATTTCAGCAAACCCTTTACTCTTTATTTGAATGAAGCAGGGGGATTTGCAACAGGGGTCCTGGTACAAGAGCGTTGAGGAGGGAAACGACACCTTGCCTATTACTCGGTGGTCCTATGTGCAGTGGTAAAGGGTATGCCAAGTTGTTGAAGAGCAGTAGCAGCCACGGCTGCCATAGTAGAAAAATCAGTACCCCTTGTACTCGACCACCCGTGTACAGTATTGGTTCCTCACTCTGTTTTGCTCCTGCTTAATTCATCCGCAACGCAGCATTTTTATTGAATTCAAATTTTGGCATCTGCCAAGGCGGGATTCGAACCAGGGTCTCTGGGCTTTTACCCTGGGTCTCTGGATTACTAGTCCAGTGACAATACCACGACATCACTGCCTCCCTGTGTGAGATCGCAGAAACAACAGTAAGCAGCAAGTACTCATAATTGAATGTGCTTCTGGGAATATACAACGGGCAGAATGGCCGGAGTTCAGCAATGACAGAAAGTGATGGTGAAAAGATCCATGGGGCATTACAACTGCACCCCTAGGAACCTCCACAATTGCCCCGTACAGGAGTGGTTAGCCCAATTCAATTAAAGTAGCAAAGAATGCCCCCTATTCTGGGACGTTGGAAAATCGTTTGGATCCCTCTTTGCGTCGCTCCTCTCCCAAAAGGTGGCCTGTCGGCTACGATTCGGGAGGGGGAGGGACAGGAAAAAATGAATGCCTGGCTGATTTCCAAAAATGACTAATTCATTTATCTCAGTCGGTAATGTTTATACAAATGTGGGGGAACATAAGCTTTGTTTGATTGACATCTCAATGATCTTGGAATAATCAAGCGCCTGATTCTCTATCGGGGGGATCCTCAGCTTCACCAGCAGCGCACTCACACCCGCAGATTTCCCGACGGCGTAGGGGCGCCCACAATGGGAAACTCCATTGGCCAGCTGCCGGGGTGGAGTATCCCGCTGCCGGCGGGACTGCACTGCACCGTAAAATGGGTGTGGCGGGACGGAGAATCCCACCACAGATCTTTCGTTGATATCGTTTTTCAATGCTTGCGTGTTTACACAAAACTGTGAGGTCTAATGCAGATGAAAGTTCTTTGAAATTGATCATGTGAACAGCGGTGATTGATCGACATGAGAAGGTGAATGCGAAAGTGCATTTCAGTGGGATTGTTGAATACCTTTTTATTGGTTGCCGACTCGAGACCAGGGTCCACGACTCCTCGGAGAAGCTGCAAACCACGTCTACTAATAGAGCAGGTGGGATTGTATCAAAATTGTTGGGGGGGGGGTTGAAATGCTCACCACTGCTATGGAGCTAGCAAGGGCAGGAGTGCTGTGTGTAAGCTCAATAAACAAATAACCATACCCTCATTCCACACCAGCCACAAACTGCAAGATACAGGAATGGGGCATGGTCCTGCCCATCATATTTGAAGTCCTCTTGACTTGGCAAAAATGTGGACCTCTACGTGGGCACGTGGCGTATATGCCTCACAGAGGCAGGATTCTTTTAATCTCTTTGAACGTTAAATAAACAAGCACACAGCAAGTGCAGATCAAATTCTGCGGGTGCTTTTATTGGAAGGAACATTAATTGTGATTTATTGCATTTGGAATTCTGCCTGTCAATTCATACTTGAATAGAAAAAAAAACAATCACACTTTATCACCAACAATCACATTACAAATGCCATCTTATAAACAATAGTAATAAATTATAACCAAAACTAATCTTTCAAAAGTTTTATTAATATATATCTTTGCAGTTTGACATTTTGCAATGAATTCTGCTACGAATACTGTACAGAAGCAGGGATTTCAGAGCTCTGCTTATTATTCATTCTCTATATAATTCTACATTTTCTTCCCTTTAAAATATACAATTTCTTACATCCCAAACCCAACTGGTCATTTACATTGGGTTTCAGGTGGGCCGTTAACATGCATAGATCTATAATATACAGTCTGAGATTGCAAGTGATTCTCATGCAACTTATAAAGTATTACACCATGATTGTTCAAGCTACATGATGTTTGCAGCAGAAATAAAGCTGGGCAGGCTCTTGGACTGGAATCATTGATAGCACTCCCATATTCTACAGGCATGTTCCATTGGACATTAGCAAGCAGCCTGGTACTAGTGACATGTCAAGGCAGAATCTTTGAAGCATAACTCTCGAGACTTATGCATTGGAGTGTGAATATTAGTGATAGGACAGAACTTTAAAGGCCGCCCCAAAGATTGGGCTGGATTATCTGGCACCTCCAGCGGCGTGTTTCTCGGTGGCGTGGCTTTCGCCGGCGGCGGGATTCTCTACTCGCGTCACTTGTCAACAGGATTTCCCATGACAGCGCTGCCGCGGTAACGGAGAATCACAACAGCCGGAGAAATTCCAGCCGTAATTTCTCATGAGAGCTGCGGTTGTAGTCTTGTAGGTATTGAAGCATCCAGCAACATCCCAGAGAAATCCCCATATACGTTAAGGTGTTGGGCAGCAGGGTGGCGCAGTGGGTTATCACAGCTGCCTCACGGCGCCGAGGTCCCCAGGTTCGATCCCGGCTCCGGGTCACTGTCCGTGTGGAGTTTGCACATTCTCCCCGTGTTTGCGTGAGTTTCGACCCCACAACCCAAAGATGTGCAGGGTAGGTGGATTGGCCACGCTAAATTGCCCCTTAATTGGAAAAAATTAATTGGGTACTCTAAACTTTAAAAAAAAATAGACGTTAAGGTGTACACACGGACACCTGCCCAAACTGACTCACTTACTGCTCATCCCGCTAACTTTCATAGTTTGATTGTTTTTGGAGTCGTCCCTTACGTCACATGAACCAGCACGGGCAGCACGGTAGCATTGTGGATAGCACAGTTGCTTCACAGCTCCAGGGTCCCAGGTTCGATTCCGGCTTGGGTCACTGTCTGTGCGGAGTCTGCACCATCCTCCCCGTGTGTGCGTGGGTTTCCTCCGGGTGCTCCGGTTTCCTCCCACAGTCCAAAGATGTGCAGGTTAGGTGGATTGGCCATGATAAATTGCCCTTAGAGTTCAAAATTGCCCTTAGTGTTGGGTGGGGTTGCTGGGTTATGGGGATAGGGTGGAGGTGTTGACCTTGGGTAGGGTGCTCTTTCCAAGAGCCGGTGCAGACTCGATGGGCCGAATGGCCTCCTTCTGCACTGTAAATTCTATGAACCCTTTGTCGTGAGGTGATTACATCCTTATGGTAAAAAATGGTATGGTTGAGTGTGGGATGGGATGGGATGAGGTGGTATGGCTTACTGTAGGATGGGATAGTATGGTAAGGTATGGGGTCGAATGGTAAGGGGTGCAGTGGGATGATAGGAGATAGGAGGGAACGGCATAGTTCAGAATGGTATGGGATAGGGAGGCACGGTGGCACCGTGGTTAGCACTTCTGCCTCACGGAGCCGAGGACCCGGGTTCGACCTCGGCCCTGGGTCGCTGTCTGTGTGGAGTTTGCACATTTTCCCCGTGTCTGCATGGGTCTCACCCTCACAACCCAAAAAGATGTTCAGGTAGGTGACTTGGCCACACTAAATTGCCCCTTAATTGGAAAAAAGAATTGGGTACTCTAAATTTATAATAAAAAAAGAATGGTATGGAATGCGATAGTAGCGTACAGGATAGACTGGCTGAGTATAGGGTGGTATGATAAAGGATGGTTACATTTGGTGATTCCAATGGTCTCTTCGCCAGACTCCCTTCTTGCACCCTAAGCTTGAAGCTCATCAAAGCTTTGCTTTCGTTCCCTAACTCACACCTAGTCCCATTCACCTATTATCCCCTTCCAAATCCATGACCGCTACCATCTAGGAGGACAACGGTGGGGCGGTTGCAGGTGTATGGGAAGACTACCATTTGGAAGTTCCCCTCCAAGCCACACACATTCCTGACTTAGGATTATATCGGCCGTTCCTGCACTGTCGCTGGGTCAAAGTCCTGGAACTCCCTCCCTAACAGCACTGTGGGTGCATCTACACCACAAGGACTGCAGCGGGTTCGAAACCCGCCACTGCAGATGGCCAAATTTGAATTGAATAAAAATCTGGAATTGAAAGTCTAATGATCACCATGAAACCATGGCTAATAGTTATAATTGAGGGCAGTACAGCGTTTCACAGCGCCAGGGTCCCAGGTTCGATTCCCGGCTTGGGTCACTGTCTGTGCGGAGTCTGCATGTTCTCCCCGTGTCTGCGTGTGTTTCCTCCGGGTGCTCCGGTTTCCCCCCACAGGTCCCGAAAGATGTGCAGGTTAGGTGGATTGGCCATGCTAAGTTGCCCTTGGTGTCCAAAGAGGAAAGAGGTTGGGTGGGGTTGCTGGGTTATGGGTATAGGGCGGAGGTGTTGGCTTAACTGGGGTGCACTTTCCAAGGTTCGGTGCAGACTTGATGGGCCGAATGGCCTCCTTCTGCACTATAAATTCTATGTCTAGAAGGCAACGTCGGGCAAGGTACAAACGGTCAAGGTGATTACAATTTTGACGGCTAATGACAGCAGTGTGCTGGGATGTAGCTGTAAACCCGATACAATTCTTTCATTCCTCTATCGCTACCCAATACATTGAATCAGTCATTCACAGGTTCTGACAGGGCCAATGCAGTCCATTAAAGGTAGACAAGGGATTGGGGAGGTGGTAGCAACCAAGATTCCATTCCTATTCAGTCCCTCAGAACCAAATCGGTCTGCCTAACCCTTCAAATGGGATGTCCTTTGGTCCTAAGTCTCCTAAGGTGGGTGTACAGAATCCTCAATCCTCAATGTATTCACTGGAGTTCAGAAGAATGAGGGGGAATCTCATAGAAACCATTAAAATTCTAACAGGGCTGGACAGGGTAGATGCAGGAAGGATAGTCCCGATGGTGGGGGATGTCCAGAACCAGGGGGTCACAGTCTGAGGATACGGGGCAGACCATTGAGGACAGAGGCGAGGAGAAATGTCCTCACCCAGAGAGTGGTTGGCCTGTGAAATCCGCTACCACAGAAAGCAGTTGAGGCCAAACTGTTGTGTTTTAGGAATTAGATATAGCTCTTGGGGCTAAAGGGATCAAGGGATATAGGGGGAAGGCAGGATCAGGGTATTGAACGATGATCAGCCATGATCATAATGAATGGCGGAGCAAGCTCGAAGGGCCGAATGGCCTCCTCCTGCTCCTATTTTCTAAGTTTCTATGGCCCAGCCCTGTTCTGCTCCAACGAGAGATTTTAAACCTTTGTTCATCTCTGTGGTCAAGCATTGCCTCTTGTGCTCTTGCAAGTGTTGCCGACTGTCTCTGTGGCTGGGGGATGTGAAAGGTCCCCTTGCTCAAGAGATTGCCCAGTTTCCGGGACAGTTTCAGCACGTGACCTGTGGTTACAGGCCGGGCGGGTGTGTACCTCTTTCCCCCTTTAGCTGGAACTAAGTGCATACCAGAGAAAACGTAGCCCGTTTGCACTCAAATCGCTTTTCCCGATTTGCTCCCCAAATGACGGAGATGGATTGGAGGCCACTGTATCGCATTATCACCAAACTAAAATTATGTTAGTTTAGCAGCATCAAAGGGTGAGTGAAGGCGAGGGTAGGGCAACACGTAGCATGAGGATAATTTGCTCATTTGGAGAGTAAACGCTGACACAAACCGCCCTGTTCCCATTTCGCAACCTCCACCTATTTCCACGTAACCACCACATTCTTAGCCAAATATTTCTTATTTTTGACTCCCCCCCCCCCCTTATCAAAACGCAACTCTGAGGAATGTCAGTGTGGTCAGACACACGGGTTTGAGCAACGTGCTCTTAAATTCTGCCAAAGCCCCTAGCTCGACACGGCATTAGTCCCTCAATTTCCAACTTCGATCTTCTTTTCAGGAAGACCTCAGGTATTTTGGTAAAACACTAAAAATCAGATTGTAACGGAGTTACTTTGCATTTGCGTCCCACTGAAATTCCAGTTGACATCCGTTACCTAGTCAACCTTTATCTCCATCGGTGCTTTGTGTTTTGAATAAGCATCCAGTGTTACCTTGAAGGCTTCAAAGAAGATTAAAATTGAAAGGTGTGATAACGCCACTTTTTTGATAAGCAGAAGATGCGCTGACGTGTGTGTGGAAACTTCTCACGTTCACTTACTCATCGATTGTAACAAAGCTGAACACATGGGAGTCAGATCCAGAGATTTGGAACAGGTCTTTGGAGGCAACTGGACGTAAAACCCTAACAACCTGGAAAATGAGTTGGATGTGCAACTTCCAACCAGAGGTATAAGCCCTGCACCGCTAGCTCAGAGAGTTCCAGCCGATAGCCGCTTGGGTTCGTGAACATATCATAACAAAAGCTGAACCGCGTCGGAATAGAAAATCGTCGCATACCCATTCAAAAGACGCACCGGCAATCGTCTCAACGTTTGTTGAAATTGTAAAATTAAAAAACATTTGTTGCTCTGGTTTTAGGATGAAACAACTTCGACATCACCAAGCGAGAATCCGTCCACGTGTCCGCTTGCAAGGATCCAATCTGCACCACGTCAAGACGATGGCGCCTTCTGCCTTCATTTCTTCTTTCCGAAGAGACTGAATCTTCGGTCACTGTCCCGTTTAGTATTGCCTTCATCGGTCGAAGAGGTAGTAAGGGGGATCTGGCCTGTTTGCTGAGCAATTTGTGCATGCTCGGAAACGGCTGTGGAAATAGTCTTGATCCAATCGTTCATCTCCTCCTAAAGCGTAACATTGAAGAGGCAACAAAGTGCAAATCAGTTAAACACATTTCATTCATTTGATAAAACCCAGCAGAGCATCGCTGCAGGCTCCTTTCCTGCATTTTGCCCATGAAAATGAAAATGAAATGAAAATCGCTTATTGTCACAAGTAGGCTTCAAATGAAGTTACTGTGAAAAGCCCCTGTCCGCCACTTAATTGTCCAGAGATAACACAATGTTGAGTGCCCAGTGTTTCCAGAACTACCACTCAATAACTCCCATTGCTGCATTCAATGGGCTGAATTCCCGCTGTCGGGGTCTTCCAGTCCCACCGATGGCAACACTCTGCAGAGCGGGTTCCCCGGCGGTGCGGTCGGTGGATAATACAGAACGCTGTAGATGCTGGAGGGACGGGAAGATTCCGTCATCAGCCAATGGCGAGCTGCCTCTGCTTCGGGGGGGTTGGGGGGCGGGGGGTGGGGGGGGGGGGGGGGTGGCAAGTATGGAAAATCCCACCCATTAACTCCATTATGACCTCCGCTTTCATCCACCGGACTGCCCTCACCACCTTTCTGCATCTGGTGCTTTTTTTTTCTGCATCGGCCAACGCACAGATCTGAGCCTCTGTGAGTGACTGGTTGGTCAACTGAGGCTTCCTCGGAGCTGTCTCCACCCAGCGCCCACATTTCATTGGATAGTAATTGGAGGCACTGGGGCGAATGGCAGCCCAATTGTGATCAGCATCCCAGTCAACACAACTTCCTGGGCCATTACATTCAGTACAGGGCGGCACGACAACACAGTGGTTAGCACTGCTGCCTCACAGCGCCAGGGACCCAGGTTCGATTCCGACCTCGGGTGACTGTGTGGAGTTTGCACGTTCTCTCCGTTTCTGTGTGGGTTTCCTCCGGGTGCTCCGGTTTCCTCCCACAGTCCAGAGATGTGCAGGTGAGATGGATTGGCCATGATAAATTGCCCTTTAGTGTCCAAAAGGTGTGCAGGTTAGGTGGGGTTATGGTGTTACGGGGATTGGGTGGGGGAGTGGACCGAGGTAGGGTGCTCTTTCAGAGAGTCAGTGCGGAATCGATGGGCCGAATTACCTCCTTCTGCACTGTAGAAATTCTGCGGTTCTATCTCCCTGCGTCAGTCCCTGGGACACCTTACTCCACTCAATACATCCTTCCTACACTGACCCCTAGGACACCCCACTCGCTGTTCTGACGTGTTGGAGAGGGTTTTACTGAAATGGTTTATTGTTCCATGCCTTGACCCCAGCCCTGACATTCACAGTGTGAAGCTCACCTCATCCTTGGCCTGGTAGAGGTACTCACTGCCGTCGCTCACCCTGTCACAATGAACAAGAAAAGAGTATGAAAAAGAGCAAGAAACGGCTCAGCTCGAATATGGAATAAAACGATTTCTTGAAATACTCAGCATTCTCACC
This sequence comes from Scyliorhinus torazame, assembly GCF_047496885.1. NCBI lineage: Eukaryota > Metazoa > Chordata > Chondrichthyes > Carcharhiniformes > Scyliorhinidae > Scyliorhinus > Scyliorhinus torazame. Next base: position 30,820,814 of record NC_092731.1, read on the forward strand.
AGCTAATTGTACTAATCTACAGTCACCTTGCAGTTAACGGGTGGGAAACATTAATCCTTGGGATATAAGAAATGTGTTTGCAAGGAACATGAGGCTGGATTCTCCGATTTCGAGGCTACGTCCGGAGGATGTGTCAGGTTTTACGACGAAAGGGTTGGTGCCGCCCCGCACCGCCGGTGGGGGGGGGGGAGCAGCCACGCCACGTAAAACACACGGCCTTCCCGATATGAACAGCTGGAGAATTGCTGGGTCCGTGGCTGTGTATGTGCACGGTGACGGCCTGTTGCGGTCGTGCTGTACAACATGCGCCGGCCGAGCGCGGACCCGACCTGTCACCCAGGACACCCCCTCGCTACCCCAGGGCCACTCCCCCTCCAGTCCCCCCCCTCCAGCCCTCGCCGAGGCCCCCCCCCCCCCCCCAGCCAGCAACACGGTCCCCCACCCCCCTCCCCGACTGTGACGGCGCTGGACACAGCCGCCACGCCCGGTTCCCGCACGGCTGGGACCCCACGACCCTGCGCCACCGGGAATTCGGCCCATGGGGGGCGGAGCATCGGGGGAGGGCCTTCAGGTAACGTCCTGAGGCCGTCCCAACGGCGTGCGGCCTACTCCCCGACGGCGCAGTTGTGGAGAGGGCGGAGCAGCCGAAAACAGGCGCCGTCCCCGATTCAGTCATATACATTCTCCGCCCGATCACCGAGTACGAAATCAGGAACGGTGAATCCTGCCCGTGTTCTTTCACCATTAATGCATCAATTATTAAATTCAAAAAGTTTGAACAGGCAAATAGAAATAGATGTGCATTGGTGAAGATATGAGTGAGCAGCTAAGCTGTACCCAATGGTACAAGTCACAGCAGTCCTGTTAATTGTATCGTGAAGATACACAGAGGAAGGACATTGTTTAATTAACTACTTTGTGCAGCTATAAAGAGGGGACATAAATTTCTGTATTTTGTTACGGGGTCCCAATTGGAGGCTTTCAATTAGTTTCGGCATTTATAATTGCCCGTTTGTGTTCAAAAAAGCATATAAATAGGGGACAGCTGGGGCACTGGGTGTGGGAGGAGAGCTTAGGGACTGAACAGAATCGACAAACTCTGTTGATGAAGAAAAGGACTGTGGATTCTGCTTCATCAGCTGATTTGGATTCTGCTAACAGCCCTGTCGAACCAAAGAGGTGCTGGACGGTCGCATTTCTTTAACCGAAGGTGCAAGCAGCTAAACTGAATCTTCTCAGACGTGGCTGCATCTTTCTCACGTACTCACCGGAGTTTAAATACAAACTTCTTCTTTTTGTAATTGCTGGCGATTTCACAGGTGGAGTCGCTCAGGGTGATGAGTGGCTCCCCATTGTAGGTCGTTGCTGCTTTATAGCTCTTGGCATCTTTGTAAAACCCCAGATCTCCTTTACTAATCACGCAGTATACGCTAACCCAGGACCTGAGTGGCAAAAGAAGGAACAGTTACTTAAATCCCACAAAGAGAATAACACGAGCCACAGCCAATCAGAGCACGTCAGAGATAAAACAACACATAAAACGTTTAATTAATTTTTTAAAGTTGTCTTAGAAAACGGGCAGTGCGGGGGTCATAGAGGCACACCGGTTAGCACTACTGCCTCACAACGCCAGGGACCCAGGTTCGATTCCGGCCTTGGGTAACTGCCTGTGCGGAGTTTGCACGTCCTCCCTGTGTCTGCGTGGGTTTCCTCCGGGTGCTCCGGTTTCCTCCCACGGTCTAAAGATGCGTAGATTAGGTGGCTTGGTCGAGCTAAGTTGCCCCTTGGTGTTCAAAAAGGTTAGGCAGGGTTACGGGGAAAGGGGGGGGGGTGGACCTGGGTGGGGTGCTCTGTCAGAGAGTCTCTGAAGCCCCGTTGAGCCAAATGGCCTCCTTCTGCACTGTATGGGTTCTATGGTTCTATGAAAGCCATTAGCAAATAGGTGCATACATGCAACATAGAACATAGAGTGCAGAAGGAGGCCATTCAGCCCATCGAGTCTGCACCGCCCCATTTAAGCCCTCACTTCCACCCTATCCCCGTAACCCAATAACCCCTCCTAACCTTTTTGGCCATTAAGGGCAATTTATCATGGCCAATCCACCTAACCTGCACGTCTTTGGACTGTGGGAGAAAACCGGAGCACCCAGAGGAAACCCGCGCGCACACGGGGAGAACGTGCAGACTCCGCACAGACAGTGACCCAGCGGGGAATCGAACCTGGGACCCTGGCGCTGTGAAGCAACAGTGTTTTCCACCTGTGCTACCGTGCTGCCCTAAAAAACGATCTGGAGCACAGATGGAAACATCCTCTCAGAATCCGCTCTCCCATATCCCCTCAGGATTTGTTTCAATAAGACCACCCTGTCAGTTCTTCCAAACTCCAGTGGGTACAGGCCCCACCTGTCCAGCCTTTCCTCAGATGATAACCCTGTCATCCCAGTAAACACGTGACTGAACTTTCTCTGAACTGCTTCCAATGCGATTGTGACTTCCTTGCATACGGAGAGCCAGAACTGCGCCCAGTGCGGCAGATGTGGGCCGGCATTATCTGGCCGTTCGCTGGCGGCTGGGTTCTCTGTTCCCGTCGGCAGCGCACACCCACCCGCGGGTTTCCCGGCGGCAAGGAGTGGCTGGCTTCAATGGGAACTCCTCTTGATGGTGGCGGGAGACAACAGAGAACAGCGCGCCACCTCCCACTGCCGAGAAACACGCGGCTGGGGGGGATGGGGGGGGGGGGGGCGGAGAGTCCCGCCCGTGGTCTCACGAATGCTCTCCCAATGGAGCAAGATATCCCTACTTTTATACTCCACACGTTTGCAATAAACAATATACCATCTGCCTTCCTCGTCATTCACTGTACCAGCATTCCTGTGATCAAACATAAGTGTTAGTTTGACCAACATAGCTGGGGGAGGGGTTGGGCTTTATGCCTGTAACTGAAGGGGGTATTGTGAAGCATAAACAGGAATGAGGGTAAAATAAAACAGTGACTGAGACGGAGTTTAGGACAGGCCTGTGACAAGCACTATATCGGCCACAGTGGAATCATTGGGCTGAGGGGTGAGGGTGAAGGAAAGATTCCAAGGGCAGCACTGTAGCATTGTGGATAGCACAATTGCTTCACAGCTCCAGTGTCCCAGGTTCGATTCCCGGCTTGGGTCACTGTCTGGGCAGAGTCTGCACGTCCTCCTCGTGTGTGCGTGGGTTTCCTCCGGGTGCTCCGGTTTCCTCCCACAGTCCAAAAGATGTGCAGGTTCGGTGGATTGGCCATGATAAATTGCCCTTAGTGTCCAAAATTGACGTGAGTGTTGGGTGGGGTTACTGGGTTGTGGGGATAGGGTGGAGGTGTTGGCCTTGGGTAGGGTGCTCTTTCCAAGAGCCAGTGCAGACTCGATGGGCTGAATGGCCTCCTTCTGCACTGTAAATTCTATGATAAATTAAATGGACACCCACATCGCAGGAAGAAAATAAAAGGAAAATTAATTTTCAGGGACAGGCTGAAAATTTTTTCTTAATTCGTTTACGGGATGTGGGTGCTACAGGTTGGGCCCGGCATTTATTGCCTGTTCCTAGTTGCCCCTTGAGAGGGCAGTGGTGAGCTGCCTGAGGTGTAGGTACACCCGCCTTACTTTTTGTGGACAAGTAATTTTTTAAAAAAAGAAGACATTTAAGAGTACCCAATTCTTTTTTCCAATTGAGGGCCAATTTAACGTGGCCAATCCACCTACCCTGTACATCGTTTTGGGTTATGGGGGTGAGACCCACACAGACACGGGGAGAATGTGCAAACTCCACACGGACAGTGACCCAGAGCTGGGATCGAACCTGGGACCTCGGCGCCGTGAGGCAGCAGTGCTAACCCACTGCGCCACCGTGCTGCCCCCAGGAGTTGGAATGTCTTGTTGAAGTTGTACAAGACATTGGTAAGACCACACATGGAACACTGTGTTCAGTTCTGGTCACCCTATTATGTGAATGATATTGTTAAACTAGAAAGAGAGCAGAAGGGATTTACGAGAATGCTACCAGGACCTGATGGTCTGAGTTATAAGGAGAGGCTGGATAGGCTGGGACTTTTTTCCCTGGAGCGTAGGAGGCTTAGGGGTGAACTTATAGAGGTCTATAAAATAATGAGGAGCATCGATAAAGTAGATAGTCGCATCTTTTCCCAAAGGTGGAGGAGTCTAGAATTAGAGGGTATAGGTTTAAGGTGAGAGGGGAGGGATACAAAAGAGGCCAGAGGGGAAATTTCTTCACATAGAGGGTGGTGAGTATCTGGAACGAGCTGCCAGAGGCAGTGGTAGAGGCGGGTACAATTTTGTCTTTAAAAAGCAATTAGACAGTTACATGGGCAGGGTGGGTATAAAGGGATATGGGCCCAATGCGGGCAAGTGGGACTAGCTTAGTGGTAGAATCTGGGTGGCATGGACCAGCTGGGCCGAAGGGCCTGTTTCCATGCTGTAAACATCTCTGACTCTGACTCAGGTCTCAGTTTCTTCACGAATGATGTAAAGTGTCACTGAAACAACATTGTTCCCAATCTCACCTCAGGGTCAAACAAGGGAAAGGTATGAGTGTGATCCATAACTTAGAGATTTTGGACGCTGAGGAGGGCAGTAACTGGCTGTTGGTACAGACGTCGGACTTTACATTCACATGTCTTTGAAGGTAGCAAAACAAGTTGAGAAAAGCGGTTCAAAAAACAGAGGAAATCCTCAACTGAGTTCAATATAAAAACCAGGATGGGTGTTCAAGATTCAATAAATCATTGGTTAGGCCTCTCTGGATTTACTTATCCACTTTGGTCGCAAAAACGCGAAGGAAGACTATTATCTGAATGGCCATAAATTAGGAGAGGGGAATGTGCAATGAGAGCTGGGTGTCCTCGTATACCAGTCACTGAAGGTAAGCAGGCAGGTGTAGCAGGCGGTAAAGAAGGCTAATGGTATGTTGGCCTTCATAGCGAGAGGATTCGAGTACAGGAGCAGGGATGTGTTGCTGCAATTATACAGGGCCTTGGTGAGGCCACACCTGGAATATTGTGTGCAGTTTTGGTCTCCTTATCTGAGGAAGGATGTTCTTCCGCTAGAGGTAGTGCAGCGAAGGTTTACCCGGCTGATTCCTGGGATGGCAGGACTGATGTATGAGGAGAGACTGAATCGGTTAGGAGTATATTCGCTGGAGTTCAGAAGAATGAGGGGGGGATCTCATAGAAACCTACAAAATTCTAACAGGACTGGACAGGGTACATGCAGGAAGGATGTTCCCAATGGTGGGGGGTGTCCAGAACCAGGGGTCACAGTCTGAGGATACGGGGTGGCCCATTCAGGACAGAGATGAGGAGAAATCTCTTCACCCAGAGAGTGGCCGGCCTGTGGAATTCGTTACCGCAGGAAGTAGTTGAGGCCAAAACATTGCATGGTTTCGAGAAGCAGTTAGATGTAGCACTTGGGGTGAGGTGGATGGAAGGATATGAAATGAAATGAAAATCGCTTATTGTCACAAGTAGGCTACAAATGAAATTACTGTGAAAAGCCCCTGGTAGCCACATTCCGCGCCCTGTTCGGGGAGGCTGGTACGGGATATGGGGGGAAAGAGGGATTAGGCTATTGAGTTGGATGAACAGCCATGATCAAAATGAATGGCGGACCTGGATCGAAGGGCCGAATGGCCTCCTCCTGCTATAGAACATAGCCAACCATTTATCCCAATCTAAGATCAGCCTAACCTATATCCCTTCAATTTACTGCTGTCCATGAGTCACTTAAATGTCCCTAATGACTCTGACTCCACCACCTCTGCTGGCAGTGCATTCCACACACCCACCACTCTCTGTGTAAAGAACCTCTGACATCTCCCCTATACCTTCCTCCAATCACCTTAAAATTATGTCCCCTCGTGACAGCCATTTCCGCCCTGGGGAAAAGTCTCTGGCTATCCACTCTATCCAATGCTCTCATCCTTCTTCGCTCCAGTGAGAAAAGCCCTAACTCCCTCAACCTTTCTTCATAAGACATGCCCTCCAGTCCAGGCAGCATCCTGGTAAATCTCCTCTGTACCCTCTCCAAAGCATCCACATCCTTTTCTATAATGAGGCGACCTTAAATGGACACAATATTCCAAGTGTGGTCTAACCAGAATTTTATAAAGCTGCAACAAAAACTCGCGGCTCTTAAACTCAATCCCCTGTTAATGAAAGCCAACACACCATACGCCTTCTTAACAACCCTATCAACCTGGTGGCAACTTTGAGGGATCTATGTACGTGGACCCCAAAATCCCTCTGTTCCTCCACACTTCCAAGAATCCTGCCTTTATCCCTGTATTTGGCAATCAAACTATGTTTTTTTAAATAATCATAACTCTCAGAATCCTTTCCAATACTTTGTTCACCACAGACATAAGACTGACTGGTCTGTAATTCCCAGGGATTTCCCTATTCCCTTTCTTGAACAGGGGAACAACATTCGCCTCCACTCCAGTGGAGAGTGAGGACGCAAAGATCATCACCAACGGCGCAGCAATCTCCTCTCTTGCTTCCTGTAGTAATCTTTGGTATATCCTGTCAGGTCCTGGAGACTTATCTATCCTGATGCTTTTCAAATTTTCCAGCACATGCTCCTTCTTAATATCAACCTGTTCGAGTCCATTAACCTGGTTCACACGGTTCTCCTGAGCAACAAGGTCCCTCTCTCCAGTGAATACTGAAGCAAAATATTAATTTTGGGCCTCCCCTATCTCTTCAGACTCGAGGCACAAGTTCCCTCCACTATCCCTGATCAGCCCTACTCTCACTCTAATCATCCTATTATTTCTCTCATAAGTATAGAACGCCTTGGGGTTTTCCCTAATCCTTCCCACCAGGGCTTTTTCATGCCCCCTTCTAGATCTCCGAAGTCCATTTTTGAGTTCCTTCCTGGCTACCTTGTAACCTCTAGAGCCGTGCCAGATCCTTGCTTCCTCAACCTTACGTAAGCTTCCTTCTTCCTCTTGACTAGAAGCTCCACTTCTCTTGTCATCCTTCGTCTTACCATTCCTTATTCGTCTCAGTGGGACAAAACTATCCAGCACTCGCAGCAAGTGCTCCTTAAACAATCCCCACATTACTGTTGTGCATTTCCCCAAGAACAACTGTTCCCACTTTATGCTCCTCATCTCCTGTCTAAAGCAGTATAATTTGTTCTCCCCCAGTTAAATACCTTCCCATACTGTGTGTTCCTATCCCTCTCCATGACTATGTTAAAGGCCAAGGAGCTCTGGTCACTGTCACCGAAATGCTCTCCCAACGAGACATCTGACACCTGGTCTAGTTCGTTGCCGAGCACCAAGTCCAATATGGCCTCCCCCCTAGTCGGCCTATCTACATATTGAGTCAGGAATCCTTCCTGTACACACCTGACAAAACCTGCTCCATCCAAATCATTTGCAGTAAGGAGGTTCCAGTCAATATTAGGGACGTTGAAGTCACCCATGACAACAACTCTGTTACCTCTGCACCTTTCCAAAATCTGCCGCCTAATCTGTTCCTCTACCTCTCTGCTGCTTTTGGGGGTCGATAGAAAACTTCCAATAAGGTGACTGCTCCTTTCTTGTTTCTGATTTCCACCCATACTGACTCAGTAGACAAACCCTCCTCAACTACCTCCTTTTCTGCAGCTGTGGTGCACTCCCTAATTAACAGTGCTACTCCCCCTCCTCTTTTACCTCCCTCCCTGTTCTTCTTAAAACATCTAAACCCCGGAACATCTAACAACCATTCCTGCTCCTGTTAAATCCATGTCTCCGTAATGGCCACAACATCGTAGTTCCAAGTACTGATCCATGCTCTAAGTAAGTTTCCCTTATTCCTGACACTCCTTGCATTGAAACAGACACACTTTAACCCATTCCACTGAGTGCAACTTTGCCCTATCAACTGTCTATCCTTCCTGACTGACTTGCTGTATACTATTTCTGCCTGTTCAACAGCTACCCTATCCTCTGATCCATAGCTCTGGTTCCCATCCCCCTGCTCTGTTCAATGTTTATTTGTTCTATGTAAATCTGCTCCCCCTTATCCTAACACTATGACCTCTCGTCTAGATTGCCCCACACGAGGAAGCATCCGCTCTACATATTTGTCAATATCTTTTATCATCTTAAATACCTCAATTTGATCTCTCATTATTCTAAACCCGGGAGAGTATAGGCCTAATCTACTCAATCTCTCTTCATACGACAAACCGCTCATCTCTGGAATCAATCTGGTGAACCTCCTCTGTACTGCCTCTAATGCTACTACATCCCCTCCTCAAATAAGGGGACCAAAACTGTACCCAGTACTCCAGGTTCGATCACACCAATGCCTTGTACAACACTTCACTCCTGTTATATTCTATTCCTTTAGCTATAAAGGCCAAAATTCCATTTGCCTTCCTTATTACCTGCAGACAGACTTTCTGCGATTCATGCACAAGGACGCCCAGATCCCTCTGCACCGAAGCACTCTGAAGTTGCTCTCCATTTTGATAATAAGTTCCCTTTCCATTTACCCATTGTGCCTGCACGCTAGTATAGAATAGAGGGTTCAAATGACAGATTTAGATGAGGAAAGGTAGGAGGAGACTTCAGTAGGGGATAAACACTGGCATGGTTGGGCCGAATGGCGTGTTTCTGTCCCAGAAATCCGGTGCAATGCCTATGTACTACCTGCTGGATGATTTTTTATTGGACGCCCCCAACTCGTGCTTGCGAATGAGGATTCCTTCCTGCTCTGCCGTGTGTGTTACTGGCGGTGGCAGCGCGGCGCTATTCTGGGGAGATGGTGCGGAGCGGGATCGGCGGGTTTCTCCAACTGGCTGGTTCGGATCCTTCGGTCGCGGTCTCCTCCTGGGCTTGGGCCTATCTCTGGCTCGCGGTCTGTCTGGCCGTGGGGTTCTCTCTGGCAGTTTCTCAAGTCCATTCGGTAGCCCAACAGACAGCGATGAATCGCGTCCCTGTGGAGAAAAATCGGCTTAGTTTCCACCAGTCACAGTAAGTCCGTCCAATCTTCTCACCCGCCCACGACGCTTCTCGCATGGAAAATCCTGTCCAAAGACTGAGTTGGGGTGTACGCTGGGTTGGAAGTCAAATCAGGTGCAGAAAGAGGAGGGAAAGAAAGGTTAAATTTGGGACAGAGAGAAAAAAAAAGAGACAAAGGAAAAGTAAGAGTAAAAGGTCAAATTTAAAGTTTTTTTCAGTGTTCTGAAAATTCAAAAGCTGAAGAAATGAGACTCCACACTTGTGAAGCATAATTTTCAATGTCAGACAGGTTGGCAGTAGCTAATCATTATCACGCTACTAATTACCTGCTCAGTGGTGAGTTTAGTCTCTGTCTATTAGGTCAGTAATGAAACTTTGCGCTATTCAGTGTAACTCAGGCGCGAGAAAGGAAGTGAGACGTTGTTTTTGTTGAAGCCAATGTTGGGACAGTGCAACTTTGGAACAGCAATTTTTTAATATTCACCATTAACTGCACATCTGCCAATTCCTCTGCACCATTCATGCTTAATTTACGGTGATGGTATTGGCCCTCGCAGTTATTTTGACGGCAACATTTGGCTCCTTACCTCGCTCCCCCAAGGATAACTCAGGTATTCAAATAGAGGTTCCTGACTGGAATCTTCCATCACAGAAATAGGAAGCCAGCTACAGAGTGTGGTCCCAACAAATTTGGTCAGTACCTCATCCCCAGTACTGATCCCTGGGAAGCTTTACTTAGTAAATTGACCAATGATACCTATCCCATATTTTACACTCTATTCTACATGATACTATCCAATAGGTCGCTTTATATTATAGATTACTCCACACCATAGGCTATACCATGTCTCATCCACCTAGTTCCACTTTCGTGACACTGGTCGACTCAGTCCCTGTTTCAGGTCAATGCTGCTGCAACTCTTAACTAGGCCTTTGTTAAACCTAGGCTTGATACGTGGAGTAATGTCCTAGATTAACCATGGTCTCATTGACTGGCAGAACAATCGCGAGGGGCTGAATGGCCTACTCCTGGTCCGAGGTTTGACAATACTCCTGCGAAGCTTCTTGGGACATTTGATGACAATCAAGGTGCTGTAGAAATATACGAGTGGTTGTTATACACTATCATAGGTTACACTATATGGATTACACTGTACGAGGGGAGACAGTGGCGCAGCGGTATTGTCACTGGACTGGTAATCCGGAGTTCCAGGGTAATGCCCTGGGGACCCGGGTTCAAATCCCACCACGGCAGAATGCAAATTCAATTTTTTAAAATCTGAAATTTTTAAAAAAGATATGTCGAATGCACCTTTAGGGAAGGAAATCTGCCATTCTTACCCGGTCTGGCCTACATGTGACTCCAGACCCAGAGCAAAGTGGCTCTTAACTGCCCTCTGAAATGGCCGAGTCGGCCACTCAGTTCAAGGGCATGGGCTGAGACCCCCAAAACCAATGAAGGAATAAAAAAAAATCTATAGATTACATTAGGTTATTCTATAGGTTATACTATATTGTAGATACGTCCTAATGGATTAGTGGCCAATGAGTTCTTTTTACCTGTCTTTGATTCTAATTAAGATGGCAGCCTCTGTATTACTCGGTCCCAGATGATGACCATCACGGTTTTCTATACTCTGAACCCGGTGTGCTTTAGAAGCTCAGGTTACAGTACGTCCCTGAGAATTTAATCCTTCATCACCTCACCCCAGTCTCGGACATCCAGTGAAGTGGCTGTGGTATTATCATAACGATCGGCATTACAAGGGTTAATGTAGTCTCAAGAATAGCCACTAGAGGGAGCTGCAGATGCAAGTATATAAAGCAGTGATGCTGGACCTTCGGGGAGGAGTGTAAGCAGGAGATAGTTAGTGATGGTCACAGGAGTAGTTAGTGTGAGAAGGTTAAATTATAGTTTATACCAGTTGATGAGATTAGATGAGTGTAGTTAGATGTTATTGATCAATTCTGTATTCTAAAGGACTAAGAGTCAAAACCCAGTTTAGTCGTGTAAATAAAATCTTGGCTTTGTTTAAGTAAAAGCTATACTGTGGTCTTTGTGGAACACTACGCGAATAAGAAACACAAAGAAAACCACGGTGCCGAAGTTATTCATATTCTTTGTCGAAACCCTCCCACCTGCTCCACTCTCAATCGTGCTTTCTCTAGTCGATAATTCCAGTTACAATCACTTTGGTTCCGCAGTTTGTTTTTGGTCTGTGAGAATGCGGCACGTAACGGAAAGTGAGGGGCTGAACCCACCCTGACACGGTCTTCGTTGAACCCCACTCAGAGACTGCGAGGCAGCGCAAATGTTCAGCAGCGCCGTGAGTCTCAATATTTAAAGAGGGGGGGACTCATCCTGCCCAACCTGCTACCAGCGCCTCGCACCTCCCTCACCTGGGCCTCCTTTTCCTGAAGTTGCTCCACAATATCAGCGAGCGTGGTCCTCCTGTCCCTGCGGAGACAAGACAATAACATCGGAATTGTCAGACTTCCTGGCACTCCCTTTTTGTGAGAGATCCCGGGCCTCAGTCAGGTGTGTAACTCTCCCCTCCCTGATGCCCCGCAATGCCTGCACCTCAGCCTCCAGCGCGCCGACTCTGTGCTAGGGTTCCTCGGGATGGAGAGGCCTACTGCAGGCCTGGTAATCCGAGATCACGATGCTCTCCACAGACTCCCATCACCTGCACGGCCATCCTTCCCTAACTCAGTTACACTAATAACCAATCTCAGATTGTCAACCGGGCTCGCCAAGTGATTCACTTACACTTATCAAAAGCCACACTATGCAGGGATCAGCCCATGAACACATCCGGACATTGAACCTTTTTGCATTAAATAAAAGCATGGGTGGGTGGGGAGAGGGGGATGGGGGGTGGCAGATCCCTGATGCATTTGCTATGGCAACACCACCACCAGTCAAAGCCAACTTGCCAACAAACCGGCACCTTTTTCTCCTGTGGTATACGTCGTAGCTCCTTTTGAAATTTGACATTCTGGTGTTTGTCCTTTTTGGCATTCTTTCACAAAATGTGGGTGTCACTGGCTAGGCCAGCATTTGTTGCCCATCCCTAATTGCCCCTTGAGAAGGTGGTGGTGAGCCACCTTCTTGAACCGCTGCAGTCCATGTGGTGTAGGTACACCCGCAGTGCTTTGGGAGGGCGTTCGAGGATTTTGACCCAGTGACAGTGAAGGAACGGCCGATATATTTCCAAGTCTGGATGGTGAGTGGCTTAGAGGGGAACCTCCAGGAGGTGGGTTCCCAGGTATCTGTTGCCCTTGTCCTTCTAGATGGTAGAGTTTGGAAGGTGCTGCCTAAGGATCTTTGATGAGTTCCTGCAGCACATCTTATTGATGGTACACATGGCGGCTACTGTGTGTTGGTGGTACGTTGGCTGGCGGAAGCGGTGCCAATCAAGTGAGGCTGCCTTGTCCTGGATGGTGTGGAGCTTCTTGAGTGTTGTTGGAGTGGCGCTCATCCAGGCAAGTGGGGAGTATTTCATCACACTCCTGACTTGTGCCCTGTAGATGGTGGACAGGCTTTGGGGGGTCAGGCGTTGAGTTACTCGCTGCAGGATTCCCAGCCTCTGACCTGCTCTTGTAGCCACAGTATTTATATGGCTAGTCCAGCTCAGTTTCTGGTAAATGGTAACCCCCAGTATGGTAATAGTGGGGAATTCAGTGACTGTAATGCCATTGAATGTCAATGGGCGGTGATTAGAGTCACTCGTGTTGGGAATAGTCACTGCCTGGCGCTTGTATGCCATGAAGTGCGGGCAATGGGACTAATTGGATTGCTTCCTGGAGAGAGCTGGCATGGAATGGATGGACCAAATGTCCTCCTTCTGTATCGTAACAACTCTATGACTCTAAATACTAGGAATCCTTATGCTTTTATTTTTCCAAATTAGCTTTCACAACTTGACCTGAAAGGCAGCTTTTGGGTGTGTAAGTATATTGGAAACAGGCAATTCAGAATTGATCTGATTTAGGAGAGACTAGTGTTCAATGTTAACACAAACTCCTTCCATACGCAATACATGTGCAACCCCCCCCCCCCCCGCTGTCCACCTCCCCTCCACTCCACCGTTTTCTCCAACATGCCTGTTACACATCGGAAAATGGGATAGTAGCAGTTTTTCCCAGGGGTAAAGAGCCCGGTGTGACATGTCGAATGTCCTGGCTCTGCCCCATGACGAACGTTTGGCCGAGCGCGGCGCCCTCGCTCCGCGGCTGAAGGAGGTTGACTCACCCGGCGGCCCCTCCGTCCTCCAGCTCCAGCTCCCGATGCTCGCTCAGAGACTCCTGACGCTCCCTCCTGGAGTCTTGCCTCGCTTCGCTCTGCTCGACCTTTGGATGGGTCCGCTCGCGCCTCCCGTCGGAGTGCGGCGGCGGTGTGGCGCTCGGCTCCGGCCGCCCCGCGGCCTGCTCCTGCCCCTCCTGCCGGACTGCCCGTGGAGGTAACTTGAGTTCTGCCCTCTCGGACCTCACCTGCTGGAGGCCATCGATGATTTCGTACTTGGCTTGTTGTTTGACCGGCCGCGTTTCTGCCACTGCCACCGACTGCTCGGGCAGTGCCACCCTGGTTTCTGACAGCACTCTGCGGCTCAGCAGAGGGGTTGCAGGCTGCTGATGGACTTGGTAAGCAGCCTTATTCTCTATCCGTTCTAGCTAAAGGAGAGAAAAATTAGAATGTGAACGCAAATGCCCATTGCTGTCGAGTTGAAATTCTCAAGGCATTAGGGTGTTTGCTCGAGTCAGTTACTACAGGGTTGGGAACTGCAAACATGGTAAATAGGGACACAAATCTAGCCTAGTGACAGCACGTAGAACAGTGGTCAGCACTGTTGCTTCATGCTCCAGGGTTCCCGGTTCGATTCCCGGCTTGGGTCCCTGACTGTGCGGAGTCTGTGCACGTTTCCTCCGGGCGCTCCGGTTTCCTCCCACAAGTCCCGAAAGACGTGCTGTTAGGTGGATTGGACATTCTGAATTCTCAGTAGCATAGTGGAATGTGGTGACTAGGGAAATTTCACAGTAACTTCATTGCAGTGTTAATGTAAGGGCAGCACGGTAGCACAGTGATTAGCACTGTTGCTTTGCAATGCCAGGTTCTGGGCACGATTGCCGCTTGGATCACTGTGCAGAGTCTGCATGTTCTCCCCGTGTCTGCGTGGGTTTCCTCCGGGTGCTCCAGTTTCCTCCCACAAGTCCCGAAAGATGTGCTTGTTAGGTGAATTGGACATTCTGAATTCTCCCTTCATGTACTGAACATGCGCCAGAATGTGGTGGCTAGGGGCTTTTCACAGTAACTTCATTGCAGTGTTAATGTAAGGGCAGCACGGTAGCATAGTGGTTAGCACATTTGCTTCACAGCTAAAAAGGTCCGAGGTTCGATTCCCGACTGGGTCACTGTCAGTGCGGAGTCTACACATTCTCCCCAGGGCTGCGTGGGTTTCCTCCGCACTGACAGGTGGATTGGCCATGATAAATTGCCCCTTAGTGTCCAGGGATGTGCAGGTTAGATGGAGTTATGAAGATAGAGCAGGGGAGAGGGCGCTCTTTCAGAGGGTTGGTGTAGACTAGAGGGGCCGAATGGCCTCCTTCTGCCCCGTCGAGTTTGTGTGGATTCTGATTCAGTTGAAATAATAACAATAATAATCTTTATTGTCGCAAGTAGGCTTCATAGAATTTACAGGCAGAAGGATGCCATTCGGCCCATCGAGTCTGCACCGGCCCTTACAAAGACCACCCTACTCAAGCCCACATATCTACATTATCCCTGAAACCCAGTAACCCCCACTTAACCTTTTTTGGACACTAAGGGCAATTTAGCACAGCCAATCCACCTAACCCGCACACCTTTAGACTGTGGGAGGAAACCGGAGCACCCGGAGGAAACCCACGCAGACACGGGGAGAACGTACAAACTGCACACAGACAGTCACCCGAGGCCGGAATCGAACCCAGGTCCCTGGCACTGCGAGGCAGCAGTGCTAACCCGCTGTGCCACGTGCCGCACAAAAATGGAACAAAAACAAAATGGGAACTCTGCGTGGGATCAATTCCTGCATCATAATTCGGCTTAACGGAGAACAGAGGCCAGGACAGGAAGATGAAGGAACAACAATCCAGGCAGGGCCCTCACAACCAGCCCACAGAGCGGTTCCTGTTTCCGCAAAGAATTGTCACAACGATCGCCAAAACCCCTGAGTATGCCTTCCACTGCTGGCTCCAATGTGATGACAGCCTTCAACTCACCCACTTGCCATGGTTTTCCCCAATAACTCTCTCAACCAACTCAGCCCAAACCTGGGCCACCTGCTCGGGACCGACCCAAGTCTTTGGGGACCTGTTTCCAGACCCCATGTTGGTATGAATTCTTTAGCCCAGGAGGTTGTGAAAGCCAAGCCCTTGAGCGTCTTAAAGGCTGAGATCGATAGGCTTTTAATCAGCGGGGTGATTAAGGGTTACTGAGAGAATAATAATAATAATAACCTTTTATTGTGAAGTTACTGTGAAAAGCCCCTAGTCGCACCATTCCGGCACCTGTTCGGGTAAGCTGGTATGGGAATTGAACTCGCGCTGCTGGCCTTGTTCTGTATCACAAACCAGCAATCTAGCCCACTGAGCTAAACCAAGGCAGAAGGCAGTGTTAGATCAGCAGTGATCTTATCAATGGCAGAGCGGGCTCGAGGGGCTGAATGGCCTACTCCTGTCCCTATTTCCAGACCAAGTTGGGTTGGGAAATATTCTAACGAGGTGCGTTTGACTGGACCTACCGTGGTAAGCCTCCTCAGTGAACTGAATCTCTCCTCCCAGGCCGCTGCCGCCTTCCGGAAGGCCTCATGACGTTTGATGAGCTGCTCCACCTCGTCCACGCTGTTGCCCAGCTGGCTGCTGCTGACCAGGCGCTCCTGCGTGCTCAGCCACGACTCTGCCACCACCGCCTCCTGGGCAAACTGGTGCACTTCCAGCACTGCGGGAAGAGCACAACCCAGGTCAAAGACACCCACGGCGAGTCCCGGCGGCTGAACAACAACTCCTCCCGCGAGGCCGGACGGTTAAGGATTAATGAGAAGGACCTAACGTGCAAAGTACCGGTGTCAGTTCCCAGGTGTGAACTCAAGAGGGCGCAATTTGGCCTCAATTCCTATAATCGCTGAATCAGACAGCACAGAAGGAGCCAATTCAGCCCATTGCACCTGTGTTGTCTTTTTGAAAGAGTTACTCGTCGGTCCCACATTCTTGTTCTTTCTCCATAACCCCTGACACGTAAGAGTACCTTTAAGAAATGGGTGTTTAAGAAATGTACCTTTAAGAAATGGAGCTGCTCATGTTACTGGAGTAATGTCAGAGTGTGGGTGGAGCTGAGCTTTACTTCTGCTTTTTAGTTTCAGTTTGAGAAAAAGCTTGGGTGTGTCTGTGATTTTCAGTGAGCTGCATCTGAAGTTTAAACAAAGAGATGTAATGTTGATCTCTGCCATCCAAAGACTCTCTATGGATCATTTGGTGAACCCAGAATTGTAAAAGGTCTCAATATTGAATGTAAACCTAATATGCTCCTGTTTGAAGGTTTGTTAAGTCTTTTGGATGTTAAAAGGACAGCTTACAGGGTTACATACTGTTGTATTCTTTGGGGGGTGTATTTGATTTACTGGTTGCTAAGATGTTCACTGTTTGTTTCAGAAAGGTTAACTTGAGTTCATAGAATAAACATTGTTTTGCTTTAAAAAAAGAATGTTTCCATTTCTGCTGTACCACACCTGTAGAGTGGGTCGTGTGCTCCCCATACCACAATCTATTAATAGTTGTGGGTCAGGTGAACTCCATGACACACTTTGGGGTTCTCCAAACCCTGACCAATAACACCCCATTTTTGTTCCCTTTCAAATATCCATCCAATTCCATTTTGAAAGTCGTTTGATTAACATTTCGGATCACATTTCGCTGCGTAATAAGTGAGAATGCTGAAGTTTACTGTCGACTGTGGGGGAGGTGGGCAAGGGCAGCGAAGGCAAGTGGGGTAGGGGTCAACAGGGCGGGGCAGAGGTCAACAGAGCCGGGTAGAGGTCAACAGAGCGGGGTAGAGGTCAACAGAATGGGCCAGAGGTCAACAGAGCGGGGCCAGAGGCGGACATTCGGTGAAATACGCAACGCTGCAGCGCGGGGCTCCGGCCAATGGGGGGGGCACCATACTGAGAGGTGACTGTTGTGGTGGGAACACCAATCAGAGCCTTGGCAGCTCTAACTTTGCCGCCAGGCTGAAGAAATTCGAATGAGCCTATCAGCAGGCAATACGGAACATCGTCGGGCTCTGATTGGTGGACTCCCCCTTGAGAGCGGGTAAACAGTTTGCCAAACATTGCGAGGTGGCGGAGGCTTAGAGCAGTTCAGACATGGGTTTCCTGAATTGGTGTGAAGTTCCCGAACTTTCATTGAGTAAAGGTGCAAAGCAGCAGCCGGGTTTCTGGCATTCAGGATGGCGGGCAGCCTGAGGCAAAAGTGAGGTCGCTGACCTAACATCGACGGGCGAGTCTATGAAGCCTTCAGTGACGTAAGGAGGAGGTGCTGGCAAATGACTGTCAAGGGGAGCAGCAGGGTGACCCTCGACCTCCAGGCCAGGCCTGAGAAGAGAAGGTGGCCAACCAACCAGAAAGAAGAGGCTCAATAGCCAGCAGCAGTAGCCAAGTAGCCGGACAGGAGCACCCGCGAGGCTCGAGGCCCAGTCACCCAAGTGATATCCGAGAGGTGAGAAAAGCAGAAGGCGGAGGTGCGAAGGAGGCCAGGCAAGCGCTGAGCAGCTGAGCTGCGGGAATGAGACGACTCGACCAGAGCTAGAGGCCTGTTGCTGTTTTTGCATGTAGAATTTATAGGGGGCGTGATGTGAGGCTCCTGCAAAGGAGGAAGAGTGCAGGGCCCCCCAACAACCTCTGGGCAGAGGTTAACTGAGTGGGGCAGATAGGTGTGGGGAGGAGGGCAGAGATAACAAATGGAATATTGATTACTGCCCAGAATTGGGAGCCCTGCTCTTCCTGATATACATTAATGAGCTAGATCTTGGTGTACAGAGCAAATTACAAAATCTGCTGATGATTCAACACTCTGACATATTGTGAACTGTGAGGAGAATAGTTTAGAACTTCAAAAGGACATGAAGGAATGGCTGGACAGGTGACATTCGATGCAGAGAAATGGGAGGTGATAAATGTTGTTAGGAAGAACGTGGACAGTATAAAACAAAGGGTTCAGGAGCAGAGAGTCATGGGTGGAGGTGAGCACAGGTCATCGAAGGTGGCCGGCAGGTTGAAAGTGTGGTTCATAAAGCCCTCAGCATCCTAGGCTTTGTTAATGGGGGCTTAGAGCACAAGTGCAAGGCTATGTTGAAGTTGTATAGGACACACGGCCTCAGCTGGAGTACTGTGTCTAATTCTGGGCTCCGCACTCGAAAAGATTCACGCGAATGGTTCTAGGTTTGAGGAACTTCAGTTCTGAGGATAGATTGGAGATTAGAAAAAGGAGGCAGAGAGGAGATTTTATAGAGGTATTTGAATTCAGGAGGGGTCTACACAGAGTAGTTAGGGAGGTGGGGGTGGTGGCTGCAAGGGAGGGCGGTGTTGGGAGGGTGGCGGAGGGTTCTGGGAGGAAGGAGGCTGGTGCTGGGGGGGGTGGGGGTGCTGGGGGGGGGGGGGGTGGGGAAGGTGCTGGGTGGGAGGAGGCGGGTGCTTGGGCTGAGGGTTGGTGCATGCTAGGATGGTGAGGGTGGGTGCTGGGGGAGGAGGTGGGTGCTGGGGTGAGGGTTGGTGCAGGGAGGGTGGGTGCTGGGAAGATGGGGTGGGTGCTAGGAGGGTGAGGGTGGGTGCTGGGGTGAAGGAGGTGGGTGCTGGGAAGCGGGGTTGGGTGGTAAGTGCGTGGGTGCCTGGCGAGAGGGAGGGTGTGTATCTTCTGACATCATGGCTCAATATCCAACAATCAAATCGGATTCTAACTCTTGCCATCCCAGGTAACCGTGACAACTTATTGAAGCTGGTCTCCCATGTCTGGCTGAATTGCCACCCTCTGTCCTCCACCCACCTGGATCCCCGAGTGATGCAGTTGGGCGTTTCCAACAGGTCCATTTTAAAATGTTTGTTAGCACGGTGAGACTTGGGCTGTAAGCTATTCGACCAGCGGCAAACCAGCCTGGAGACGTTCTGCGTTCCCCACTGACACCAATACTCACTCTGCTGGAGCCACTCCCAGTGATGTTCCCATTTCTCCATCAGCTCGTGCTGTTTCTTCACCACCTTGTCCAGTTTCTCCTTAATCTACAAAACGGAAAATTCACAGACACAACAGTAAGGATGAGATGGTTCATTCAACTTAAAACAGAAGGAAAATAATATTTTCATTTTAACTTTGTGCAATCCTGTATTAACTCCAAGCCAATCAGAAGGGGAGGGATGAAGGGAGCGGGTGGGAGGAGGGGGATGTGGGGAAGGGAAGGGGGAGGGGGAAATGGGAGTGGGGGCCATAACGTTCTTGTCGGATGGCCTGATTTATATTACAAGAACACTTGTAGCTATCGCTATAAACGACTTATTAACATTATACAAAACAACAGATGAATAACAGTATTAACATGCACAAGCAACCTCTCTCCCCACTTCCTCGTCAGTCTGAGGTCACCTGACTCTAACATTCATTTATATACTAATGAGACTCCTAGTGGTCAGTTGGTAAATTACAACACAACCATAATATCACTACATCCCCTTTCCTTTGAAGGAATAAATTAATACATTATCATCAGTATATTTACATATGATATCATTAGCCTGTGACTCTAATTGTTTTTATTTCTTTCAAATTTTTAAAACTGGTTTCACAAATATATATATATAAATGCACAGCAAGCATAGTAAGTACAAATAGTCCAAATCTACAAATTGATTTGATCAGATTCTTCTGACTCTGTTTGATCTTCTCAATCTTGCTGCTGCGAACTTGTAGATTCAATGTTCTCCGTGCCATTCTCATGCTCAGGAGCTGCGGAACTATCTGACACTACAGCTGACATTGGTTCTGACGTAGATTCATCATCCATCGCTTTGTTGTGAAAGTCTTCTCTGGTTTTCAAGAGCGTGCAATGATTTCTTCTTAAAACCAACCCTTCCTCTGTCTGTACATTGCAGGAACGAGCTGCTACTTCTTCAAGTACAATGCCTTTTCTCGACCAATTGCCCGAATCTTCTATTCTCACACTGTCATCATTACTCCGAGGTGGTAAAGTTCTAGGCATGCTATCAGAGTTCTGTTTTTGTTTCTCTTTAATGTTTACATTTCCTGCAGTGTACCACTGCATTCTCCTCCTTCTTTTCCAAGTATGGAAGTGTGGCACGCAACCGTCTATTCATGAGTAACTCTGCTACCGATCTACCTTGTGACAATGGTAACGCTTTGTAACGTGATTTTGCGAGATATGGATCAGATTGGTTGTCCATTGCTTTCCGTAATGATTGTTTTACAATATGTCCACTTTTTTCGTTAAGATCTTTGGGATCCATGTCTTTGCGGGCATCACCATTTTTTTATTTCACACATACCATGGAATTCACCCTATTGGTTGGCTCTTCTATCTTCTTGATAACTTGTGGTTTCATATCTGATACGGGTGGTAGGGTAGAAATGAGATTGGCATGCAGATCTACATCTTCAGCAATTTCACTAATAATAGTTTGTATTGGTGCTTTCGATAATGCATCTTCTTTAAATTGTATCTCTTTGGTGAATGGTAGTGCACTAAAATCAGTGAACACATCGCTGAACTTGCTGATAATATTTTCAGAATTATAGGAGTTTTGATCCAATACTTTGTGGATGCTATGTACTAACTGCACTAGACCTAATTCTTCACAGGACTGATCACTAATAACGAATCCAAGCCCTTGTATACAATACCGAATGGGGCGGAATAATCTGTGTTCTTCACCACCACACTCAGGTCACAAGCACCATAACATTTAATGCTTGAATCATTATAATCTCTCAGAGATATTTTGTGATTCCTTTTAATCGGCTGAATTTTTAGATTTTTAAAAATCAGTTCTGCTGATTAAATTGGCTTTGGCACCAGTGTCTAACTTCAATTGGACCACTGTACCGTTCACTTTAAATGGTAGCAGCCATTTGTCCTCATCAACCGTATTTATTTTAAATAGAGCATCAGTTTGCATTTTTTTTAAGTGCTGGAGAATTACTTGATGTCTCCAAAAAATTATTCTTCTCTGTTATTACTCCAACAAACAATGATGTTTCATCACAGGAGACGGTGTCTTCCCCTGTGCTGACTGATCTGGGGTTGAGTTTAGAGTAACAATTCTGAGCAAAGTGATTTTTTTCCTTTGCATCTGGAACAAAACTTGCCAAACGCTAGTCACTGCCTTAATTTGTGCCTTTGACCACATTTAGAAATACTTTGTCCTGATCTTTAACCTGTTTGTTGGCACGCAAGGAGCTGCAGGAACTTTCCCATCTTTTTATGACGTTTCCCGCTTTTTTGGAAAAATGGCAGCAACCATTTTGGAGCTTTCCTCCAAGAAGACGCCGCCATGACTGAGAAACATTTCAGAATGCTGTGCTCATAGCTCGTGAGCCTGACAAATAAGAACATAAGAACTAGGAGCAGGAGTAGGCCATCTGGCCCCTCGAGCCTGCTCCACCATTCAATGAGATCATGGCTGATCTTTTGTGGACTCAGCTCCACTTTCCGGCCCGAACATCATAACCCTTAATCCCTTTATTCTTCAAAAAACTATCTATCTTTATCTTAAAACATTTAATGAAGGAGCCTCTACTGCTTCACTGGGCAAGGAATTCCATAGATCCACAACCCTTTGGGTGATGAAGTTCCTCCTAAACTCAGTCCTAAATCTACTTCCCTTATTTTGAGGCTATGCCCCCTAGTTCTGCTTTCACCCACCAGTGGAAACAACCTGCCCGCATCTATCCCCTTCATAATTTTATACGTTTCTATAAGGTCCCCCCGCATCCTTCTGAATTCCAACGAGCACAGTCCCAGTCTACTCAAGCTCTCCTCATAATCCAACCCCTTCAGCTCTGGGATTAACCTAGTGAATCTCCTCTGCACACCCTCCAGCGCCAGTACGTCCTTTCTCAGGTAAGGAAACCAAAACTGAACACAATACTCCAGGCGTGGCCTCACTAACACCTTATAAAATTGCAGCAGATCATTTAAATAATAATCCCTTTTGCTGTTATTCCTACCAAAATGGATAACCTCACATTTGTCAACATTGTATTCCATCTGCCACACCCTAGCCCATTCACTTAGCCTATCCAAATCCCTCTGCAGACTTCCGATATCCTCTGCACTTTTTGCTTTACCACTCATCTTAGTGTCGTCTGCAAACTTGGACACATTGTACTCAGTCCCCAACTCCAAATCATCTATGTAAATTGTGAACAATTGTGTGCCCAAATCTTAACTGTTTATCCAAAGACAGCTCCCATTCCCTCAGCAACCGCTCCCTCAGCTTATTTTCATTCACACCAAACACAATCATAATAATAATAATAATAATAATAATCACTTATTGTCACAAGTAGGCTTCAATGAAGTTACTGTGAAAAGCCCCTAGTCGCCACATTCCGGCGTCTGTTTAGGGAGGCTGGTACGGGAATTGAACCCGCGCTGCTGGTTTTGTTCTGCATTACAAGCCAGCTGTCTTAGCCCACTGTGCTAAACTAGCCCCAGAGGGTCAATCCCCAATCAGGTCCCAAATCATGGAAGATTCCCCCGCAGACAAATTACAGGTTTTAGCTTTTAACTTTAAATCAGTGATGAAATGATCTATAGACTATTTTGTCTTCTTTAACGTGATCTAAACACATAGCGTTCATAAATGGCTTCTTCTCCAGGTGCAATATTCATCAAATCTTCGAATTACTTCAGTAAAAGTTTTATTATCTTCATCGTTCGCAAATTTAAATGTATTAAACACACTCCTAAATTTACTGCAGTAAGAAACAGATTAAATTGTTGTTTAAACACTCGCCAGTTGCTGTCTACATTACCATGAAATCTGAGACTCACTGGTGGCATTTACGACTTCATGTAATTCATTCCTGCCGTCTGCAAAATCTTCAAATCTCTGTGGACCTGGTGGCAGGCTGATAGGTTTTTTTCAGTGTTTAATACCATCCGACCCTGATACCATGTAATTTTCTTGTCGGATGGCCTGATTTATATTACAAGAACGCTTGTAGCTAAAGCTATAAATGATTTATTAACATTAACTGTGGGTCAAATATATACAAAACAACAGATGAATAACAGTATTAACATGCATAAGCAACCCCTCTCCCAGCTTCCTCGTCAGTCTGAGGTCACCTGACTCTCACATTCACTTATATACTAATGAGACTCCTAGTGGTCAGTCGGTGAATTACAACACAACCACGATATCACTACAGAGGAGAAAGGAGGGGGGAGGGGAGAGGAGGGGATGGGGGTGGGGAAAGAGAGAGGGCGCGGATGGAGGAGTGGAGAAGTGAGGGGTGTGGGGAAGGAGAGACGGGGTGGGGAGGTTGGAGAGGGGAGGTGGGAGAAAGGGAGGGGAGGTGGGGGAGGGGAAGTAGGAGGAAGGGAGGTGGGAGAAGGGGAGGGGGAGGGGAGGAAGGGAGAGGGGAAGCTAGGGGTCGAAGAAGGAAAGTAGGGAGGGCGGAGGGAGGGAGAGGGGAGGAGGGAAGGAGAGGGGGGAGGGAAGGAGGTCGAGGGGAGGAGGGAGGGTGAGGGGAGAAGGGAGAGAGGGTGAGGGGAGAAGGGAGAGAGGGTGAGGGGAGAAGGGAGAGAGGGTGAGGGGAGAAGGGAGGAAGGTGAGGGGAGGGAGAGGGGAATGAGGAGGGAGGGATTGAGGAGGGAGGGAATGAGGAGGGAGGGAATGAGAAGGGAGGGAGAGAGCAGTGAGGAGGGAGGGAGAGGGGAGTGAGCAGGGAGAGGGCAGCGAGGAAGGAGGGAAGGGGGAATGTGGAAGCAGGGAGAGGGGAGTGAGGAGAGAGGGAGAGGGGGGTGAAGAGGGAGGGAACGAGGGGGTGAGGAGGGAGGGAAAGAGGGGGTGAGGGAGGGAATGAGGAGGGAGGGAGTGAGGAAGGAGGGAGAGGGGAGCGAGGAAAGAGGGAGAGGGGTGGGTGGAAGGAGGGAGGGCGGAGTGCAGAAGCAGGGAGAGGGGAGTGAGGAGAGAGGGAGGGGGGAGAGGGGAGCAAGGAGGGGGAAGATTGTAGGAAAGGAGGAGGAGGGAAGGTGAGAGGAAGAGGGGGTTAGGAAGGGAGAGCAGGGGGGAGGGTGGGAGGGAGAGGATTGGAGGGAGGGAGATGCAGAGGAGGAAGTGAGCGGGGGGGGGGGGGGCAGGAATGGGAGGGGAAGGGAGAGAGATCTCCGAGAATATGGGTTATAGGTAATGGTATCTCAACGTACATTACAGAGGAGGGAAGTTTTGTGTTCATTCTGATATTGGTTAATCCCAATGCAAAATCCACCATCTATCTGAAAGAAATAATCCAGGTTTTTAAGGACAGAATGAACCGAAGGTTTTTGAAGAGTAGGCGGTGACACTGAGTGTATGAGTGCCATTTGTGTGGTGTGGATTACCTCCTCAACAGCCTGGTTTGTGCTGCTCAGTAAAGTTTTGCCCAGTTCGATGCAAGCTGAGAGCTTCTTGTGTCTGGCTTCAATCTCCCCTCGGAGACTTTGGTGATAATTCATCAGCACCTCCACCGACGAGACATCCCTGGGGTAGAAAGGAAGCTGTCATTGTCCGGCACACTGCACGTCACCACGTATTGTGGGACACAATAATATCATTCACAGCAAATAAAACAAGCTCTGACTTTATTGCTTTGGATCATTTTCGAAGAAGACAAGACGGAGGGGACTCGCTCGAATCTGAAACAGGATTAAAAGCAGCGTTGAGGCGATAATCTGTCAGCCACGAATTCTCCAATCCCCTGCTGGCACAATCTGGTCGTCACTCTCTCGATCTGCTTCTGACCTTTCTGCTTTTCTAGACTAAAGGCTCACGGGTATATTGGGTGTTGATGTCAAGTGGCGGGAAACGCCCCAAATGTGGGTTGGGGAACTTGCCAAAGTGCCACTCGCAGTCAGCTGGAGGGTGGGCGTTGCTCAACTTGAAGGTGAAACCAATAGTGTCCCAGAGTCACTTAGGGCACAGAAGGAGGCCATTCGACCCATTGGGTCCTCGTCGCCCCTCTGTGGAGCATTCCCATCTGGGATTTCCGACCCGGTAGCCCTGCAGGGTTATTTCCTCCCAAGTGCTCTTCTACTTTCTGTTCACAATCGTCGACTGTTTCCAACTCCACCACCCTCGTGGGCACAATCTTGTAATATTTTAGCGATTGTGCAGAACGGGTTTTGTGATGGGACAGTGGTCCCGCCACGGGATCAGTGAGGAGACCCTGCGATTGGACAGTGTGCTGCCATGGGGTCAGTGAGGAGACCCTGTGATTGGACAGTGTGCTGTATGGAATCAGTGAGGAGACGGTGATTGGACAGTGTGCTGCCATGGGGTCAGTGGGGAGACCCTGTGATTGGACAGTGTGCTGTATGGAATCAGTGAGGAGACTGTGATTGGACAGTGTGCTGTACGGGGTCAGTGAGGAGCTCTGTGATTGGACAGTGTGCTGCCATGAGGTCAGTGAGGAGCTCTGTGATTGGACAGTGTGCTGCCATGGGGTCAGTGAGGAGCTCTATGATTGGACAGTGTGCTGTACGGGGTCTGTGAGGAGACTGTGTGATTGGGCAGTGTGCTGCCACGAGGTTCGTGTTGGTGAAGGTGTGAAAGATCTATCTGGAACAGGATACTAAAGCAGTGATGCCATTATACTTGCAGGGCAGGGCCTCGTGCATATCAGGTACCTGGTATGCTCCCCTGTCCCCATGCTCTTCCCTCCAATGATAAACGTCATAACTTGTGGCCTCAATCTCAATTTTAACTGCCTCCAACTATCAGGCCAAGGTGGAGGGTGGGTTTCCTGACCCACCGGAGTCCATCCACATTTGCAGATCAGGCTCAGGGCCTGGTCTGGCAGCATAACCTGAGGCCAGAGAGGGGATGGCCTGGTCAAGCCTTCCGGGAAAGGCCAGAGGGAAGCCGATTAAGATCAGTATTTATTCACACTTCCCTTGTGGATCGGGGGGTATTCCCCAGGTCCCACAACAACAACTTACATTTATACGATGCAGTAAAATCTCCCAGGATGCTCCTCAGGAGTGTTAATGGACTGACAGCGAGCTACGCAGAACAATATTGGGGCACATGGCCAAGGGCAGTGGAGCGCGGGGAAGGGGGGGGGGCGGTCTTAAGAATCCCTTAAAGGAGGTAATAGATGTATAGAGGCTGAGGGTGTCGAGAATCCAGAGTTTAGACCCGAGGCGACTCTAAGTACGAACGCCAAGGTGGAGCGGTTAAAATGGAGGCAGTGCGAGAGGCTAGAATTAGAGCACAGGGGTCTCAGAAGATGCAATTACAGGGTGGGGACAAAAAGGCACTTGATAACAACTCGGAGAAGTTATAATTTGTGGCCTCTCTGAACTGGGAGCCGAGGAAAGTTAGTGAACGCAAGAGTGATGGCTCAGTGGTCAGTGGGAGGGTGTCAAGGAGGGGTTTTTCACAGTGCATTCTGGAACAGCGAGAGGCGGACAGGCAGCGTTGGGGCAGAGGCATATTATGGGCCTCTTTTGGATTTTACTGAGGGTTTTGGGACATCCCCGACGTCAGGGGTTGAGGGGGGGGGGCCCAGGCGCAAAGTTGCCAGGAGGCAGACCGGCAGGCAGCCTCTTAAATGGCCATTTTCAAGTGTTACCTTATTAAGGACGGTAGGCAGCACGTCGATACTGCTGGTCCAATCAGAGAGCCGGCATTTCTTGAGCCCCGACCGAGAGAAATGGGAGTGGCTGAGGGAATTCGGAGGCTCCCCCCCCCCCCAGCTCCCCCACCTCCCCCACCCCACGACTGACCCCTGTCAGTAGAATTTCAAAACATTGGATGGCCAAGCACCGAGGAATCCGTGGAACAGAAAGGATAGGTGCCCCAGGGGCAGCGTTTGAGCCTTGGGGGGGGGGGTGCATTTTCTATCGCCACGCCGAGGAAATATAATCGGCCGTTCTTTCACTGTCGCAGGATCACAATCCTGGAAATCCCTCCCTAACAGCGCTGTGGGTGTACCTACATCACATGGACTGCAGTGGTTCGAGATGGCGGCTCACCATCACCTTCTGAGGGGCAATTATGGGAGGCAATAAATGCTGGGCCCAGTCAGCGACGCCTACATCCAGTGAAAGAATAAAAAAATTACCCCTCACCATGCCCCCTCCAATAACCCTTCTCTATAAGCCCTCCATGAACTCGATATTGTACAAAACTGCAGTGGAAAGAGGAATGGTGAAAGTAATAAAGAGCAGCAAGGGGGATACAACGATAGATGTATAAAAGGGGTTATGAGAAACACACTGTTGAGTGATGTCGACAGGAGGGCAGCTGAGGGCCAAGGAATAACCATCGGTGAGGAGGTGACAGACTTGTTAAATGAGGGAGTATCAGGCTTCATGTTCGAGGTGGAGCTTTGAGAAGTGTTGGGCAGCACGGTGGCACAGCGGTTAGCACTGCTGCCTCACAGCGCCAGGGACCCGGGTTCGATTCCGACCTCGTGTGACTGTCTGTGCAGAGTCTGCATGTTCTCCCCGTGTCTGAGTGGGTTTCCTCCCACAGTCCAAAGATTAGGTGGTTGATGCGACCATCAATTCACACGAGACGAAGAGTTGAAGTGACAGTGGTTTTAATCAGCTAGATCTGTGCCTGCCTGCGACTGCTCTGTACTGAGTGCCGCCTAAAGGCTGCAGATCTATATACCACCCCCGAGGGGGTGGAGCCAAAGGCTCCACAACATAATACAATACAATTTAATGCAATACAATGGTGAATGGTAGCAGTAATACATTCACCACATTCACCCCCTGTTAAAAACTGAAGTCCAGCGGGGGTGAAGTGGGCTCACAAATCGAGTCTGTCCGGCGCCTTGAGCGTTCGCTGCGATCGTCTGAGCTCTGGCTTCGCTGCGGGCACGAGTGTTGAACTCGTCGCTGCGGGCACGAGTGTTGAACTCGTCGCTGCGGGCACGGGTGTTGGGCTCGTTGACTCCGGGAGCGTGTCGTCTGGAGCTTCATCACTGTAAGTCGGCGATGGGGGAAGAGGGGGGTGTAGGCCATGTAGGGGCGGGAGCGGTGTTCGGTGTAGGGGGGGGGGGGGGTAGGTGATGGTCGCAGGGGAACCGGCGGGTGCCAGATCCCGGAGGGAGACTGTATCTTGTCGGCTGTCGTGGTGCGCCGCGTAGGCATACTGAGGCTTGGCGTGAAGGAGGTGGACCCTCTCGACCAGTGGGTCAGACTTATGGCTCCTCACATGCGTTCGGAGAACAGGCCCCGGTGTTGTCAGCCAGGACGGAAGCGAGACCCCGGAGATGGACTTCCTGGGGAAGACAAATAGGCGGTCATGACGGGTCTCGTTCGTGGCTGTGCAGAGGAGCGACCTAATTGAGTGGAGCACGTCGGGGAGGATCTCCTGCCAGTGGGAAACTGGGAGACTTCTAGACCGTAGGGCCAGAAGGACGACCTTCCATACCGTCGCGTTTTCCCTCTCCACCTGCCCGTTTCCCCTGGGGTTATAACTGGTAGTCCTGCTCGAGGCGGTGCCCTTACCGAACAGGTACTGGCGCAGTTCATCGCCCATAAACGAGGAGCCCCGGTCACTGTGGACGTAAGTGAGGAAACTGAACAGGGTGGAGATGCTATGTAGGGCTTTAATGACGGTGGCCGCGGTCATGTCGGGGCAAGGGATTGCAAAGGGGAAGCGGGAGTACTTGTCAACGATGTTAAGAAAATACACGTTGCGGTCAGTGGAGGGGAGGAGCCCTTTGAAATCGATGCTGAGGCGTTCAAAGGGGCGGTATGCCTTCACCAGGTGGGCGTTGTCTGGCCGAAAGAAGTGCGGCTTGCACTCCGCACAGACTTGGCAGTCCCTGGTCATGGCCCTGACCTCCTCGGTGGAGTAGGGCAGGTTGCGTGCTTTGATGAAGTGGAGAAGCCGGGTGACCCCTGGGTGACAGAGGTCATTGTGGATGGCCCGGAGTCGGTCATCGTGCGCGCTGGCGTATGTGCCACGGGACAGGGCATCTGGGGGCTCGTTGAGCTTCCCCGGACGATACACAGTATCGTAATTATAGGTGGAGAGTTCGATTCTCCACCTCAAGATTTTATCATTCTTGATCTTGCCCCGCTGTGTGTTGCTGAACATAAAGGCTACCAATCGTTGGTCGGTGACGAGGGTGAACCTCTGACCAGCCAGGTAGTGCCTCCAATGCCGCACAGCTTCCACAATGGCTTGAACTTCTTTTTCGACCGCGGAGTGTTGAATCTCGGAGGCGTTGAGGGTATGGGGAAAAAAAGGCCACGGGCCTGCCTGCCTGGTTAAGGGTAGCGGCCAGGGCGACATCTGACGCATTGCTCTCCACCTGGAAGGGGATGGACTCGTCCACCGCAGCTTTGGTAATGTCTGCCTTGATGTGGCTGAAGGCCAGGTGGGCCTCAGTCGTCAGGGGGAAGAGGGTGGCTTTGATAAGTGAGCGGGCTTTGTCCGCACAGTTGGGGATCCACTGGACATAGTATGAAAAGAACCCGAGGCATCTTTTCAGGGCCTTGGGGCAGTGGGGGAGGGGGAGTTGCAGGAGGGGACGCTTGCGGTCGGAGTCGGGCCCTAGGACTCCGTTTTCCACGACATAGCCGAGGTGGCTAGTCGGGTTGTGCGGAAAACGCATTTCTCCTTGTTGTAGGTGAGATTGAGGGCTTGGGCGGATTGGAGGAACTTCTGAAGGTTGGCGTCGTGGTCCTGCTGATCATGGCCGCAGATGGTGACGTTATCCAAGTACAGAAACGTGGCCCGCAGCCCGTACTTGTCCACCATTCGGTCCATCGTTCTTTGGAAGACCGAGACCCCATTGGCGACGCCGAAGGGAACCCTGAGGAAGTGGAAGAGGCGGCCGTCTGCCTCAAAGGCAGTGTAGTGGCGGTCCTCCGGGCGTATTGGGAGCTGGTGGTATGCGGACTTCAGATCTACCGTGGAGAAAACCCGGGAGTGTGCAATCTGATTCACCATGTCCGCTATCCGGGGAAGGGGGTACGCATCGAGTTGCGTGTACCGGTTTATGGTTTGGCTGTAGTCTACAACCATCCGGTTCTTTTCCCCGGTCCTGACGACCATCACTTGGGCTCTCCAGGGGCTAGTACTGGCCTCGATGATCCCCTCCCTCAGGAGCCGCTGGACCTTGATAAAAGACCTGCCCTGGACACTGTACCGCCTGCTCCTGGTGGCGACGGGTTTACAGTTGGCGGTGAGGTTCGCGAAGAGCGAGGGAGGGGTGACCTTAAGGGTCGCGAGGCTACATATGGTGGGAGGTAGTAAGGGCCTGCCGAACTTCAGGGTCAGGCTCCTGAGGTTGTACTGGAAGTCCAGTCCTAACAGGAGAGGAGCGCAAAGATGGGGGGGGACACATATAGTTTAAAATTGGCGTACTCGGCGCCCTGTATCGCAAGGTTCGCGACACAGGACCTCAGGATCTGCACTGAATGTGATGCGGAAGTGAGGGAGATTGGGATGCGGGGTAAATCTGGAGAGAACAGCGCCTTACCGTGTCTGGGTGTATGAAGCTCTCCGTGCTCCCAGAGTCAAACAAGCAGGGCGTTTCATGCCCATTGACCCGGACGGTGATCATCGAGTTCCTGAGGTGCTTGGGCCGTGACTGGTCGAGGGTGCCAATGCCGAGCTGTGGGTAGCCGGCGTGGTCGGAGGTAGCGGAGTGGTCCCAAGATGGTGGCCCCCATCGGTCGCATGTGTCGGGCGGCATTGAAGATGGCGGCCAAGATGGTGGCCCCTATGAGTCGCACGTGTCGGGTAGGGTTAAAGATGGCGGCCCCCACGGATAGCACGAGGCGGAAGACGCGTCAGAAGGGGGCGGTACCGGCAGGCACGCAGCCACGCTGCGGGATCTGTGGGCCTGTGAGTCTGTGAGCCCGGCCTATGATTTAGGAGCTTTGGATCTGGCCGGGCAGACTTTGGCAAAGTGTCCTTTCTTGCCGCAGTCGCTACAGGTCGCGTTCCGAGCCGGGCAGCGCTGCCTGGGGTGCTGGGTTCTGGCCGCAGAAATAGCAGGGCAGCGCCCCGGGTTGGGCGGGCAGCCGCGCGGCACAGGCCTGGGACACCCTCTGGTCGGGTGTCCACGAGGGAATCGCGTGGGCGGAGGGGAAAGCATTGAGGCTCTGGAAAGCTACTTCTAAGGAGGTGGATAGTTTTACCGTCTCTTCTAGGTCGAGGGCGCCCTTTTCGAGCAGGCGCTGTCTGACATAGTTGGACTGGACTCCAGCCACATAGGTGTCCCGGATGGAGAGTCCCATATGCTGCAAGGTCCTAACGTCCTTGTAACTGCAGTTTCGAGCGAGTACACTCAGGTCACGTAGGTATTCCTCCAGCGATTCCCCGGGGCATTGACGACGAGTGGTGAGGAGATGCCGCGCGAACACTTCGTTCACTGGCCTCACTTAGTGTCTTTTCAGGATCGCGACCGCATCTGCGTATGTGGTCGCTTCCTCGATAAATACGGAGATTCAGTGGCTCACCGGGGGATGGAGGAGACTCAGTTTCTGTGCCTCTGTGACGGCGAGCCTGGCCTTTGCCTCATAAGTTCCATCCGGAAGAACCTTTTCCGTGCAAATCCATCTGTGGGATAGAGCTCTTTGTCTCCTATCCGGTACTTCCGTGTATACCCCAAATTCACTCCAATTCTTGCTGTTTAGCTTCTTTGTTAACTTTTTCATCTAACTTATTTGAAGCCACCAAAATCTCACGTGCATGTGGGCTTCTACTCCTATTAGTATTCATAGTCTTACTCATGTTCCGAGATCTTGATAAACAACGTCCCCTCTCCCGCCTGGTTTCTCGTTCTGTACTGCTACTGCTTGATCTTTCCCTTCTGCTGTGGGATGTCCTTTCAATAGTTCTCGACCTTTTCCTGCGGACCTGTTTACTATCCGATGTACTATCTGAACTGGCACTGCGTTTCTGTGCCCTCCATTTTTGAACTTCGTTTTCCCAATCCATTGTCTTGACTCCTTCCCCTGAATGTTGTACAATCAACCAATGTTTATACTTTCCAGTGGCCTTCCCTGCTCTACTAATAACAGTTGCATCCTTCCATTGACGAGACCCTTCAGGCAAATATGTCACTTTTGTACCAACGTTTGGCAGTTGCCCTTTTGGAAAAATGGCCTGTTCTAATTCATCAGAAGTGTTGTGTTCCTCCACAGAAACCCTGTCTATATCAGTTAATTGGTCCTCATAGTTCTGTAACACATGCGTACCAGATGACTCTGGTTCCTCGTCATGTCTGTCTGCTCTGTCTAAATTTGAAAATTTGTAATCTGTACCCATTATCCTTAATGAACGTACCCTAACAGTTTGATTACCATGTTGCAAAATATTTGTTTTGCCATCTATGCCTATGATCTTCCCTGGGCATTTCCATTCATTAGAATTGTCTCTCTTATAGTATACCATGCCTCCTTGCTGAAAAACGGCATCTGATGGCCGTACGTTATGTCTTAAAGCTCTGCGAATTCTTTCAGAGACGTCTGCTTCCAAAAAAGCTTTTCTACTGCTATGTAATGCATTTAAATGTTCAGCAAAACCAGAGTTAATTGTAGTCCCCTCCCAAGCTGGAGGCTGGTCATCCAAAATGGACGGAATTTTAGGATTTCTACCAAACACTAATTGATAAGGACTATAGCCCCCAACCATCTGCAATGAATTCTTTGCATGTACTGCCCATGCTAAAGCTGAATTTAGCCTGCAATTTGGTCGATCTGCCAAAATTTTCCTAAGCATGTCATCAATGACAGCATGATTTCTTTCACAGACACCATTACTAAATGGGCTTTCTGCAGCTGTATTCATAACTCTGATATTCATGTTTTCACACATATCCCTAAACTCATCATTAGTAAATTCTCCCCCATTGTCCATAAGGAATTTTGCCGGTAGACCCATTCCTGTCCCTATCCATTTTTCCACGATTTGATCCAGAATTACTCTCTTTTCTTTACTTCGTACAATCGTTGATTGACTAAATCTGGTTGCTAAATCTACAAAATGCAAAATAAATATATTATTTGCTTTATCCCAGATCTTAAGGTCCATGGCCACAATGTTGTTAAAATCCCTGGCCAAAGGTAGGGTTATTATCGGTCGTGCTGGTGTCCTTCTTTACTTCCTACAAACTTCACAGCGGTCACTAACCTGTTCTATCAGTTTAGTATAGTTGTCATCCCTTACCCCTGCATCCTTTAATACATTTTTCAGCCTCTGAGGAGACGGATGTGTAAATTGCCTATGCAGTTTTAATACCACAAGCTTTTTATCAGCGAAAGTCCCATTTTCAACTGCCATTAACACATCTTTAACCACTCTACTTGAAATATTATTTGTCAGTAATGGAATACAATAGTGTTCCGACTGTGTAAATTGTAAGTCCACCGTCTTTCCAAAAACTGTTGCCTTATCCTGTTCCATATCCAGTTTCATGTGTGCTTTCTTCATCGACGGTCTGCTCAGAAGCAAAGGTATCTCACGTGATACAACATCCGTGCTAATGAAATGATTCACTCCGGCAATATTGCACTCTTTTCAGCGACTTCAGAGTATTATCATCTCCAAACCTGAATCTTGTGGAACTTTCAAATTCCCTAACCTTGTTACGATTTTCAGCATTCAAAGAGTCCAGGTAACATTTTAACCAGTCAATTCCACACACAGTAGATGTGCAGCCACTGTCCAATACAGCACAGTTGAAGGATTCTGCAACCAACACCCTCATTACTGGTGTAAAACTGCTTGTCAATAGGACAATGCCTTCTTTCTGGTCACTATCTTTTTCCTCTTCTGACTCTTCCATGTCATGTGTCGCTTCAAACACTCTATCATAATGAGTTGGACAGTTGAAAGCATAATGGTATTGAGAGTCACATCGAAAACATTGATTTATCATGCCCCGTGCATTTCTGGGGTTCATCTTCCTATTGTAGGTTCTAACAGGGTTTCTGTCTTCATAATTTCCTTGTCTCGGTCTCCTTCTATAGTCTTGAGCCCTGTTCGTGGCCATACGATTTCACCATCCTGTTAGTAGTGTATCTTCCATATTCTGTCTTATTGCAGGCTGACCTATTTCGGTCATCAGAGCCATCGGAATCGAATGTTTCCCCAGAAACTTTTGTAAAGCTTTTGTCATCTGTTCGAATAAGGTATCCTTATCAGTAAAGTGAACTCCTGTCAAAACCAGGAGCCTATCCCTGTTGCTCACTCTAGCACAGTCAAGTAATTTAAAGGCCAATACAGGTTGTGTTTATACAGTCTTTTATATAGTCTGCCAAATTCCATTATATAGTCTTCCATGGAGATATCCTCCATTTTCCGGAACTTATCAAAATCCGACCATGCTTCATACGCACTTAACAAGCCATCTTTCTTATAAATCTTATCCATATAATGTAATAAAGTCTCCAGACCTTCTTCTGAGTCTAACTCTTCCAATTCCAGCTCAGAAAGCACTTTGTTTCGGATTTTACTGCCATATGGTAGAGAAAGAGCCAATGCCATACCTTGTTTTCTCTTTCCCAAAGCAGTTACCTTAGTCCACATAACTACTGCACTTCTCCATTGGTCGTACGATTCCTTTTCAGAAAATAAGGGAGGATAGTCATATCCAGCCATCTTTATCCTGGGTTCAGCCATATATCCCTTTTTTTTCTCACTCACTCCTTGGTTTATCTGGAAAAGTTGTATCTTTCAACCCTTCACATTTACACAGCAACCATCCTCTGCTACCAATTGTTAGACGTTTTAGTTGCTGTGATATGAAGAGTCTAAAGTTCCGTTCCTTTTTCACAAACACGCATTTATTTCCTTCCTACAGCCTTTGCACAAAACTCTCACTATACATCACCTGACAGAGGCCAGCTGAAACCCCTTTACATATCAGTGTCAATTAATGGATACTTAACATAAATGCGACAACTAAGTGCAATGTCTCTTAACCCATTACTTAACAAGGGTGTGAGATAGGGAGTGTATGAGAGAGACAGTGAGAGCGAGTGAGTGTGTGTGAGAGCGAGTGTGTGTGAGCGTGAATGTGAGTGTGAGCGTGAATGAGAATGTGTGTGAGCGTGAATGAGTGAGTGAGTGAGTGTGTGGGAGAGCGGGTGAGTGTGAGCGCGTGAGCGGGTGAGTGTGAGCTGTGTCCTCAGCCCCCTACTATACTCTTTATACACCTATGACTGTGTGGCCAAATTCCCCTCCAACTCGATTTTCAAATTTGCTGATGACACCACCGTAATGGGTCGGATTTCAAACAATGACGAGGCAGAGTACAGGAATGAGATAGAGAATCTGGTGAACTGGTGCGACAACAATAATCTCTCCCTCAATGTCAACAAAACGAAGGAGATTGTCATCGACTTCAGGAAGCGTAGTGGAGAACATGCCCCTGTCTACATCAATGGGAACAAAGTAGAAAGGGTCGAGAGCTTCAGGTTTTTAAGTGTACAGATCACCAACAGCCTGCCCTGGTCCCCCCATGCCGACACTATAGTTAAGAAAGCCCACCAACGACTCTACTTTCTCAGAAGACCAAGGAAATTTGGCATGTCAGCTACGACTCTCACCAACTTCTACAGATGCACCATTGAAAGCATTCTTTCTGGTTGTATCACAGCTTGGTATGGAGCCTGCTCTGCCCAAGACC
This sequence comes from Scyliorhinus torazame, assembly GCF_047496885.1. NCBI lineage: Eukaryota > Metazoa > Chordata > Chondrichthyes > Carcharhiniformes > Scyliorhinidae > Scyliorhinus > Scyliorhinus torazame. The sequence goes on from NC_092731.1 coordinate 30,856,733, forward strand.
GCAGGAAACTACAAAAGGTCGTGAATGTAGCCCAGTCCATCACGCAAACCAGCCTCCCATCCATTGACTCTATCTATAATTCCCGCTGCCTCGGAAAGGCAGCCAGCATAATTAAGGACCCCACGCACCCCGGACATACTCTCTTCCACCTTCTTCCGTCAGGAAAAAGATACCAAAGTTTGAGGTCACGTACCAACCGACTCAAGAACAGCTTCTTCCCTACTGCCATCAGACCTTTCACTGGAACTACCTCGTATTAAGTTGATCTTTTCTCTACACCTTGCTATAACTGTAACATTATATTCTGCAGTCTCTCCTTCCTTCCCTATGTACGGTGCATTGTTTGTACAGCATGCAAGAAACAATATTTTTCACTGTTTTCTAATACATGTGACAATAATAAACCAAATCAGGGAGGGTGTATATGTGTGTGTCTTACTCACTCAGAATTCTCACTCACCCTCATGGCCACACACCAACACTCACACAGTGGGTGAGGATGAGTGAGGGAGGGAGTACCCTGAGACTCCAGGTGAACAGGACACACGCACTCTAACCTTTTGGGGGTGGGGTGAGGGGGCTACATTCTCTGGCTGGGAGAGCGTAACGAGAGACGTTACCCAGACTGAGATGTCAACTTTCCACCACAGTTGTCAATGACTTGGATGAATGAACAGAAAGCCATCTGTCTAAGGCCGGGATGCTCCTTTGCAAGTCCGCCCCGCTATCGCTGTCAGCGCGGACGCAGAATTTCCATATCAGGAAGCATGGGGTCGAGATCCACTTTGGATCCAGGAATGTCAAAACTGCTTCTTTCCTGAATGGTGGGGCTTTACGAGTGACACCGGTGATTTTGGGAGTTATCCACAGAGCTTATTCAGTGTTAGTGCGTGGGTCAGGGAAAAAAGCAGATCCAATCCTGGACCGGGATTTTCAGGTCTTGCCCCATGTGGGTGGGATAGATAATTTGACGGATCAGTAAAGGGTCCATTGACTCCCTTGATATTTTTCTCGAAAGGGGTGTGTACACCAAAGGGAGGAAATTATGCTTCAACTGTACAGAGCTCTGAATAGAGCCTATCTGGAGTGGCTCCATTCAGTTCTGGACACCACACCACAGGAAAGATGCACTGATCTCGGAGAGGAAGCATCGCAGATTCATCAGAATGATACCAGGGTTAAAAGGGGTAAATTATAAGGACACATTACATCAATTTGACTCCGTTTAGATGATCTAAGGCAGTGATGGGCCGCTTCAGTGAGCGGTTGGGCTGCATGAGAAGCCCTCCTTCATCTCAGTAGGCCGCAGGATTGAAATCGAGTCTATTCACTAACCATGGACCCATGGATAAGATTAAATACATTTAATACACGCCGAATATTTCATAATGAGTTATGTGCTTAATCTTTTATATATTAATAGAACTGTCATCACTTTGGACACAGAGGGAGCACACGGCTCTCACAGTCAATGTTGTGAGCAATCATCACGCACCTCACTTCACTCGCCCTCACTTGACGAGCGAATCACTTCAGCTATACCGGCAGGAAAAAAACTACACGGACGGGAATCAGCGGAATGTGGCGACCCCGCGCGTGGGCAACGGTCAACAAAATGTCTCGTGGGGGCCGCACTCAGAACCCCGATGGGCCGCATGTGACCGCCCGGGCCGTAGGTTGCCCACCACTGATCCAAGGGGAAGGGTTTAAGAAGAGTAAGCAATTTAATAGGATAGGTGGAGATAAACTGAATCTCTGTCCTGTGGAAATTTGGAAAACTTCCCACTGATTGGCTGAGGTATGACCATGGGCAAAGCAACGGGGATCGATAGCTCCCCGGTCATTCAAAAAAGGCTTGAACATATTCTTTTTTGTTTGCAGAGAGCAGTTCTCTGTGTGTGATTGGATATTGCTTTGAAGTGAGTGTAATGAGCCACGTTCTGAGCTCAACTGATTATCCTAAACTGGTTGCTGGTGCAGCTATTGGCGCACTCCATTTTGTTCAGAAAATGCTGCCCAATCTAACAGCAGGCATTTTGTTTTGGGTTTCACAAGCATGTGGCCAATCGGAATAGACTTGCCAACCAATCAGCACCCTTTACTCCTGTCATTCAAATTGTTGTGAAATTTGGCATTCTTGCATTTGTCCTGATGAGTGCAAGATGAAAATCTTTGGCAACACGTGTCTCTTTTCAGCAACACTAAAGTTCTGTATTACCTAGTGACTGTTTCGGATAGAGTTGATAGGGAGAAACTGTTAATGTGGCAGGAGGGTCGGGGATGCAAAGTTAAGAAGATTAGTAAAATTAGCAAAAGAGTCGCAGAAATAGGAACCGCTTTTTAGCAGCAGGTTCTTTGAACATACTAACGAAGGAGCAGGGGTAGGCCATTCAGCCCCTTGAGCCTGCTCTGCAATTTAAGATCATGGCTGGTCTGAGGTTGTAATTATAATATTAAAGGCCGTATAGACATGCAATTAGGTCTTGCGGCGCAGTGAGTTAGCGCCCCTGCCTCGGAGGCAGAAGCTCTGGGTTCGAATCCCACCCCAGGACCTGACGTGCTGCCCTCTCAATGAATTAAGACAAGAACGTGCGGGCGGCACGGAGCACAGTGGTTAGCACTATGATTTCACAGCGCCAGGGTCCCAGGTTCGATTCCCGGCTTGGGTCACTGTCTGTGCGGAGCCTGCACGCTCTCCCCGTGTCTGCGTGGGTTTCCTCCGGGTGCTCCGGTTTCCCCCCCACAAGTCCCGAAAGACGTGCTTGTTAGGTGAATTGGCCATTCTGAATTCTCCCTCTGTGTACCCGAACAGGCGCCGGAGTGTGGCAACTAGGGGCTTTTCACAGTAACTTCATTGCAGTGTTAATGTAAGCCTACTTGTGACACTAATAAAGGTTATTACTATCAAAACTATGGACTGAATGAATGGCCCCGTTCTTTTGCTGGAGGATTCTTGGAGTCTAAGTGTGTGGATAGAGTCTGTGTTTGCTTTGGATGATAGGAAAGGCTGCACACTCTGCTGAACCTGTACTGTAAATGTTAACGCTGCGGAGGCTGGACTCTGTGGGTTAAAAAGGCCGAGGCCACAATCTGATACGCACCGTGGCTTCTCGCCCATTCCAATCTGGCAGATGATGCTGTCCATCCAGCTAACCAGGTCACGGACCATGCTGAAGAAGCGGATTTTGTCGCCGGTGGTGGTGAGCTGCAGTCTCCGCTGGTCACAGTTGCCCAACAGCTCTTTCCAAGCCTGCATGACGCCCTGCTCCTGGGCAAGGATGGCCTCGGCATTCTCGCCGGCGTACACCGTCCGCAGCTGGGCCGCATTCTCTTGCAGTTGCCTCACCTGGGAACCGGGCACACACGTGGGTTAGGGAGAGCGTTAAGCATATGTTTAGACCAGAAATAAAATGGGGTGAAACAATTCTGCCCGTCGGCAACCGCATCAGCTGTCTGGCACAGTGACAATGTCACCGGGCTAGTAGCCCAGAGGCCCCAGGCTCATATTCTGGGGAGAGGGGTTCAAATCCCACCCTGGCAGCTGGTGAAATTAATAAATCCGGAGTTAAAAGCTAGTCTCAGTAATGATGGCCAGAACAACTATCGTCGGTTGTTTAGGGAAGGAAATCTGCTGTCCTTACCCGGTCTGGCCTACATGTGACTCCAGACTCCCACAGTAATGTGGTTGACTCTTAAATACCCCAGAAATGGCCGAGCGAGACGCCCAGTTCAAGGGCAATTCGGGATGGGCAACGAATCCTGGTCTTGCCCACTTCACATCAGGGAATCCAAAACAAATGGAATGCCAATTGTGGTACCAGGCTTTAAGGAGCTACAATATGAGGACGGGTTGCAGAAACGTTTCTGATCTGTTTTCCTGCATACAAGATTGCCGGGTGATCACGGGCTCAGGGCAAGTGTTTAAATCGGGGTTCAGAGACTTCTCACGAGGGCCTGAGTAATCAAACTGGAGCTTGGAGGGGCAAAACGGTTCAATTATGAGGACAGTTATTATAGAGCAGAGCCACAATCCCTCAAAACACAGAGGAGGTGGCGTAGTGGTATTTTCACTGGGCTAGTAGTCCTGAGGCCCCAGGCTGATGCTCCGGGGGTTCACGAGTTCGAATCCCACCCCAAACAGCAGGTGGAACTTCAATTCAATGAATCAAATTTGGAATTGAAAAGCTCGCCTCAGTAACGGCGACCGTGACAGCCACCATCGATTGTCGTTTAAAAAAAAAACCCACACATCTGGTTCACGGATGCCCCTCAGGGAAGGAAATCTGCCGACCTTACCCGGGTCTGGCCTACAGGTGACGCCAGAGCCGCAGCCTGTCTCTTACCCGTCCTCTGAAATGGCCGAGCGAGACACTCAGTTCGAGGGCCAATTAGGCTTGAGCAACAAATGCTGGTGACACCCGTATCCCGCAAAATAATACATTTTTAAAAAATGATTAACGGTTTCAGATGATACGAGGTTCTGATTGGATAAATTGAGAGAAACTCTTTCCCTCTGATGGAGGAATCCAGGAAAATGGGATTTCAACGTAAAAATTAAAGTCAGTGTTCAGAGGCCGACGTCAGGGAAGCAATTCTTCGCACCAAGGGATCTGGACAGTCTCTTGCCCCCCACAAAAAATTCTTGAGGTCGGGCGATCAACTCAAAATGTCAAAATTGAAAAACATTAAGGATTAAGGAAGTACGCGGGTAGGGGAAGGATTCTCCGGCCTCCTGGCCGCGTGTTTCTCGGCAGCGGGAGGCGGGCCGCCATTCGCTGACGGTGGGATTCTCTCTTCCCGCCGCTGTCAATGGGAATTCCCGTTGAGGCTCCCCCCCCCCCCCCCCCCCACTCCGACGGGAAACCCGCGTTGCCGGCAAGACCAGGGAATCCCACCACCAGGAAACTGCCGGAGAATTCCGGCTGGAGTTAGGATGGTGCAATTTACTGCTGGAAAAGCTTAGAAGGGATGAATGGCCTCCCCCCCCCCCCCCCCCCCCCCCCCCCCCCCGCCCGCCCCCCGCCGTTGATTTTCATACAATTCGGCTTTTCTCAATCTAGATTCGGATTTGCCGTCCTGGGTTAGCACTGCTGCCTCACCTGCGCCAGGGACCCGAGTCCGATTCCGGCCTCGGGTCTGTGCGGAGTCTGCACTTTCTCCCCGTGCCTGCGTGGGTTTCCTCCGGGTGCTCCGGTTTCCTCCCACAGTCCAAAGATGTGCCGTTAGGTGGATTGGCCATGAAAGATTGTCCCTTAATGTCCAAAGGTTAGGTGGGGTTACGTGGATAGGGTGGGGGCGTGGACCTGGGTTGGGTGCTCTTCCTGAGATTCAGTGCAGACTCAATGGGCCGAATGGCCTCCTTCTGCATTGTAGGCATTCTATGATTCTTTTGCTAACTTTGGAACAAACTCCAAACTTTTTTTTTTGGCGTCTTCCGCCAATGTACTGGTAGGCCGCAAACCCCTCACCCCAGAAGAGAAAAATAATGAAAGCCAACTGAGTAAATAAATACCTGTGCAACCAGGACCTGGATGTCGTGTTCAAATGAGCTCAGCATTCTCTGCAGTGTAAAGGTGCTGCTGGAATCCCCAACGGAAACCTCCGGAAGCTGTTTGTGCTTCTCCTCAATGTGGCCGGTCACCTCCTTGCAGTCGGTGAAGAACTTGTGCAACTCCTGGGACGCTGACAGCATCTGCGCTCGCGTTTCTATCAGCTCCAGCAGGTCCGCCCAGGCTTCCCCGACGCCGTCCTTCCACTCGGCGATGATGGCCGCGTCAGCATGGCCGTAATCGATCAACTCGTCTATCATCTGGTTTACCGTGTTCACCCGCTCCTGACCAATTACCCCAGTTTCATGGGCAAATTCGGTGAATTTCTCCAGCAGTAGCTGAGGAAGAGGAAAAGAATGAGAAAGAGAAAGAGAGAAGGTTCCTGATTCGTAACAGTCAGCCGGAGAGAGAAGAAAAAAACTTCCTTCAATTGCTAGAAAGGTACCCGTCAAACTCTCTCCAACACTCTCTTCTCTTTCTCAACTTTTCACCCTTATTTGAAAGCACCACCTCACCTGGACTACCCTGTGCCTGAGAATCTGCCCAAATTTACTCTCCCACAGGCATGCGAATCCTGCACAACGCGTCCATCAGCCTTTATGAACCTGGTGTTGGGATCAATTCTTGGCACTCCGCTTTAGGAAGTCTCTCTCTCTCAAGGACCACTGCTCACTCTAGTTCCCCTTTTCCTTTTTAAATACTTGTAAAACCTCTTATCTGTTTTTACATTTCCAGCTAGCTTCCTCTCATACTCTAATTTCTCCTTTTCTTTACCAGCTGTTCTTTGCTCCTTTTTAAATTCTGTCCTATCTTATCTACCACTGATCGTTGCAGACGTTTCATTTCAATTTAATACTATCTTTAACTTCCTTGGTTAACTGCAGTGTATCTTTCCCCTAGAATCTTTCTCCGTCACTGGAATGTACCGTTGCTGCGTGTTGCGAAATATTTCCTTCAATGTCTTAATCTTTATTAGTGTCACAAGTAGGCTCACATTAACACTGCAATGAAGTTACTGTGAATAGCCCCTAGTTGTCACATTCTGGCGCCTGTTCGGGTACACTGAGGGAGAGTTCAGAATGTCTAATTTACCTAACAGCACGTCTTTCGGGAATTGTGGGAGGAAACCCGAGTGCCCGGAGGAAACCCATGTAGACACTGGGAGAACGTGCAGTCTCCGCACAGCGGGAAGCGGACCTATGACCCTGGTGCTGTGAAGCAACAGTGCGAACCACTGTACTACCTTACCGCCCTCTCTGCCGCCGCTTCACCCCTTTACCTAATTTCCAACTCGGTCCAGTCACTTTTGTCTTTATATCCTCGCAATTGCCATTAAAAGTTTAAAACACTAGTCCGAGACCCACCCTTCCCTCCCTCAAAGTGAAAGTGAAACTCAATCATATTATGATCACTATTACCTTGCTCCTTTACTACAACATCATTAATTAATCATGTCACATAACATGTCATCAGGTCTGAAAGAATCTGCACTCTGGTTGGTCTAGAATGTGCTGTTCTACGAAATTGTCCCCAAAACACTCAATGAACTCATCTTCCAGGCTATTTGCCAATCTGATTTCTCCAATCTGTGTGGAGAATAAAATCACTGATGAGTATTGAAACAGCTTTCTCACAAGACCCATTCCTTTAGTATAAAAGCAAAATACTGCAGATGCGGGAAACCTGAAAGAAAAGCAGAAAATTCTGGGAAAACTCAGCAGGTCGGGCTGCATTTGTGGAAAGAGAAAGAGCGTTAACATTTCGAGCCTGTATGACTCTTCATCAGAGTTTAGGAGATGGAAAAAGGTGATGGATTATATAGTTTAGAAGTGGGGGGTGGGGCAGGTGGAGCAAAATGGAACGTCGGGGTAAGTGGGGGCTAGGAGAGGCTTGACAAAGATGTCATGGAGCACAAGGCAAAGGGATTGTTAATAGCAGTGTTCAGGACTAAAGAAGGTGCTGAAAGTAGCATAAAAGTAAGACAGCAGAATGTGTTAATAGCAGAGCAAGGCTCAGCACTCTGTGAAAGTAAAAGTTTTTAAAAAGAGGCAAATGGCCCTGTGGTCAGGGGACACAAATTGGATTAAAATGAGGGTCAAGATGGAGGGGAAAGTTCATGGTTTGAAGCTTTCGAACTCGATATTAAGTCTCGAAAGCGGTAAAGTGCCTAATGGGAAGGTGAGGACCTGTTCCTACAGTTTGCAATAGGCCTGAAAAGTCGGAAACCCCCAAATCCAAAAAGTCTAAAAATATGAAAACCCCCAAAAGCAGAAAAGCCCAACACATCGACAAACACAGAGATATCCGAGCATTCAAACCATGAACACCACAAGAATCCAAATCCCCAGCACTGCAGCCAGTTCCCAGTGTGAGTGTGTGTGTAAGTGTGTCTGTGTTTGTGTATGGGTACAAAAGAACAAAGAACAATGAAAAGTACAGCACAGGAACAGGCTCTTTGGCCCTCCAAGCCTGCGCCGACCATGCTGCCCGTCTAAACTAAAATCTTCTACATTTCCTGGGTCCGTATCCCTCTATTCCCATCCTATTCATGTATTTGTCAAGATGCCCCTTAAATGTCACTATCGTCCCTGCTTCCACCACCTCCTCCGGCAGTGAGTTCCAGGCACCCACTACCCTCTGTGTAAAAAACCTGCCTCATACATCTCCTTTAAATCTTGCCCCGTGCACCTTAAACCTATGCCCCCTAGTAATTGCCCCCTCTATCCTGGGAAAAAGCCTCTGACTATCCACTCTGTCTATGCCCCTCATAATTTTGTAGACCTCTATCAGGTCGCCCTCAACCTCCTTCGTTCCAGTGAGAACAAACCGAGTTCATTCAACCGCTCCTCATAGCTAATGCCCTCCATACCAAGCAACATTCTGGTAAATCTCTTCTGCACCCTCTCTAAAGCCTCCACATTCTTCTGGTAGTGTGGCGATCAGAATTGAACACGATACTCCAAGTGAGGCCTAACTAAGGTCCTATACAGCTGCAACATGACTTGCCAATTCTTATACTCAATGCCCCGGCCAATGAAGGCAAGCATGTCGTATGCCTTCTTGACTACCTTCTCCACCTGTGTTGCCCCTTTCAGTGACCTGTGGACCTGTATGCCTAGATCTCTCTGACTTTCAATACTCTTGAGAGTTCTACCATTCACTGTATATTCCCTACCTGCATTAGACCTTCCAAAATGCATTACCTCACATTTGTCCGGATTAAACTCCATCTGCCATCTCTCCGCCTAAGTCTCCAAACAATCTAAATCCTGCTGTATCCTCTGACAGTCCTCATCTCTATCTGCAATTCCACCAACCTTTGTGTCGTCTGCAAACTTACTAATCAGACCAGTTACATTTTCCTCCAAATCATTTATATATACTACGAACAGCAAAGTCGCAGCACTGATCCCTGCAGAACACCACTAGTCACAGCCCTCCAATCAGAAAAGCGTCCTTCCATTTCTCATCTCTGACTGCTATGACCTAGCCAGTTCTGTATCCATCTTGCCAGCTCACCCCTGATCCCGTTTGACTTCACCTTTTGTACCAGTCTACCATGAGGGACCTTGTCAAAGGCCTTACTGAAGTCCATATAGACAACATCCACTGACCTACCTGCATCAATCATCTTTGTGACCACCTCGAAAAACTCTATCAAGTTAGTGAGGCACGACCTCCCCTTCACAAAACCGTGCTGCCTCTCACTAATACATGTGTGCGTATGTGTGCATTTTCTTTTTCATTTACTGATTATGGGTGTCGCTGGCTAAACCAACATTTATTGCCCACCTATAGAACCTCTGCAGTACTGAAAGAGGTCAATTGGCCCATTGAGTCGGCACCAACCCTCTGAAACAGCACCCCACCTAGACCCACTCCCCCTATCCCCTTAACCCCACCTAACCTTCACATCTTTCGACTGTGGGAGGAAACCAGAGCACCCGGAGGAAACCCAGGCGGACATGGGGAGAACGTCCAAACTCCACGCAGTCACCCATGGCCGGAACTGAACCCGGGTCATTGGCGCTGTGAGGCAGCAGTGCCAGTCACTGTGCCACCGTGCCATTGAGAAGGAAACAGTGAGCTGCCTTCTTGAACAGCTGCAGTCCTTGAGGTGTGTCAAACTGAGCATCAGTGAGCAGGTTGTCGCTGAGTAAATGCAGCTTGTTGGAACTGCTGATGACTCCTTCCATCACCTTTTCTGATGATCGAGAGTAAGCTGATGGGGGGAGGGGGGGGGGGGGTAACTGGCTGGGTTGGATATCAGCTGGCGGTATGACCGTTGTGGAATGCGGTGTGGCCCTGTAATCAAACAGCCAACAGGAGAGCTTTGTGTTATCTCAGACACAGCCTGAGTGAGTGAGACACAGACAGAGTGAGAATTTGAAACTTGGTAATTTGGTGCAGTGAGGTAATTCGGTGCAGAGTGGGAGAAGGTGCTTTTCCCCTACTGTTTTGTTCTCTCTCTTTCTTCTGGCCTGTAACTTTTAATCAGCAGGGAGAGAACCTGAGAACATCTGAGACCCTCAGCAGGTAAGTAAGTGATTTTTACTCATTTTTACTTTTATTCCCTTTTCAAATTGTGTGTGTGGGGGGGAGGGGGGGGGGGGGCTGAAATGACATCACAGTAAAGCTGTGACCTGAGTGGCTGGTTGGTAATCGACACTAAATTTAAAAAATAAGCATTGGTAACTAATTAAACATAATTACTTAATTATAATTTAGAGGGGTATCTAAGCCAGAGATCGGAGAGTACTATATTTAGCTTTCACATTTATAGTAGAAATCTAGAGCTAGGAAATAGATAGATAACTAACTTTTTAAAAAAAAATGTAACTATTAACTTTAATTTACTAATTAATTGACGCAATGTCAGTTAGAGGGGTGCAGCGCTCTGACTTTGAGATGTGGCAGGTCCGGGAGGCTTCCAGCGTCCCAGATGGCTTCATCTGCAGAAAGTGCACCCAACTGGAGCTCCTCACAGACTGCATGGTTCAGTTGGAGCGGCAATTGGATGCACTTAGATAGCAGTTATATAAATGTGGTCACACCAAGGTGCAGGCAGAGAAATGGGTGACCACCAGAAAGGGCAGGCAGTCAGTGCAGGAATCCCCTGTGGTTGTCCCCCTCTCGAACAGGTATACCCTTTTGGATACTGTCGGGGGGGATAGCCTATCAGGGGAAAACAGCAGCAGCCAGAGCAGTGGCACCACGGCTGGCTCTGATGTTCAGAAGGGAGGGTCAAAGCGCAGAAGAGCAATAGTAATAGAGGACTCTATAGTCAGGGGCACAGATAGGCGCTTCTGTGGACGTGAAAGAGACTCCAGGATGGTATGTTGCCTCCCTGGTGCTAGGGTCCAGGATGTCTCCGAACGGGTAGAGGGCATCCTGAAGGGGGAGGGCAAACAGGCAGAGGTCGTTGTACATATTGGTACTAACAACATAGGCAGGAAGGGGCATGAGGTCCTGCAGCAGGAGTTCAGGGAGCTAGGCAGAAAGTTAAAAGACAGGACCTCTAGGGTTGTAATCTCGGGATTACTCCCTGTGCCACGTGCCAGTGAGGCTAGAAATAGGAAGATAGCGCAGCTAAACACGTGGCTAAACAGCAGGTGTAGGAGGGAGGGTTTCCATTATCTGGACCACTGGGAGCTCTTCCGGGGCAGGTGTGACCTATATAAGAACGACGGGTTGCATCTAAACTGGAGAGGCATAAATATCCTGGCCGCGAGGTTTGCTAGTGTCACACGGGAGGGTTTAAACTAGTATGGCAGGGGGTGGGCACGGGAGCAATAGGTCAGAAGGTGAGAGCATTGAGGGAGAACTAGGGAATAGGGACAGTGGGGCTCTGAGGCAGAGCAGACAGGGAGAAGTTGCTGAACACAACAGGTCTGGTGGCCTGAAGTGCATATGTTTTAATGCAAGAAGTATTAGTGGTAAGGCAGATGAACTTAGAGCTTGGATTACTACTTGGAACTATGATGTTGTTTCCATTACAGAGACCTGGTTGAGGGAAGGGCAGGATTGGCAGCTAAACGTTCCAGGATTTAGATGTTTCAGGCGGGATAGAGGGGAATGTAAAAGGGGTGGCGGAGTTGCGCTACTGGTTAGGGAGGATATCACAGCTTTACTACGGGAGGACACCTCAGAGGGCAGTGAGGCTATATGGGTAGAGATCAGGAATAGGAAGGGTGCAATCACAGTTTACTACTGGCCTCCCAACAGCCAGCGGGAGATAGAGGAGCAGATAGGTAGACAGATTTTGGAAAAGAGTAAAAACAACAGGGTTGTGGTGATGGGAGACTTCAACTTCCCCAATATTGACTGCGACTCACTTAATGCCAGGGGCTTAGACGGGGCAGAGTTTGTAAGGAGCATCCAGGAGGGCTTCTTAAAACAATATGTAGACAGTCCAACTAGGGAAGGGGTGGTACTGGACCTGGTATTGGGGAATGAGCCCGGCCAGGTGGTAGAAGTTTCAGTCGGGGAGCATTTCGGATACAGTGACCACAATTCAGTAAGTTTTAAAGTGCTGGTGGACAAAGATAAGAGTGGCCTCAGGGTGAATGTGCTAAATTGGGGGAAGGCTAATTATAACAATATTAGGCGGGAACTGAAGAACCTAGATTGGGGGCGGATGTTTGAGGGCAAATCAACATCTGACATGTGGGAGGCTTTCAAGTGTCAGTTGAAAGGAATTCAGGACCGGCATGTTCCTGTGAGGAAGAAGGATAAATACGGCAATTTTCGGGAACCTTGGATAACGAGCGATATTGTAGGCCTCGTCAAAAAGGAAAAAGGAGGCATTTGTCAGGGCTAAAAGGCTGGGAACAGACGAAGCCTGTGTGGAATATAAGGAAAGTAGGAAGGAACTTATGCAAGGAGTCAGGAGGGCTAGAAGGGGTCACGAAAAGTCATTGGCAAATAGGGTTAAGGAAAATCCCAAGGCTTTTTACACGTACATAAAAAGCAAGAGGGTAGCTAGGGAAAGGGTTGGCCCACTGAAGGATAGGCAAGGGAATCTATGTGTGGAGCCAGAGGAAATGGGCGAGGTACGAAATGAATACTTTGCATCAGTATTCACCAAAGAGAAGGAATTGGTGGATATTGAGTCTGGAGAAGGGTGTGTAGATAGCCTGGGTCACATTGAGATCCAAAAAGATGAGGTGTTGGGTGTCTTAAAAAAATATTAAGGTCGATAAGTCCCCAGGGCCTGATGGGATCTACCCCAGAATACTGAAGGAGGCTGGAGAGGAAATTGCTGAGGCCTTGACAGAAATCTTTTGATCCTCACTGTCTTCAGGTGATGTCCCGGAGGACTGGAGAATAGCCAATGTTGTTCCTCTGTTTAAGAAGGGTAGCAAGGATAATCCAGGGAACAACAGGCTGGTGAGCCTTACTTCAGTGGTAGGGAAATTACTGGAGAGAATTCTTCGAGACAGGATCTACTCCCATTTGGAAGCAAATGGACGTATTAGTGAGAGGCAGCATGGTTTTGTGAAGGGGAGGTCGTGTCTCACTAACTTGATAGAGTTTTTCGAGGAGGTCACAAAGATGATTGATGCAGGTAGGGTAGTGGATGTTGTCTATATGGACTTCAGTAAGGCCTTTGACAAGGTCCCTCATGGTATACTAGTACAAAAGGTGAAGTCACACGGGATCAGGGGTGAGCTGGCAAGGTGGATACAGAGCTGGCTAGGTAATAGAAGGCAGAGAGTAGCGATGGTAGGATGCTTTTCAAAAATAGAGGGCTGTGACCAGTGGTGTTCCGCAGGGATCAGTGCTGGGACCTTTGCTGTTTGTAGTATATATAAATGATTTGGAGGAAACTGTAACTGGTCTGCTTAGTAAGTTTGCAGACGACACAAAGGTTAGTGGAATTGCGGATAGCGATGAGGACTGTCAGAGGATACAGCAGGATTTAGATCTTTTGGAGACTTGGGCGGAGAGATGGCAGATGGAGTTTAATCCGGACAAATGTGAGGTAATGCATTTTGGAAGGTCTAATGCAGGTAGGGAATATACAGTGAATGGTAGAACCCTCAAGAGTATTGAAAGTCAGAGAGATCTAGGTGTACAAGTCCACAGGTCACATTTAAGGGGCATCTTGACAAATACATGAATAGGATGGGAATAGAGGGATACCGACCCAGGAAGTGTAGAAGATTGTAGTTTAGTCGTCAGCATGGTCGGCACGGGCTTGGAGGGCCGAAGGTTCCTGTGCTGTACTTTTCTTTGTTCTTTGACGTTGCCAGCTGCTTCTTGAGTCCCGCTTTTAGTGCCTGGACCGCTCTCTCTGCCAGGCCGTTGTACGCTGGTTGGTAAGGGGCCGTTTTGATGTGCGGACTCCGTTTCCCTTTAGGAATTTTCCAAATTCCCCGCTTGTGAATGCCGTTCCGTTGTCTGACACCACTACCTCCGGAAGTCCATGTGTTGCAAACGAGGCCCTGAGCTTTTCAATTGTCGATGCTGTGCTTGCCGCGTTTACCCGGTGGACGTCCAACCATTTGGAGTGGGCGTCCACTACCACCAAAAACATTGAGCCCATGAAAGGGCCGGCGTGGTAAATTTGCAGGCAGGTCCACGGTCTGCCTGACCATTCCCACGTGTGCATCGGCGCAGCTGGTGGCACTCTTTGCCCCTGTTGGCATTCCTGGCACTGACGTACCAAGGCTGCTATGTCTGTGTCCAATCCTGGCCACCAAACGTAGCTTTGAGCTAGCATCTTCATTTTAGACACCCCTGGGTGTCCGTGATGTAACTCGGTTAAGATTGCCCGACGGCCCTGAGCTGGGACTATTACCCGGGCTCCCCATAATAGGATACCGTCTTCTACGGTGATTTGGTCCCTTCTGCTCCAGTATGGGTGCATCTGGGGCTCCACTGGTCTCTCCAGTTCCCGTTAGCAGTAAATGCTTCATCTTGGCTAAAACTGGGTCTTTTTGCGTCCACAACCGAATATGTTGTGCGTCCACTGGTAGGGTGTCCAAAAAATTTAGAGTCGTTACTGTCTCCTCTACTTTCGGTATTAGCGGTGGGGTGTCTGGGAGGGGAAGTCTGCTCAAAGCATCTGCATTTGCTACTCGCGTTCCCGGTCTGTGCTCCAGAACGTATCTATACGCCGCCAGTAGCAACGCCCAGCGTTGGATTCTAGCTGATGCAATCGGGCGTATTGACTTGTCTTCTTTTAATAACCCTACTAACGGCTTATGGTCCGTCACTATGGTGAATTTCCGCCCGTACAGATACTGGTGAAATTTTTTTACTGCAAATATCACCGCCAGTCCTTCCTTCTCGATTTGCGCGTACTTTCTCTCAGCCATCGCCAAGGTCCTCGAAGCATAGGCTATTGGCCGTTCTTCCCCATTCCTTCCTCTATGGGCTATGACGGCTCCTACCCCATAAGGTGATGCGTCACACGTGACCACCAACTCCTTCCTTGGGTGATAATGCTCTAGAACATTTTCGGATGACAGCTGTTCCTTAATGTCCCTAAATGCTCGGTTTTGGCGGGCGGACCATTTCCATTCTTGTCCCTTTTTTAGTAGCTGGTGGAGGAGTTCTAGGATGGACGCCCTATTTTCAATAAATTTGCCATAATATGTTACCAATCCTAGAAATGATCGTAGCTCCTGGACTGTGGTGGGAGCTGGGGCTTCTTTTATTGCCCTTACTCGGTCTTCCAATGGGTGTCAGCCCGACTTGTCTACTTGATATCCCAGGTACGTCACTTGTGGGGCCAGAAAAACACATTTTTCTCTTTTCAGCCGTACGCCTGCCTTTGCGAAACGCCTGAGCACTTCCTCCAGGTTCCTTAAGCGTTCCCTGTTTGTCCTACCCGTGATTAAGACATCGTCCAAATAAATCGCCACCTGCGGTAGTCCCTGCAAAATATTTTCCATCGTACGCTGGAATATAGCGCAGGCTGATGACACTCCGAAGGGTAGCCTAGTATAACAAAAAAGTCCCTTCAGGGTGTTGATCGTAGCGAACTTCTGGGAGTCCTTGTCCAGTTTTAACTGCAGGTAGGCGTGGCTCATGTCCAGTTTCGTGAACAAAAGGCCACCTGCCAATTTGGCATATAGGTCGTCTATTTTGGGGATGGGGTATTTGTCCAGCAGTGCGTATTTGTTTACCGTCTGTTTGAAATCTCCACAGAGACGTATTGAGCCGTCTGGCTTCAAAATTGGTACCACCGGCGCTGCCCATTCCGAGAACTGTACTGTCTGATAATGCCGTCGCGCCGTAACCTTTCTATTTCGACATCTACTTTCTTCCTTAATGCAAAAGGTACCGGCCTGGCCTTACAAAATTTTGGAAGGGCTTCTGGGTCCACGTGCAAAGTTGCTTTGGCGCCTATAATTTCCCCCAAACCTTCTTGGAAGACCTCCGGGTATTTTTGGAGTACTCCACTCAACTGCCCGCTTCCACTCTGGAAAATTTTCATCCAATCTAAGTTTAGGTCTTTCAGCCAGTTCCGTCCTATTAAGTTTGATCCGGAGCCCTCTACTATCGTCAACGGTAATCTGAGCAATTGTTTGTCATATTCCACGGGTACATGAGTCGTGCCTGGAACTTCCAGGGGTTCCCCCGTGTAGGTTTTAAGTTTTGTCGATGTTTTTGTTAAGGTTAGTGGCTGGAGTCCATCTTTGATTTTTTTTAAATGCTGCCACTCCCATTACTGATACGGCCGCACCCGTGTCTATTTCCATTATTGTCGGCCGACCGTTCACCCGTGGGGTAATCTTAATAGGTTCTGCTTTCTTCGTCACAATATTATATCACTGTTCCCCTTCGGAGGAGGATGGGGCATCTAGGTTGTGTACTTCCCTGCATCCCCACCTGCTATTCCTCTTTTGCCACCTCCTTCTAGGGTTTCTGTCGCTGTTACCCCACTCTGTCTGGTGCCAGAAACGGTCCTTCTCTGTTGGGGGAGCCTCAGCCGGTAGTTCCCTCTGTCTCCAGTTAGTCCTAGCAGACTTGGGGGCAGTTCTGGGGTTTTCCCTTGGCCCTCTGTTCCTCAGGCTTTTCCTGAGGGTGGCTATCTGGTAGCTGGACCCATTGTGGTAGTCCCTCTCCCAGGTATCTACCTCCATTGGCGTGCCTTGTAGTTCCTGCGCCCCACTTGCTGCCTTTTCTCGGGACAGTGCGAGCTGTAACGCCCGCCTGCAGTCTAGCTGCGTTTCCGTCAACAGGCACTTCTGTATTTGGAGGTCATTTATGCCACACACTAACCGGTCCCGAAGCATTTCATTTAGCGTCAGGCCGAACTCACATTTTTCCGCCAGCCTTCTCAGGTGGGTCAAGAAATTTGTGACTGACTCTCTGTCTTCCCGCTTCGTTGTGTAGAATCTGTACCTACGCAAAATGAGGGGTGGTTTTGGGTCATAGTGCTCTTCCACCAATTTTGTTAATTCTTGGAAAGGTATTGTGTCCGGCGTATCGGGATAAGCTAGACTACGTATAATGGCGAAGGCTGAGGGTCCGCACGCTGACAGCAGTATAACCTGTTTCCTTCCGTCCTCCGTTATCTCATTGGCCTGGAAAAAGTAACACATTCTCTGCACATACTGGGACCAGTCCTCAATAGTCGGGTCGAATGCATCCAACTTCCCAAAAAGAGGCATTTTTGAAAGAGCAAGGCTTACCCTCTGAGTGCGGCAGCTGGTCTCCGCAAGGTTCTTGGTTTACCTCGTCGCCACTGTAATGATCCACAGGAGGCAGGGGTACCGTCACTACACCAGTATTTATTTGCAATAACTTATATACAAGAGCAGCTCTAAACAGTGCTGCTTGCATTCCAGTCATCTTAAGACTGCCTCACAAGCCTACACAGGTGCTTATATGGGCCCCCTCAATGAGCTATCATTGAGGGAGCTCATACTCCAATTGGCCAACCAATAATGCCAATTGGATGTCATTACAACTGCGCTGGCGCATTGACGTCGATGCTGGATTTAATCATCGATGCCTGCTCGCGCAGAGATGAGGCTCCTGAAGTATGGGAAATGATCCACATTGTCCAGGAGCTCACCGTGGATCTTGATGGTAGGGGGAGCAGTTTTGCATGGGAGGAGCGGGCTGGCAGAGAAGCTTTGTTTTCCGGATGTTTAGTCTGAGGCCCATTCTCTCATGCGCCGCGGTGAATGCGTGGACGATCGTTTTTATGCCATTTGGCATTTACATTTTTAAAAGTTCTTTTACGGGATGTGGGCATCGCTGGTTAGGCCCAGCATTTATTGCCCATCCCGAGTTGCCCTTCAGAAGGTGGTGGTGAGTTGTCTTCTTGAACCGCTGCAGTCATTGAGGTGTAGGTGCACCCACTGTGCTGTTCGGGAGGGATTTCCAGGATTTTGACCCAGCTACAGTGAAGGAACGGCCGATATATTTCCAAGTCAGGGTGATGAGTGACTTGGAAGGGAACCTCCAGGTAGTGGTGCCTACTTGTCCTTCAAGATGGTAGTGGTCGTGGGGTTGAAAGGTGCTGTCTAAGGAGCCTTGGTGGGTTACTGCAGTGCATCTTGTAAATGATACACACGGCTGTTAATTGGTGGTGGAGGGTTTGAATGTCTGTGTAAGGGGAGCAATTAATTGGGCTGCGTTTTCTGGATGGTGTTGAGCTTCTTGAGTGTTGTTGGAGCTCCACTCATCCAGGCAAGTGGAGAGTATTCCATCACACTCCTGACTTGTGCTTGTAGATAGTGCACAGGCTTTGGGGAGTCAGGAGGTGAGTTACTCGCTGCAGGATTCCCAGCTTCTGACCTGCTCTTGTAGACACAATATTTATATGGCTAGTCCAGTTCAGTTTCTGATCAATGGTAATCCCCAGGATGTTGATTGTGGGGGACACAGTGATGGTAATGCCATTGAATGTCAAGGGCCAGTGGTTTGATTCTCTCTTGAAGGACATGGTCATTGCCTGGCACTTATGTGGCACGAATGTAACTTGCCACTTGTCAGCCCAAGCCTGGATATTGTCCAGGCCTTGCTGCATTTGGACACGGGCTGCTTCAGTATTTGAGGAGTCGCGAATGGCGCTGAACATTGTGCAGTCATCCACAAACATTCCACTTCTGACCTTATGGTGGAGGGAAGGTCATTGATGAAGCAGCTGAAGTTTGTTGGGCCTCGGACACGACCCTGAGGAACTCCTGCAGTGATGTCCTGGAGTTGCGATGATTGACCTCCAACCGCCACAACCATCTTCCTTTGTGCCGGGTATGACTCCAACCAGCGGAGAGTTTCCCCCCTGATTCCCATTGACTCCAGTTTAGCTCGGGCTCCTTGATGACACACTCGGTCAAATGCTGCCTTGATGTCAAGGGCAGTCACTCCCACCTCACCTCTGGCATTCAGCTCTTTTGTCATGTTTGAGCCAAGGCTGTCATGAGGTCAGGAGCTGAGTGACCCTGGCGGGACCCAAACTGAGCGTCCGTGAGCAGGTTATTGCTGAGTAAGTGCCGCTTGACAGCACTGTTGATGACTCCTTCCATCACTTTACTGATGATGGAGAGTAGACTGATAGGACGGTAATTGGCTGGGTTGGATTTGTCCTGTTTCTTGCGTACAGGACACACCTGGGCAATTTTCCACATTGCCGGGTAGATGCCAGTGTTGTAGCTGTACTGGAACAGCTTGGCTAGGGGTGCGGCAAATTCTGAAGTACAAGCCTCCAGTACTATTGCCGGGATATTGTCGCGGCCCAGAGCCTTTGCAGTATCCAGGGCCTTCAGCCATTTCTTGATATCATGTGGAGTGAATCGTATTGGCTGAAGATCGACATCTGATGATGCTGGGGACTTCTGGAGCAGACCGAGATCGATCATCGGCACTTCTGGCTGAAGGTTGTTGCGAATGCCTCAGCCTTGTCGTTTGCACTGATGTGCTGGGCTCCTCCATCAGTGAGGATGGGGATAGTTGTGGAGCCTCCTCTATCAGTGAGTTGTTTAATTTAATTATCCACACCATTCACGACTGGATATGGCAAGACTGCAAGTGGCTTCCTGTAGCTTCACCAGGTCGTCACCTCATTTTTAGGTCGGCCTCATGTGGCTCCTGGCTCTCCTGCACTCTTCACTGAAGCAGGGCTGATCCCCTGGCTTGGTGGTAATGGCAGAGTGGGGGATATGCCGGGCCATGAGGTTACAGATTGTGATTGAGTACAATTCTGCTGCTGCTGATGGCCCACAGTGTTTCGCGGGTGCCCAGTTTTGAGTTTCCAGATCTGTTCGAAGTCTATCCCATTTAGCACGGTGGTAGTGCCACACAACACGATGAAGGGTATCCTCAATGTGACTGTGACTATGTCAGGCTGTTGTTTAACTAGTCTGTGAGACAAATCTCCAGACATTGGTGCAAGCCCCCAGATGTTAATAATGAGAACTTTGCAGGGGCGACAGGGTTTGGTTTGCTGTTGTCGGTTCCGGAGCCTGGGTCAATGCCGGGTGGGCCGTCTGATTTCATTCCTTTGTGTCCCCTTTGTCGCAGTTTGATACAACTGAGCAGCTCGTTAGGCCATTTCAGGTGTGTATGTGTGGAGAGTGTGGGTGTGCATTGAGTGTGTGGGTGTGCATTGAGTGTGATATGTGTGGGTGTATATTAAGTGTGTGTATGTGTGTTTTGAGTGTGTGTTTTTAGCTTGTGCGTGTATTGAGTGTGTTTTGAGTGAGTGTGTTTTAAGCATGTGTGTGTGTATGCCAAGTATGTTTTGCGTCTGTGTGTTTTGAGTGAATGTGTGTTTTGAGCATGTATGTGTGTATTGAACGTGTTTTGAGTGCGTATTGAGCATGTTCTGAGTGTGTATTGAGTGTGTTTTGAGCATGTGTGTATACATTGAGTGTGTGTTTGTGTATATATCGAGTGTGTGTACATATTGAGCATGTGTTTGTGTTGAGGATGTGTACGGAGTGTGTGAACGTACATGCATGTGTGTGTCTGTGGTCTGTGTCTGTATTGAGTGCATACATAGAACATAGAACATAGAACAATACAGCGCAGTACAGGCCCTTCGGCCCACGATGTTGCACCGAAACAAAAGCCATCTAACCTACACTATGCCATTATCATCCATATGTTTATCCAATAAACTTTTAAATGCCCTCAATGTTGGCGAGTTCACTACTGTAGCAGGTAGGGCATTCCACGGCCTCACTACTCTTTGCGTAAAGAACCTACCTCTGACCTCTGTCCTATATCTATTACCCCTCAGTTTAAAGTTATGTCCCCTCGTGCCAGCCATATCCATCCGCGGGAGAAGGCTCTCACTGTCCACCCTATCCAACCCCCTGATCATTTTGTATGCCTCTATTAAGTCTCCTCTTAACCTTCTTCTCTCCAACGAAAACAACCTCAAGTCCGTCAGCCTTTCCTCATAAGATTTTCCCTCCATACCAGGCAACATCCTGGTAAATCTCCTCTGCACCCGCTCCAAAGCCTCCACGTCCTTCCTATAATGCGGTGACCAGAACTGTACGCAATACTCCAAATGCGGCCGGACCAGAGTTCTGTACAGCTGCAACATGACCTCCCGACTCCGGAACTCAATCCCTCTACCAATAAAGGCCAACACTCCATAGGCCTTCTTCACAACCCTATCAACCTGGGTGGCAACTTTCAGGGATCTATGTACATGGACACCTAGATCCCTCTGCTCAGCCACACTTTCAAGAACTTTACCATTAGCCAAATATTCCGCATTCCTGTTATTCCTTCCAAAGTGAATCACCTCACACTTCTCTACATTAAACTCCATTTGCCACCTCTCAGCCCAGCTCTGCAGCTTATCTATATCCCTCTGTAACCTGCTACATCCTTCCACACTATCGACAACACCACCGACTTTAGTATCGTCTGCAAATTTACTCACCCACCCTTCTGCGCCTTCCTCTAGGTCATTGATAAAAATGACAAACAGCAACGGCCCCAGAACAGATCCTTGTGGTACTCCACTTGTGACTGTACTCCATTCTGAACATTTCCCATCAACCACCACCCTCTGTCTTCTTTCAGCTAGCCAATTTCTGATCCACATCTCTAAATCACCCTCAATCCCCAGCCTCCGTATTTTTTGCAATAGCCTACCGTGGGGAACCTTATCAAACGCTTTGCTGAAATCCATATACACCACATCAACTGCTCTACCCTCGTCTACCTGTTCAGTCACCTTCTCAAAGAACTCAATAAGGTTTGTGAGGCATGACCTACCCTTCACAAAGCCATGCTGACTATCCCTGATCATATTATTCCTATCTAGATGATTATAAATCTTGTCCCTTATAATCCCCTCCAAGACTTTACCCACTACAGACGTGAGGCTCACCGGTCTATAGTTGCCGGGGTTGTCTCTGCTCCCCTTTTTGAACAAAGGGACCACATTTGCTGTCCTCCAGTCCTCTGGCACTATTCCTGTAGCCAATGATGACATAAAAATCAAAGCCAAAGGTCCAGCAATCTCTTCCCTGGCCTCCCATAGAATCCAAGGATAAATCCCATCAGGTCCCGGGGACTTATCTATTTTCAGCCTGTCCAGAATTGCCAACACCTCTTCCCTACGTACCTCAATGCCATCTATTCTATTAGCCTGGGGCTCAGCATTCTCCTCCACAACATTATCTTTTTCCTGAGTGAATACTGACGAAAAATATTCATTTAGTATCTCGCCTATCTCTTCAGACTCCACACACAATTTCCCATCCCTGTCCTTGACTGGTCCTACTCTTTCCCTAGTCATTCGCTTATTCCTGACATACCTATAGAAAGCTTTTGGGTTTTCCTTGATCCTTCCTGCCAAATACTTCTCATGTCCCCTCCTTGCTCGTCTTAGCTCTCTCTTTAGATCCTTCCTCGCTACCTTGTAACTAACTATCCATCGCCCCAACCGAAACTTCACACTTCATCTTCACATAGGCCTTCTTCTTCCTCTTAACAAGAGATTCCACTTCCCTGGTAAACCACGGTTCCCTCGCTCGACGCCTTCCTCCCTGTCTGACCGGTACATACTTATCAAGAACACGCAGTAGCTGATCCTTGAACAAGCCCCACTTATCCAGTGTGCCCAACACTTGCAGCCTACTTCTCCACCTTATCCCCCCCAAGTCACGTCTAATGGCATCATAATTTCCCTTCCCCCAGCTATAACTCTTGCCCTGCGGTGTATACTTATCCCTTTCCATCATTAACGTAAACGTCACCGAATTGTGGTCACTGTCCCCAAAGTGCTCTCCTACCTCCAAATCCAACACCTGGCCTGGTTCATTACCCAAAACCAAATCCAACGTGGCCTCGCCTCTTGTTGGCCTGTCAACATATTGTTTCAGGAAACCCTCCTGCACACACTGTACAAAAAACGACCCATCTATTGTACTCGAACTATATATTTTCCAGTCAATATTTGGAAAGTTAAAGTCTCCCATAATAACTACCCTGTTACTTTCGCTCATATCCAGAATCATCTTCGCCATCCTTTCCTCTACATCCCTAGAACTATTAGGAGGCCTATAAAAAACTCCCAACAGGGTGACCTCTCCTTTCCTGTTTCTAACTTCAGCCAATACTACCTCGGAAGAAGAGTCCCCATCTAGCATCCTCTCCGCCACCGTAATACTGCTCTTGACTAGCAGCGCCACACCTCCCCCTCTTTTGCCTCCTTCTCTGAGCTTACTAAAACACCTAAACCCCGGAACCTGCAACATCCATTCCTGTCCCTGCTCTATCCATGTCTCCGAAATGGCCACAACATCGAAGTCCCAGGTACCAACCCACGCTGCCAGTTCCCCTACCTTGTTTCGTATACTCCTGGCATTGAAGTAGACACACTTCAAACCACCTACCTGAACGCTGGCCCCCTCCTGTGACGTCAAATCTGTGCTCCTGACCTCTATACTCTCATTCTCCCTTACCCTAAAACTACAATCCAGGTTCCCATGCCCCTGCTGCATTAGTTTAAACCCCCCCAAAGAGCACTAACAAATCTCCCCCCCAGGATATTTGTGCCCCTCAGGTTCAGATGTAGACCATCCTGTCTGTAGAGGTCCCACCTTCCCCAGAAAGAGCCCCAGTTATCCAAAAATCTGAAACCCTCCCGCCTGCACCATCCCTGTAGCCACGTGTTTAAATGCTCTCTCTCCCTATTCCTCATCTCACTATCACGTGGCACGGGCAACAACCCAGAGATAACAACTCTGTTTGTTCTAGTTCTGAGCTTCCATCCTAGCTCCCTGAAAGCCTGCCTGACATCCTTGTCCCCTTTCCTACCTATGTCGTTGGTGCCAATGTGGACCACGACTTGGGGCTGCTCCCCCTCCCCCCTAAGGACCCGGAAAACACGATCCGAGACATCACGTACCCTTGCACCTGGGAGGCAACATACCAAACGTGAGTCTCTCACGCTCCCACAAAATCTCCTATCTGTGCCCCTGACTATAGAGTCCCCAATTACTAATGCTCTGCTCCTCTCCCCCCTTCCCTTCTGAGCAACAGGGACAGACTCCGTGCCAGAGGCCCGTACCCCATGGCTTACCCCTGGTAAGTCGTCCCCCCCACAAGTATCCAAAGCGGTATACTTGTTTCTCAGGGGAACGACCGCAGGGGATCCCTGCACTGACTGTTTTTTCCCAGTCCCTCTTACAGTTACCCACCTATCTCCAATCTTTGGTGTAACTAATTCCCTGAAGCTGCTATCTATGACCCCTTCTGCCTCCCGAATGATCCGAAGTTCTTCCAACTCCAGCTCCAGTTCCCTAACTCGGTCTTGGAGGAGCTGGAGATGGCAGCACTTCCTGCAGGTAAAATCAGCAGGGACACTAACTGCATCCCTCACCTCAAACATCCTGCAGGAGGAACATTGCACTCCCTTCCCTGCCATTCCTCTAACTTTCTACCAAGATCTGGCTAACAACTAAATTAAATTTTTATAAAAAATAATAATAATATAATAAAAATATGGTACTTACCTCAGACCAATGGGTTTTATTATTAGGTTAGAGGAGGAGGGCGGGTGGGAGACACTACACGTGTAGTGTCTCGGGTTTCCTCTCCACCAGAATTTATTGGTGAGGGTCTTCCCAGACGTCCGCGGGTCGACTTCCTGATCCCGCCTAAAAAACTAATTTAAAAAAAAAAAAAAGAAAAATTCTCAGCTCCTGCTGAAACTGACTCACCACTCACCAGCTGTTCTCCCGCCGAAATCGACTGGCCTGCCCCTGCAAAGAGAAGTGCTTTTAAAGGTTGACTTACCTCCCAGCAACCTCCTTCCGCAATGCTCCCGCTGAAATTGACTAACCAGCTGCTCTCACGCCGCCGAAATCGACTGGCCTGCCCCTGCAAAGAGAAGTGCTTTTAAAGGTTGACTTACCTCCCAGCAACCTCCTTCCGCAATGCTCCCGCTGAAATTGACGAACCAGCTGCTCTCACGCCGCCGAAATCGACTGGCCTGCCCCTGCAAAGAGAAGTGCTTTTAAAGGTTGACTTACCTCCCAGCAACCTCCTTCCGCAATGCTCCCGCTGAAACTGACTAACCAGCTGCTCTCACGCCGCCGAAATCGACTGGCCTGCCCCTGCAAAGAGAAGTGCTTTTAAAGGTTGACTTACCTCCCAGCAACCTCCTTCCGCAATGCTCCCGCTGAAATTGACTAACCAGCTGCTCTCACGCCGCCGAAATCAACTGGCCTGCCCCTGCAAAGAGAAGTGCTTTTAAAGGTTGACTTACCTCCCAGCAACCTCCTTCCGCAATGCTCCCGCTGAAATTGACTAACCAGCTGCTCTCACGCCGCCGAAATCGACTGGCCTGCCCCTGCAAAGACAAGTGCTTTTAAAGGTTGACTTACCTCCCAGCAACCTCCTTCCGCAATGCTCCCGCTGAAACTGACTAACCAGCTGCTCTCACGCCGCCGAAATCGACTGGCCTGCCCCTGCAAAGAGAAGTGCTTTTAAAGGTTGACTTACCTCCCAGCAACCTCCTTCCGCAACGCTCCCGCTGAAATTGACTAACCAGCTGCTCTCACGCCGCCGAAATCGACTGGTCTGTACCATGTTACACTCGTGTTTCTGTATTCCAATGGAGGTCGATGAGCTCAGATCCTCAGCCAGCAGGGGAGGGAGGAGAAGAATTCAGGGGTTCGACTGACTGGGGAGAGATCAGGGCTGGGGTAGGAAAGAGATGTCATCGCTGGAGGGGCTGAGCAAAGAGAAGCGCTGGGGGGCGGGGGGGGGGGGGGGGGGGGGGGGGGGGGGGGAGCCAGGGGAGGGGAGGGTGGGAGTCTGAGATCCGCTGGTGGTTTGAGAGAGACGGTCGAGTCTCTATGTTCCTCCTAGGCCATGAGGAGGCACCATCCTGAGGCGAGTCTCCTTTTCATAAGTCCCAACCCTTGGGCAACAGCAACTATTAAATATAAATCCAGTTCTCGACTGCCCTATGGAGCTCAGTTTAAATGTTCTAATAAAGTCTCCCCATCGCTCGAGAATGGGACAATCGCAAATCCCATCACCGTAAAATGGCGGCAGACATGGAGGTAGTGTTGGGGTTGCCTTGTTTAAGGATTAAGCGCCCATCCCCTCCTGTTAATTGTATATTAATTGGGCTTAGCTGTATACAGGTGTTGAACATGAACTGGAGATTCACTTTTGTCTCTATAAATAGGAACCGACTGTATCTGGGATTGTTGGGTTAGGAGGTGCGTGCTTGTAATGTATATCACTGTAAATAAACATTTATAAAAATGCATAAAGATTGGTTCCAGTTCCGTCCTTCCCCAACATTCTGAAGCATAACATTGGGGCGGCAAGGTGATGCAGTGGTTAGCACTGCTGCCTCACAGCGCCAGGGACCTGGATTTGATTCCGGCCTTGGGCGACTGTCTGTCTGGAGTTTACACGTTCTACCCATGTCTGCGTGGGTTTCCTCCCACAACCCAAAGACGCGCAGGTTAGTTGGGCTGACCACGCTGAATTGCCCCTTAGTGTGCAAAGGTTAAGTGGGATTACAGGGATAGGGCGGGGGAGTGAGACTTTGTCGGGTGCTCTGACAGAGGGTGGAGACTCGATGGGCCAAATGGTCTCCTTATGCTCTGCAGTGAATCTACAAATCTAACACTTCAACCTCCGCTCACCAGTTGTAGGGGTGTGAATGCCAAAGCAATACATTTTGCATCAATTTCACAATCCAATTAACGACATCAGGGGTTTCTCACTTACTGTGACGTGTTCGTAGTCTTGCCCAAGTTCTGGTGACCCCGCTACAACCTCTCGCTCTGCAATCCACTGCTCCAGTTCGTCAACCTCGCGGTTTAGCTGGAAGAGCCAGTAGTGTTGCTCCAGCTTGCCTTTCCGCTCCTCCACAAAGTCCTTCAGGCTCACGTACAGACGGTCTATTTGCGACTGCTGTTTGCTGATGTGCTCGCTGCGCCAGAAACACACCATTAGTTTCGTACCAGTTCCTGGATCTGCAAAGGATTGGGTATTTCGACAAACCTCAAACCACCTCACCGAACCTCATGAGTCTATCAGTGCAAACCCTCAACCGGAAGAACAGCACGGGACCAGAGAGCCTGACTTCTTATTAAAGCTCATCTGGTCATCTCAGAAGATTAACCAACAATTATTTATTAATTTATTCATGGCATGTGGGCGTCGCTGGGCCGGGCCAGCATTTCTTGCCCATCCCTAATTGCCCTTGAACTGAGTGTCGCTTGGCCATTTCAGAGGGCAGTTCAGAGTCAACCACATTGCTGTGGATCTGGAGTCACATGTAGGCCAGACCGGGTAAGGACGGCAGATTTCCTTCCCTGAAGGGGCATTAGCGGTCCAGATGGGTCTTTCTGACAATGGCTTAATTAGACCTGTCATCCCAGATTCCTTTCCTGAATTTGGATTTCCCCGTCTTCTGTGGTGGGGTTCGAACCCGGGTCCCCAGAACATTACCCTGGATTGCTAGTCCAGTGACAATCCACTACACCATCGCCTCCCCTTCAAGGAGAAAACAATATACACTTTATCCACTTTGAACATTTGTCTAACTTGTCCGGGAAATGGCACGATAATCTCTATACCAGGCAGATCACTCCACGTCCCGACAACTTCCGAAAAAGCATTTTCTCACATCACATTTGCTTCTTTTGCAAATCGCATTAAATCTGTGCCCCCCTCGTTCTCCCTCCTTTTCCGAGCAGGAACCGTTTCTCCCCGTCTACTCTGTCCAGCCCCCCTCATGATTTTGAACATCTCGATCAAATCTCCTCTTGGCCGCCTTCTCCCCGAGGAGAACAGCCCCAACCTCTCCAATCTCTCCTCATCACTGAAGTTTCTCATCCTTGGAACCGTCCTTGTAAACCTCTTCTGCTCTCTGTCCAGTGTGTTCACATCCTTCCTATAGTGTGGCGCCCAGAACGGTGCACAATATTCCTTGGCACACTTATGGTTCACCAAGCAAACTACCAGCGTTACAATCCTTCAATCAGGGTCCTTTTATTGTCACGTTCATTGATGACATACCAACAACAACAACAACATATACTTATGTAACACATTTTGTGCAATTTAAAAGTCCCAAAGCGTTTCACAGAGTTATTATAAAACAATATTTGACACTGAGCCACATGGGGAGCCATTAAGGCAACAAAATCAAAAAGTTAGTTGGATTTTTAAATTTTTTTTTTTAGAGTACCCAGTTAATTTTTTCCAATTAAGGGGCAATTTAGCGTGGCCAATCCACCTACCCTGCACATCTTTGGGTTGTGGGGGTGAAACCCGCGCAAACACGGGGAGAATGTGCAAACGCCACACAGACAGTTACCCGGGGCCGGGATCGAATCTGGGACCTCGGTGCCGTGAGGCAGCAGTGCTAACCACTGCATCAACGTGCTGCCCTCAAAGACTTGGATTTTTAAAAAATATATTTTTATTCTCCTGTGGTAGTACCAGGTATTGCGGTACCTGAGAGGCTGATGACCATTGGTTAGACCCAGGAGTCTACCATTGGCTGTATTACGTAGCTCCGCCCTGAAGGCGGAGTATAAGAGACGGTGCCATCCCAGCAGCCTTCACTTTCTGTACCGAAGCTGCTGGGGAACAAGTTCTAGTAGATTAAAGCCTTCAGTTATGAAATCCCTTCATCTTGAGTGTAATTGATCGCGCATCAATTTAATCTACTAGACTTAAGCTGGAAGGATGGATCTCCGAATCAAACCGGAGTGCCTTCAACTCAGCCCCCACGCGGAGAACTCGGCTGCAATATTTAAACACTGGCTGGCGTGTTTTAAAGGCTACCTCGAGACGGCCGGAGGCACCCCCTCAGAAGGACAGAAAATGCATCTCCTGCGCTCAAGGGTCAGCCCTGGGATCTACACCCTTATCGAGGAGGCGGAGAACTATGATGTTGCGATCGAACTGTTAGAAGGACATTATATCCGCCCTGTAAATCAGGTCTACGCACGTCACCTGCTTGCAACGAGACGGCAAAGCCCCGGGGAATCGTTGGAAGATTTCTACCGGGCGCGACTGGTGCTGGGCCGAAACTGCGACTGCCGCCAACAAAAACGCGCAGTCCAATGCGCCCGACCGCGCGGCGGCCCCCTGGGCTGCGTGGCACCCCACAGCAGCAGCCCCACAGACCTTCCCCCTGATTCCGCAGGCCTGCGCTACGAGACGGCCCGCTAACGCCGCCGGACCCCGCTGTTTCTTCTGTGGGCAGGCGAATCATCCCCCCCCCGCGCTGCCCGGCCCGCACCGCCGCCTGCAAAGGGTGCGGCACGAAGGGCCACTTTGTGGGGGCCTGCCAGGCCCGTGCCGTGGCCGCGGTCTCCAGCGACTCCGGACCGCCGCGGCAACGCCCTCTTCAGGCCCCGACCGGCCAGCGCTCACCGCCACCCCGCGCGCGGTCTCCAGCGACTCCAGACCGCCGCGGAAACCCCCCCCCTCAGGCCCCGACCGGCCAGCGCGCACCGCCACCCCCCTATCCTAGGGCCATGTGCGACCCACGGGCATGGCCATCTTGCCCCCCGGACACCACGCGGGATGGGTGGGTGCCGCCATTTTGTCCATCCCTGACGCCATCTTGGATGGGGCCCCAGGCCCCAGCACGGCCGACTACACACTGCCCGATCAGAACTCGCAACGGCTTCATCTGGCCTCGGTGACACTGGACCACAGTCGACCTTGGACACTCGCAACAGCTACAACAATGGTCTTCATCAACGGCCACGAGACGTCTTGGTCGACCCGCCTTCCCTGTTTGCGAACCTCACCCCGGATTGCAAACCCGTCGCCACCAGGAGCAGGCGGTATAGTGCCCAGGACCGGACCTTCATCAGATCAGAGGTCCAAAGGCTGCTGGGGGAAGGGGTCATCGAAGCGAGCAACAGCCCCTGGAGAGCTCAAGTAGTGGTGGTAAAGACCGGGGAGAAGCATAGGATGGTCACTGACTACAGCCAGACCATCAACAGGTTTACGCAGCTGGACCCGTACCCTCTTCCCCCGTATAGCCGACCTGGTAAACAGGATTGCACAATACAAGGTCTTCTCCACGGTGGATCTGAAGTCCGCCTACCACCAGCTACCCCTCCGTAATAGTGACCGCAAGTACACTGCCTTCGAAGCAGATGGGCGGCTCTATCAATTTGTAAGAGTTCCCTTTGGTGTCGCTAATGGGGTCTCAGTCTTCCAGCGAGAGATGGACCGAATGGTTGACCGGTACGGCTTATGCGCAACATTCCCGTATCTGGATAACGTCACCATCTGCGGCCATGACCAGGAGGACCACGACACCAACCTCCGCAAATTTCTCCAGACCGCGAAGATCCTTAATTTAATGTACAATAAGGATAGATGCGTGTTTAGCACCGACCGTCTAGCCATTCTAGGCTACGTTGTGCGAAATGGAGTTATAGGCCCCGACCCTGAGCGTATGGAGTTCCCCCTCCCTCACTGCCCCAAGGCCCTGAAGCGCTGCCTATGGTTTTTCAGCTATTACGCACAGTGGGTCCCCCAACTACGCAGACAAAGCCCGACCCCTGATCCAGTCCACAACCTTCCCCCTGTCGACGGAGGCCCGCCATGCCTTCAGCCGCATCAAAGCAGACATTGCAAAGGCCACGATGCGCGCCATCGACGAGTCCCTCCCCTTCCAGGTCGAGAGCGATGCGTCCGACGTAGCTCTGGCGGCCACCCTCAACCAAACGGACAGGCCCCTGGCTTTCTTCTCCCGTACCCTCCATGCTTCCGAAATTCGCCATTCCTCGATCGAAAAGGAGGCACAAGCCATAGTGGAAGCTGTGAAACATTGGAGGCATTACGTCGCCGGCAGGAGATTCACTCTCCTCACGGACCAACGGTCGGTTGCTTTCATGTTCATAATGCACAGCGGGGCAAGATTAAAAACGACAAGATCTTGCGGTGGAGGATAGAACTCTCCACCTTCGACTACGAGATCTTGTGTCGTCCCGGAAAGCTAAACGAGCCTCCTGATGCCCTGTCCCGTGACCCTTGTGCCACTGCACAAGTGGACCGCCTCCGAGCCCCCACGAGGACCTCTGCCACCCGGGGGTCACTCGTTTCTTCCACTTCGTCAAGACCCGCAACCTGCCCTACTCCATCGAGGAGGTCAGGACAGGCACCAGGGACTGCCAAATCTGCGCGGAGTGCAAACCGCACTTCTACCGGCCAGAGAGGGCGCACCTGACAAAGGCTTCCTGTCCCTTTGAATGCCTCAGTATGGACTTCAAAGGCCCCCTCCCCTCCACCGACCGCAACACGTACTTCCTGAACGTGATTGACGAGCACTCCCGGTTCCCTTTCGCCATCCCCTGCCCAGACATGACCACAACCACCATCATCAAGGCCCTCCAGGGTATCTTTACACTGTTCAGTTTCCCCGCGTACATACACAGTGATAGGGGGTCCTCCATTATGAGCGACGAGCTGCGTCAATTCCTGCTCAGCAAGGGCATCGCCTCGAGCAGGACGACCAGTTACAACCCCCGGGGAAACGGGCAGGTAGAGAGGGAGAACGGAACGGTCTGGAAGACTGTTCTACTGGCCCTACGGTCCAGGGATCTCCCAGTCTTCCAGATGCAGGGCCCAGGGAGCAGAGATACCACATTCTGGGCCCAGGGAGCTGGGACACCAGATGCAGGGCCCAGGGAGTGGAGGTACCAGATGCAGAGCCCATGTAGCTGAGATACCTGATGCAGGGCCCAGGGAGCAGGTACACCAGAGGCAGGGCTCAGGGAGCTGGGACACCAGATGCAGGGCCCAGGGAGCTGGGACACCAGATGCAGGGCCCAGGGAGTGGAGGTACCAGATGCAGGGCCCATGTAGCTGAGATACCTGATGCAGGGCCCAGGGAGCAGGTACACCAGAGGCAGGGCTCAGGGAGCTGGGACACCAGATGTAGGCCCCAGGGAGCTGGGACACCAGATGCAGGGCCCAGGGAGCTGAGATGCCAGATGCAGGGCCCAGGGAGCTGAGATACCAGATGCAGGGCCCAGGGAGCTGAGATACCAGATGCAGGGCCCAGGGAGCAGAGACACCAGATGCAGGGCCCAGGAAGCTGGGACACCAGATGCAGGGCCCAGGAAGCTGGGACACCAGATGCAGGGCCCAAGGAGCTGAGACACCAGATGCAGGGCCCAGGGAGCTGGGACACCATGTGCAGGGCCCAGGGAGCTCGGACAAAGATGCAGGGCCCAGGGAGCTGAGATACCAGATGCAGGGCCCAGGGAGCTGGGAACCCAGATGCAGGGCCCAGGGACTTAAATACCAGATGCAGGGCCCAGGGAGCTGGGACACCAGATTCCCAGCCAGGGAGCAGAGACAGCCGATGCAGAGCCCAGGGACTGAGATTCCAGATGGAGGGCCCAGGGAGCTGAGATTCCAGATGCAGGGCCCAGGGAGATGAGATACCACATTCTGGGCCCAGGGAGCTGGGGCACCAGATGCAGGGGCCAGGGAGCTGGGACACCAGATGCAGGGACCAGGGAGCTGGGACACCAGATGCAGGGACCAGTCAGCTGGGACACCAGATGCAGGGCCCAGGGAGCTGGGACACCAGATGCAAGCCCCAGGGAGCTGGGACACCAGATGCAGGGACCAGGGAGCTGGGACACCAGATGCAGGGACCAGGGAGCTGGGACACCAGATGCAGGGACCAGTGAGCTGGGACACCAGATGCAGGGACCAGTGAGCTGGGACACCAGATGCAGGGCCCAGGGAGCTGGGACACCAGATGCAAGCCCCAGGGAGCTGAGATACCAGATTCTGGGCCCAGGGAGCTGGGGCTCCAGATGCAAGCCCCAGGGAGCTGGGACACCAGATGCAGGGTCAGGGAGCTGGGACACCAGATGCAGGGTCAGGGAGCTGGGACACCAGATGCAGGGTCAGGGAGCTGGGACACCAGATGCAGGGCCCAGGGAGCTGAGATACCAGATGCAGGACCCAGGGAGCTGGGACACCACATGCAGGGCCCAGGAGCTGAGGTACCAGATGAAGGGCCCAGGGAGCTGAGATAGCAGATGCAAGGCCCAGGGAGCTGAGACACCAGATGCAGGGCCCAGGGAGCCGGAACACCAGTTGCAGGGCCCAGGGACTGAGATACCAGATGCAGGGCCCAGGGAGCTGGGACACCAGATGCAGGGCCCAGGGAGCTGGGGCACCAGATGCAGGGCCCAGGGAGCTGGGATACCAGATGCAGGCCCCAGGGAGCTGGGGCACCAGATGCAGGGCCCAGGGAGCGGAGACACCAGATGCAGGGCCCAAGGAGCTAGTACACCAGATGCCGGGACCAGGGAGCTGGGACACCAGATGCCGGGCCCAGGGAGCTGGGACACCAGATGCAGGGCCCACAGAGCTGGGACCCCAGATGCAGGGCCCAGGGAGCTGGGACACCAGATGCAGGGCCCAGGCAGCTGGGACACCAGATGCAGGGCCCAGGGAGCTGGGACACCAGATGCAGGGCCCAGGCAGCTGGGATACCAGATGTAGGGCCCAGGGAGCTGGGACACCAGATGCAGGGCCCAGGGAGCTGGGACACCAGATGCAGGGCCGAGGGAGCTGGGATACCAGATGCAGGGCCAGGGAGCTGGGATACCAGATGCAGGGCCGAGGGAGCTGGGACACCAGATGCAGGGCCGAGGGAGCTGGGATACCAGATGCAGGGCCAGGGAGCTGGGATACCAGATGCAGGGCCCAGGGAGCTGGGACACCAGATGCAGGGCCCAAGCAGCTGGGACACCAGATGCAGGGCCCAAGCAGCTGGGATACCAGATGTAGGGCCCAGGGAGCTGGGACACCAGATGCAGGGCCGAGGGAGCTGGGATACCAGATGCAGGGCCAGGGAGCAGGTACACCAGATGCAGGGCCCAGGGACAGAGATACCAGATGCAGGGCCCAGGGAGCTGGGACACCAGATGCAGGGCCCAGGGAGCTGGGATACCAGATGCAGGGCCAGGGAGCTGGGATACCAGATGCAGGGCCCAGGAAGCTGAGACACCAGATGCAGGCCCCAGGGAGCTGGGATACCAGATGCAGGGCCCAGGGAGCTGAGACACCAGATGCAGGCCCCAGGGAGCTGGGACACCAGATGCAGGGCCCAGGGAGCTACGGTACCAGATGCAGGGCCCAGAGAGCGAAGGTGTCAGGTAGTGAGGCTGAGATGTCTGGTGCGGACCCAGGGCGTGAGATGGCCAAGCAGTGATCGGACATGGCCCAGTGCAACACGAGATTGCAGGAGCAGGCACTACTAGCAGCTGAGTCAATGAATAAGGAAGACTGTGTGAGAAAAAGAGTGTGTGGGAGGAGCGAGATTGTGTGAGCGGGAGAGAGTGTGTGTGAGGGGGAGCGATGTCTGTGAGGGGGAGCGATGTCTGTGAGGGGGAGCGATGTCTGTGAGGGGGAGCGATGTCTGTGAGGGGGAGCGATGTCTGTGAGGGGGAGCGATGTCTGTGAGGGGGAGCGACAGTCTGTGAGGGGGAGCGATGTCTGTGAGAGGGTGCGATGTCTGTGAGGGGGAGCGATGTCTGTGAGGGGGAGCGATGTCTGTGAAGGGGAGCGACAGTCTGTGAGGGGGAGCGATGTCTGTGAGAGGGTGCGATGTCTGTGAGGGGGAGCGATGTCTGTGAGGGGGTGACAGTCTGTGAGGGGGAGCAATGTCTGTGAAGGGGAGCAATGTCTGAGGGGGAGCGATGTCTGAGGAGGAGCGATGTCTGTGAGGGGGAGCGATGTCTGTGAGGGGGAGCGACAGTCTGCGAGGGGAGAGAGTGTGCGCGAGGGGGAGCGATGTCTGTGAGGGGGAGCGAGAGTGTGCGAGTGGGAGCGAGAGTGTGCGTGGGGGAGCGAGAGTGTGCGAGGGGGAGCGAGAGTGTGTGAGGGGGAGCGAGTGAGAGGGGGAGCGAAATTGTGTGAGGGGAAACAAAAGTGTACGAGAGGGAGTGAGTGTGTGCGAGGGGGAGTGAGAGTGCATGAGGGGGAGTGAGAGTGTGCGAGGGGGAGCGAGAGTGTGCGAGGGGGAGCGAGAGTGTGCGAGGGGGAGCGAGAGTGTGCGAGGGGGAGCGAGAGTGTGCGAGGGGGAGCGAGAGTGTGCGAGGGGGAGCGAGAGTGTGCGAGGGGGAGCGAGAGTGTGCGAGGGGGAGCGAGAGTGTGCGAGGGGGAGCGAGAGTGTGCGAGGGGGAGCGAGAGTGTGCGAGGGGGAGCGAGAGTGTGCGAGGGGGAGCGAGAGTGTGCGAGGGGGAGCGAGAGTGTGCGAGGGGGAGCGAGAGTGTGCGAGGGGGAGCGAGAGTGTGCGAGGGGGAGCGAGAGTGTGCGAGGGGGAGAGAGAGTGTGCGAGGGGGAGAGAGAGTGTGCGAGGGGGAGAGAGAGTGTGCGAGGGGGAGAGAGAGTGTGCGAGGGGGAGACAGAGTGTGCGAGGGGGAGACAGAGTGTGCGAGGGGGAGAGAGAGTGTGCGAGGGGGAGAGAGTGTGTGTGAGGGGGAGAGCGAGTGTGTGAGGGGGAGAGCGAGTGTGTGAGGAGGAGGGAGAATGTGTGAGGGGATAGTGTGCCGCAAGGGGATAGTGTGCGTGAGAAGGGAGTGTGTGCGCGAGGGGAGTGTGCATGCGAAGGGAGTGTGCGTGCGAGGGGAGTGTGCACGTGAGGGGAGTGTGCGCACGAGGGTGCGTTCACTCGTGAGGGGAGGGGAGTGTGTAGCCACCTAAATTGGCCAACTCCCGATTTAAAATGCCGAATGGCAAAGGCTGATGGGAAAGTCAGCCAACAAGACAGAAACCAGCAGGTGCAGGTTTGCTGTGTATTTAACTCTGCAAAAGGCCAGACAACATCGATACCAGCGACCATCAGCATAATAATGTAGCAGCCATCTGCATACTGATGAGCAATCCCCGGGAACAATAAGTAATATTTTGGACACACGAAGCAAAGCCAGACTCCCCGGCGCCAGCAGGAGCCAACACAAAGGAGGTGAATGAACACCTCGAGACCGCCCATCGATCAGGGAACCGCTCCAGTATTGGAGAAATCGAACCAAGCGATTGGGACAAAGTCCAATCACTTGGGACCAGGTACAGGGTCCGCCCCGAAAGGCGGGAAGCCCCTGGGGACTATAAGAGTTAAGCCCCAAGTTCAAATCGCTCTCTTCACCTCTTCGTCCTGCCCGGGTCACCCAGCAACACGAACCAACATTGACCGTGACCGGTGCAGTGACCACCGACAGAAGTAAGTCTTAATTCAACGCTCGCTACGAGATAGGCGCTCCTAGCTACCAATCCGTACCAACTTCGAATCCCGCAGACTCAGAACCCGAACGAAAGGCCATTTGTTCCCCTGACCTGGTGGACCAGTCCGAAGTTAAGTATAGGCCTGTTAGTTGTAGAAGTAGCCTAGACGTAGAATTTGTGCATAAGTAGCGATTACTATGTATAATAAATGTGCTTTGATTTGAATCTTACTAATCGGTGTATTGAGTTATTGATCATTACTCGGACTTGAACCTTGTGGCGGTATCATAAAGATACCTGCCGACTCGAGAGCAAAGGTAATAAAACAGAGCAATTGAACCAAGGAGAAAGTTAGCAACAAGTGAGTATGATGGGAGTGAGCATGAGGGGAGTGCGCGCACGAGGGAGGGGAGTGAGTATGAGGGGAGTGTGCGAGAGGAGTGTGTGCGAGAGGAGTGGAGGAGTGTGTGCGAGAGGACTGTGTGCGAGGAGAGTGTGTGTGAGGGGAGTGTGTGCGAAGGAAGTGAGGGGAGTGTGTGCGAGAGGAGTGAGTGTGAGGGGAATGTGTGTGACTGGAAAGACTGTGTCCATATGTCTGTTTCACTCTCCGTCTCAGGACTCTGATTCACCTTCACTCATACATAGATACATAGAAGATAGGAGCAGGAGGAGGCCTTTTGGCCCTTCGAGCCTGCTCCGCCATTCATCACGATCATGGCTGATCATCCAATTGAATAGCCTAATCCTGCTTTCTCCGCATAATCTTTGATCCCATTCGCCCCAAGTGCTACGTCTAGTCGCCTCAACTATTTCCTGTGATCATGAATTCCACAGGCTCACCACTCATTGGGTGAAGAAACGTCTCCTCATCTCTGTCCGAAATGGTTACCCTGAGTCCTCAGACTGCGACCCCTGGTTCTGGACACACCCATCATTAGTAACATCTTCCCTGCATCTACCCTGTCTAGTCCTGTTAGAATTTTATAAGTCTCTATGAGATCTCCCCTCATTCTTCTGAACTCCAGCGGGAACAATCCCAACCTAGTCAATCTCTCCTCATATGACAGTCCCGCCATCCCTGGAATCAGTCTGGTAAACCTTCGCTGCACTCGAGAGAGAGCAAGAACATCCTTCCTCAGAGAAGGAGACCAAAACTGCACACAATACTCTAGGTGTGGCCTCACAAGGCCCTGTACAATTGCAGCAACACATCCCTGCTCCTGTACTCAAAACCTCTCGCAATGAAGGCCAACATACCATTAGCCTTCTTTACCGCCTGCTGCTCCTGCACGCTTACCTTCAGCGACTGGTGCACAAGGAATAAACTCAGGTCCCATTGCACACTCCCCTCTCCCAATTTACAACCATTCAGGTAGTAATCTGCCTTCCTGTTTTTGCTTCCAAAGTGAATAACCTCACACTTATACAAATTATACTGCATCTGCCATTGGTTTGCCCACTCGCCCAACTTGTCCAGATCTTGCTGCAGGATCCCTGCATCCTCATCACAGTTCTCCCTCCCACCCAACTTGGTATCATCTGCAAACTTTGAGATGTTACATTTTGTTCCCTCATCCAAATCATTAATGTATATTGTGAATAGCTGGGGTCCCAGCACCGATCCCTGTGGCACCCCACTAGTTACTGCCTGCCAATTTGAAAAGGACCCATTAATTCCTACTCTTTGTTTCCTCGCTTCCATCCAGTTCCACCTCAATACATTTCCCCAATCCCATGCGCTTTAATCTCGCGCAATAATCTCTTATGCGGGACTTTGTCAAACGCTTTCTGAAAGTCCAAATATACCACATCGACTGGCTCCCCCTTGTCGACTGTACTGGTTACCTCTTCAAAGAATTCCAACAGATTTGTCAAGCATGATTTCCCTTCATAGATCCATGTTGACTCTGACTGATCCTGCCACTGTTTTGTAAATGTTCCTTGATAATGGATTCGAGAATTTTCCCCACTACCAATGTTAGGCTTACTGGTCCATAATTCTCTGTTTTCTCTCTACCTCCCTTTTTGAATATTGGAGTGACATGAGCTACCCTCCAATCTGCAGGGACAGTTCTAGAGTCTATACAATCCTGGAAGATGACCACCAATGCATCCACTATTTTTAGAGCCACTTCCTTTAGTACTCTGGAATATAGATTATCAGGCCCTGTGGATTTATCTGGCAACACCTTGACCAATCAGAGTCCACTTGCAAACCAATCAGCACTTTCTTCTCATACAGTATAGATTTGTCGATATCCTTGACATTGTATTCTTGCGAATTTCCTGAGGAGTGCAATATGAAAAGCTTCAACAAAAAAATTATTTTTTCAGCAATATTCAAGCCCTGTATACGAAACGGCAGAAGTGACATTACTCAAACACCATTAAACTCCGTGATCTCACCAACCAAATGTTAAACTGCGCATTCCTTTCAATTGGGGTCCCTCCTGAACAGCAGGGTGGGTATTTTTAACGTACACTGATTGCGGCACATCAACAAAGTGGCTCACCACCTGCTCAAGGGCAATTAGCGATGGGCATTAAATGGGATAAATGGTGAGCACAACATCGTAGGCTGAAGGGCCTGTACTGTACTATATTCTATGTAAGCCTGACCTAGCACCTTTATCCTTTTAACTCTTACAAACAAGCTATCTCTATTAACCTTCTATTAGCCTAAACCTTGTACACACACACACATGCATGCACACACCCACACGTGCACAAACGCACATGCACACAATCACACACACCACAACCACACACACACATATCACACACATACATATATACACACACCACACACATACACACCACAACCACAAACACACCCTCCTTCACAGAACTCCATCATATTCCCAAAATATTAAGAGAAAAATCACATCCATCTTCACACTCAGTCACAAGCTCCCTTGTTTCCTGGCCACCTCACCTCTCAGGATGCCCCACGTCCAACAGTGCTCTACATGTATTTGAAAGCTCGCAGATGTTCTCTGCATAGTCGTCAATTGTCTGCTCCAGTGTCAGGTGTTTCTTCAACATCTGGAGTGAGCTCTGTTCATCCTAGATGAATGAAGAATACAAACAGTCAAACCCAATGTGTGTGAAGAGAACCTCGCTCCAAATGCTGGTGGTAATCTATATATATTAACACCCAGACAGAAAGAACATGTATACACATTGCACCTGTTTCAGATGAGCAAAATAAGTGACAGCCATTCGCTGGCTCATTCCTCAGGGCAATGCCTTGAACAATCAGAGCCAAGCTTTCTCATTTAACATTCAAACAATGCGGAGCAGCTAACGGTCAGTCACAGGTGCATTCTCCATGGCAACACCTCGACCAATCAGAGTCCACTTGCCAACCAATCAGCACTTTCTTCTCATACAGAATAATGTATGACGTCGATAATTGTCGCTATCCTTTACACTGTATTCTTGTGAACTGCCTGAGGTGTGCAATGATGGAAAGCTTCAACAAAAAAAGTTTATTTTTTTCAGCAATATTCAAGCCCTGTCAACGAAACGACAGAAGTGACATCACTCAAACACCATTAAACTCCGTGATCTCACCCAACCAAATGTTAAACTGAGCATTCCTTTAAATGAGGTTCCCTCCTGAACAGCAGGGTGGGTATTCTTAACGCACACGGACTGCGGTGCGTCAACAAGGTGGCTCACCACCTTCTCAAGGGCAATTAAGGATGGACATTAAATGCTGGCCGGGTCAGCCAAGCCCACATCTCACGAATGAATTAAAAAAACAGTGAACTCAAGAACAAACTATTAAACAGCCTCGGGTGCGTTTAGTAAATACCCTTGGGATGTGTCTCAAACAGGAAGGCAAGGGGCAACAGGGTGGCACTGCTGCCTCACAGCTCCAGGGTCCCAGGTTCGATTCCCTGCTGGGTCACTGTCTGTGTGGAGTTTGTACGCTCTCCCCGTGTGTGCGTGGGTTTCCTCCGGGTGCTCCGGTTTCCTCCCGCATTCCAAAGATGTGCAGGTTAGGTGGACTGGCCGTGATCAATGCGCGGCGTTAGGCGGGATAGGGCAGGGGAGTGGCCCAAGGTAGGGTGCTCGTTCTGGGGGACGGTGCGGACCCGATGGGCCGAATGGCCTCCTTCTCCGCTGTTGGGATTCTATGAAGGGCAGGAGTGAGAATTCCCCTCTCAGTCCTGACCCTCTCTCCGGCCAATCAGCGGGGTACGGGCCGGGGCTCCCCAAACTATGGGTCGCGACCCCCAAGTGCAGCCGCAGGATAGGATTTTGGGGTCGCGGGCACGGAGGCAGGAATGGTTGCCGTGTAGCTCCGACCAATCCATAACTGCTGTGAGGCCCCTTTAAATCCTCATGCAGGTCTGTCTGCAGCTGAAAAAAACAAACATCTGAATCGGTCGGTGTTTGGGTGTTTCTTCGAGATTCCCTGTCTTCTTCATCAACCCTCCCAACTCCTGTCCACCACCAGTCCCACCCCCTTTCGCTGGTCAAGAACTAAACCCATCCGCTCAAAAAACTGAAGCTTGCGCACACCCCTGCCCCCGCCACATTTTCACTCTGAGGGGGGGTCGAATGAAGGTTAAGGCATTAAAATATGGGGTCACACAGGGGAAAAGACTGCAGGCGAACACAAGGCTTTCCCCAGGTACAGACTCACTCAACAGAATGTGCTGGCCTTGGAAAGGGTCCAGAGAATGATCCCTGGAGTGATGAGCTTGTCATACGAGGAGCGGTTGAGGACTCTGGGTCTGTGCTCATTGGAGTTTAGAGGAATGAGGGGGGATCTTTTTTGAAATAAATTTAGAGTACCCAATTCATTTTTCCAATTAAGGGGTAATTTAGCGTGGCCAATCCACCTACCTTGCACATCTTTGGGTTGTGGGGGCGAAACCCACGCAAACATTGGGAGAATGTGCAAACTCCACACGGACAGTGACCCAGAGCCGGGATCGAACCTGGGACCCCGGCGCCGAGAGACTGCAGTGCTAACCACTGCGCCACCGCGCTGCCCTATGAGGGGGGATCTTATTGAAACTTACAGGATACTGCGGGGCCTGGATAGAGTGGACGTGGAGAGGATGTTTCCACGAGTAGGAAAAACTAGAACCCGAGGACAGAGCCTCAGACTGAAGGGACGATCCTTTAAAACAGAGGTGAGGAGGAATTTCTTCAGCCAGAGGGTGGTGAATCTGTGGAACTCTTTGCCGCAGAAGGCTGTGGAGGCCAAATCACTGAGTGTCTTTAAGAGAGAGATAGATAGGTTCTTGATTGATAAGGGGTTCAGGGGTTATGGGGAGACGGCAGGAGAATGGGGATGAGAATCATATCAGCCTTGATTGAATGGCGGAGCAGATTCGATGGGCCGAATGGGCTAATTCTGCTCCTATGTCTCATGGACTTATGGACATCTCCCCCCTCCCCTCCCCCAGGCCTCTGGCTGTTGGGATTTTCTTTTCCCGCCTACAGTACACCCCCCACTCTGACCCCACATCACCATCGCCGCAGGTTTCCCAGTGGTCTAGGGTGGCTCCAATGGGAAATCCCATTGATAAGCAGCGGGAGTATGGAATCCCGGCGCCAGCGAAGGCGTGCCGCCGAGGAGCATGGGGCTGGGGGACTGGAAAGTGCAACCCGATGTGTATTTGTGTCGACGAGGGACCTGCACAGATGCAACGGGAAACTGGAGTCCCAGTCTCGGACTGTTTCCACCTGACTGTGTCTCACCTTTCCCTTCTCGTCCGTCATCATGTGCAGTTCCTGCTCGCTCAGCCACGACTCCACCTCCGACGCGTCAAAGTAATACTGCTGCACTTGCTGCATCGCGTTCAGCCTCTGCTCCCTCTGCTGCGTTTCCTCCCGGAGGGCATCCCATGACTCCCGCAGGCGGTCCAGACTCAGGCGCACGGCATCGGCCTCCGGGTTCTGGATGGAAGCGATGTGTCCTGCCCGCTCCATCACGTCGCTGATACGAGGCTGGTGGCCAAGGATCTCCCGCTGGAGAGTCTGTGAACAACACACAGAGAGGGTGTCAAACAGAGGCAGGGGCAGGGGAGCTGCTCGATACCCTCCTCACTCCGTCCACCTTTGTGTGTCTGAGAACATGTGTGTGTGTGTGTGTGCACCAGTGCGAAAGTGCCAATGTGTGTGAGTGCGTGAGGGTATGTTTTGTAGGTGTGTGGGGGCATATGTGTTGTATGTGTGAGTGGGTGTTGTATGTGTGTTGTGAGTGAGTGCATGTGTTTTGAGCGAATGCGTGCTTTGTATGTGTGAGTATGTTGTATGAGTGAGTGCGTGTGTTGTGTGAGTGCGTGTGTTGTATGAGTGAGTGCGTGTGTTGTATGAGTGAGTGCATATGTTGTATGAGTGAGTGCGTGTGTTCTGAGCGAGTGTGTGCTTTGTATATGTGAGTGCGTTGTCTGAGTGAGTGTGTGTGTTGTATGAGTGAGTGTGTGTGTGTTGTATGAGTGTGTGTGTTATATGAGTGTTTGTGTTGTATGAGTGAGTGCATATGTTGTATATGAGTGCGTGTGTGGTGAGCGAATGTGTGCGCTGTGAGTGTGTGCGTTGCGAGTGTGTGCATTAAGGGTGTCTGTGTTGCGAGTGTCTGTGTTGCGAGTGTGTGTGTTGTGAATGAGTGTGTTGTGAGTGAGTGCATGTGTTGTGAGTGAGTGCGTGTGTTCTGAGTGAGTGTGTTGTGAGTGAGTGCGTGTGTTGTGAGTGAGTGCGTGTGTTGTATGTGAGTGTGTGTGTTATGAGTGAGTGCGTATGTGGGTGTGTATGTGTGTATGCGTGTGTGTGTGTATCCGTGTGTGTGTATGCGTGTGTGTGTGTACGTCTGCATGTGGGTGTATACGTCTGAGTGTGGGTGTGTGTGTACGTCTGCGTGGTCGTGTATGTCTGCGTGCGGGTATATGTATGTGTGTGTGTATGTCTGCTAGTGGATGTGTGTACGTATGCGTGTGTGTGTGTATGTCTGCTAGTGGGTGTGTGTACATATGCGTGTGTGTGTATGTCTGCTGGTGGATGTGTGTACGTATGCGTGTGTGTGTATGTCTGCTAGTGGGTGTGTGTATGTCTGCTCGTGGGTGTGTGTATGTCTGCTAGTGGGTGTGTGTATGTATGCGTGTGTGTGTGTACGGTTGCCTTTGGGTGTATGCGTGTATTGAAATAACATTTACTCTGACACTCTGCAGATCCATGCCAATAATTTAATTCTGCTGGTAACAGCTTCACACACGCAGTTAGCAGACAATCTGTCACACTTCAATCCTGTTCCAATCCGCTTTTTAAACATCCCTTCACACTGTCAGCATCCCCGCCAGACCAGCGTTTATTACCTATCACCAGCTGCCCCTTGAGAAGATGGTGAACAGATAGACAGACATATTTCCAAGTCAGGACGGTGAGTGATTTCGAAGAGGAATTTGGAGGAAGGTGCTGTAAGGGGAACCTCAGCAATGTGCGGAGTACCTGATGTGGACACCGCACCCCGTAGCTATGGTGGAGGGAGTGAATGTTCAAGGCGGCCGTTCCCAGTCCCAATCCCGCCCCACTTTCCGGTTCGGACTCCCAGTCCCGTCCTGC
Organism: Scyliorhinus torazame; assembly: GCF_047496885.1. Lineage (NCBI taxonomy): Eukaryota > Metazoa > Chordata > Chondrichthyes > Carcharhiniformes > Scyliorhinidae > Scyliorhinus > Scyliorhinus torazame. The sequence continues at coordinate 30,900,559 of NC_092731.1, forward strand.
TGCTGCCACTCACTCACCTGAAGTTTTTTGTGAAGGTGCTGTACCGTCTGAAGGTTATTGCCGTGATCCTTGGACATTGCCTGTGGCAGGCGTTCCTGGACCCAAAGCTGAGGGACACACAAAACATGCAGCTTATCGCTCATTGAACAATAACAGCAGGAGCTGTTTAAATGGGTAAGCCGTGCACTGTTGTAATATCGAACGGAGCAGTGATGTCATAGTTACTGTAATATCCTGCATGGGGTGGCAATGATTATCTTGCCCGTGGTCCTTGTTGCGTACTGGCCCGCTAGAGGCGAGAATCTCTAATACCCTCTATATGAGTCAGCCAGTTAAGCACCAAGCAGAACAGGAACCCGGGAGGGATCTACCAGACAGTGTAAATATCGTGCTGTAAATAAAACTATGTTTCTTTATTTTACTCAGTATGGACTCCCAGTGTCCTTATTAAAGTTACAACTCTGCAGCAGCATTGAACAACGACTTCATCACGTAACAAGAATATAATAGGATCACAAGATCTAATCGAGGTTCACAAAATGATGAGGGTCAGGTGGATAAAAAGGCCTCTGGGATATTTGCCTTTATTTACAGAGGTTTGTATATAAGATCAGGGAGGTTAAGATGGAGCTACATAAAATGCTCGTTCTGTACGCAGTTCTGGTCGCCACATTATAGGAAGGATGTGATTGCACTAGAGAGGGTGCAGAGGAGATTCACCAGGACGTTGCCTGGGATGGAGCGTTTCAGCTGTGAAGAGGGCCTGGTTAGGATGGGGTTGTTTTCCTTGGAGCAGAGAAGGCCGAGGGGGCAACCTGATTGAGGTTGTAAAATTTCGAGGGACGCAGATAGGAAGAAGCTTTTCCCTCTAGTAGATGGGATCAGTGACCAGGGGGCACCGATTTAAGTTAAGGGGCAGGAGGGTTAGAGGGGATGTGAGGAAAAACATTTTTACCCAGAGGGGGGTGGGAGTCTGGAACTCGCTGCCTGAAAGGGTGGTGGAGGCAGAGACCCTCATAACATTTAAGAAGTATTTAGATGTGCACTTGAAACGTCGCAGTGTCCAAGGTTAAAGACCAAGTGCTTGAAAATGGGATTAGAATAGATAGATACTTGATGGCCAGCATATACAGGATGGGCCGAAGGTCCTCTTTCAGTGCTATAAAACGCTATGGCTCTGCAAACCTTGCATTTATTTAGCACCTTAATGTAAAAGCAGGAGCAAGTTTTTTAATCAAACAAATTTTGACATTGAGTCACTCAAGGAAATATTAGGGGAGACAACTAGATGTTGTCATCTAGTAGGGCAGCACGGTAGCATTGTGGATAGCACAATTGCTTCACAGCTCCAGGGTCCCAGGTTCAATTCCCGGCTTGGGTTACGGTCTGTGTGGAGTCTGGACGTTCTCCCCCGTGTCTGCGCGGGTTTTCTCCGGGTGCTCCGGTTTCCTCCCACAGTCCAAAGATGCGCAGGTTAGGTGGATTGGCCGTGATAAATTGCCCTTTAGTGTCCAAAATTGCCTTTAGTGTTGGGTGGGGTTGCTGGGTTATGGGGATAGGGTGGAGGTGTGGACCTTGGGTAGGGTGCTCTTTCCAAGAGCCGGTGCAGACTCGATGGGCCGAATGGCCTCCTTCTGCACTGTAACTTCTTTGATTCTATGTTTAGTCAAAGAGAGGAGCGGGGTGGAGGTGGAAAAGAGGAAAGGTTTAGCCAGGAAATCCCAGAGCTTTGGGCTGATGCAGCTAGAGCTACTGTCACCTGTTAAAATCAGGGCAGCTCGCAAGAGAATCATAGAAACCCTACAGTGCAGAAGGAGGCCATTCAGCCCATCGAGTCTGCACCCACCCTCTGAAAGAGCACCCTACCTAGGCCCACTTCCCCACCCTCTCCCCGTAACCCCACCTAACCTTTGGACACAAAGGGGCAATTTATCACGGCCAGTCCACCTAACCGGCACATCTTTGGACTGTGGGAGGAAACCGGAGCACCCGGATTGGAAACCCACGCAGACACGGGGAGAACGTGCAGAGTCCGCACAGACAGTGACCCGAGGCCGGAATGGAACCTGGGTCCCTGCCACTGTGAGGCAGCGGTGCTAACCACTGTGTCAGCCTGACGTGATATGGTTGGAAGACCATCAAATATGAGGTTGAAATTAATAATGGCGGGCGTCGTGTGATTGTCACTGGACGAGTAACCCAGAGACCTTCAGGCTAACATTCTGGGGGACACGGGTTCAAATCCCACCACGGCAGCTGGTGGAATTTAAATTCAGTTCATAAATCCGGAATTGAAAAGCTGGTCTCAGTAACGGTGACCGTGACAGCTATCATCGATTGGGGTTAAAAACCCATCTGCTTCACTAATGCCCCCCTTTAGGGAAGGAAACCTGCCGCCCTTACCCGGTCTGGCCTACTTGTGACTCCAGACCCACACAGCAATGAGGTTGACCCTTAACTGCCCCCTCGGAAATGGCCGAGCGAGACGCCCAGTTCAAGGGCAATTAGGGATGGGCAACAGATACTGGACCCACTCAGTGACGCCCACATCCCGAGTCTCAGATCAGCGGGAGGATTCCGGAGGTGGGGAATAGAGTTCCAATGGGTTCAGTCTTTCAAACATTTAGTGGATAAGCTTTTGATAAATGGAATGAGTCCGAGGGGCAGTATTGCTGTTGTACGATCCTCGCTGTTGGATTGAGGAGCACAGTTTCTGGGTGCAGGACTTACCGTTTCATCCTCGATGTCCCGCGTCACCTGGTGGACCTCTTTGGAAGCGAGTAGAATTCTCCGCCGTTGCTTCAGGGGTTCAATCAGCCGCACGATCCGCGCTTCGACTACATTTTGCTTCTCGGTCACCTCTTCCTTCCCGGAGCCGTCCTGGTGCAGGGTAGAAGCCTGAGCTTGTAGCTCCCCCACCTCCTTGTACCAGCCCTCCATCTGATTCTCCAGAACCTGCCGGCAACAGGGTCAGAGGTCATTGCGGAATACTGGGAGCTCAGAAATAAACAACCCTGCCACCAGCCGTCATCCCGTCTCAGACCCCACCCCCTCACAGACCCCACCCCTTCACAGACCCCACCCCCCTCACAGATCCCACCCCCTCTCAGACCCCACCCCCCTCACAGACCCCACCCCCCTCACAGACCCCACCCCCCTCGCAGACCCCACCCCCCTCGCAGACCCCACCCCCTCGCAGACCCCACCCCTTCGCAGACCCCACCCCTTCGCAGACCCCACCCCCTCACAGACCGCACCCCCCCACAGACCGCACCCCCTCACAGACCCCAACCCCCTACCAGACCCCCACCCCCTACCAGACCCCCACCCCCTCACAGACCCCACCCCCTCACAGACCCCACCCCCTCACAGACCCCACCCCCTCACAGACCCCACCCCCTCACAGACCCCACCCCCTCAGACCCCACCACCCACCCCCTCACAGACCCCACCCCCCACCCCTTCACAGACCCCACCCCCTCACAGACCCCACCCCCTCACAGACCCCACCCCCTCACAGACCCCACCCCCTCACAGACCCCACCCCCTCACAGACCCCACCCCCTCACAGACCCCACCCCCTCACAGACCCCACCCCCTCACAGACCCCACCCCCTCACAGACCCCACCCCCTCACAGACCCCACCCCCCTCACAGACCCCAACCCCCTCACAGACCCCACCCCCTCACAGACTCTACCCCCCTAACAGACCCCACCCCCTCACAGACCCCACCCCCTCACAGAACCCAATGCCCTCACAGACCCCAACCCCCTCACAGACCCCACCCCCTCATCAACACCACCCCCCTCACAGACCCCGCCCCTTCACAGACCCTACCCCCTCACAGACCCCACCCCCTCACAGACCCCACCCCCTCACAGACCCCACTCCCTCACAGATCCCACCCCTCACAGAACCCACCCCTCACAGAACCCACCCCTCACAGAACCCACCCCGTCACAGAACCCACCCCCTCACAGACCCCACCCCACTCACAGACCCCACCCCCTCACAGACCCCACCCCCTTCACAGACCCCACCCCCCTCTCAGACCCCACCCCCCTCTCAGACCCCATCCCCTTCACAGACCCCACCCCCCTCACAGACCCCACACCCCTTGCAGACCCCACCCTCCACCCCCTCACAGAGCCCACCCCTACACAGACCCCACCCCCTCACAGACCCCACCCCCTCACAGACCCCACCCCCTCTTGCAGATCCCACCCCCTCACAGACCCTACCCCCTCACAGGCCCCACCCCCTCACAGGCCCCACAATCTCACAGACCCCACCTCCTCACAGAACCCACCCCCTCACAGAACCAACCCCCTCACAGGCCCCACCCCCCTCACACACCCCTCACACACCCCACAATCTCACAGACCCCACCTCCTCACAGACCCTACTCCCTCACAGGCCCCACCCCCCTCACACACCCCACACTCTCACAGACCCCACCCCATCACAGAACCCATCCCCTCACAGAACCCACCCCCTCACAGACCCCACACCCCTCACAGAGCCCACCCCCTCACAGAACCCACCCCCTCACAGAACCCACCCCCTCTCAGGCCCCACCCCCTCTCAGGCCCCACCCCCCTCACACACCCCACAATCTCACAGAACCCACCCCCTCACAGACCCCACCCCCCCTCACAGATCCCACCATCTCACAGACCCCACCCCCCCTCACAGATCCCACCATCTCACAGATCCCACCATCTCACAGAACCGACCCCCTCACAGAACCCACCCCCTCACAGGCCCCACCCCACTCACACACCCCACACTCTCACAGACCCCACCCCCCCACAGATCCCACCCCCTCACAGAACCCACCCCCTCACAGAACCCACCCCCTCACAGAACCCACCCCCTCACAGAACCCACCCCCTCACAGAACCCACCCCCTCACAGAACCCACCCCCTCACAGGCCCCACCCCCTCACAGGCCCCACCCCCTCACAGGCCCCACCCCCTCACAGGCCCCACCCCCTCACAGGCCCCACCCCCTCACAGGCCCCACCCCCTCACAGGCCCCACCCCCTCACAGGCCCCACCCCCTCACAGGCCCCACCCCCTCACAGGCCCCACCCCCTCACAGGCCCCACCCCCTCACAGGCCCCACCCCCTCACAGGCCCCACCCCCTCACAGGCCCCACCCCCTCACAGGCCCCACCCCCTCACAGGCCCCACCCCCTCACAGGCCCCACCCCCTCACAGAACCCACCCCTTCACAGAACCCACCCCTTCACAGGCCCCACCCCCTCAGACCCCACCCCACCTCGCAGACCCCACCCCACCTCACAGACCCCACCCCCTCACAGACCCCAGACCCTCACAGACCCCATCCCACCTCGCAGACCCCAGCCCACCTCGCAGACCCCACCCCGCTTAGCAGACCCCACCCCCTCACAGACCCCTCCAAACCCGCCTCAAACACCCCAGACCCCTCGAAGCCCCAACCCTGCGTGCAGCGCCGACCTCATCACATTCCCCACCCAGGGTGTGTGCCAGTGTGCGTAACAGACAGGGTGTGTAACTGTGTTTATTACAAGCAGGATGTGTCATGTATGCATATGTAATAGGCAGGGTGAGTGACAGTGTGTGCATTGGGCAGGATGTGTAATGGTGTATGCGCAATGACATCCATGCAATAGGCAGAGTGTGTAACGGTGTGTATGTATTGGGCAGAGTATGTAACAGCATGTATGTAACGGGTGGGGGGTGTAACAATGTGTATGTAATGGGCGGGTTGTGTAACAGCCTGTGTGTAAAGGGTGGGGGATGTAACAGCATGTATGTAACGGTTGAGGGATGTAACAGTGTGTATGTAACGGTTGGGGGATGTAACAGCGTGTATGTAATGGGCGGAGTGTGTAACAGCGTGTATGTAATGGGCAGGGTGTGTAACAGCGTGTGTGTAATGGGCAGGGTGTGTAACAGTGTGTGTGTAATGGGCGGAGTGTGTAACAGCGTGTGTGTAATGGACAGGGTGTGTAACAGCGTGTGTGTAATGGACAGGGTGTGTAACAGCGTGTATGTAATGGGCAGGGTGTGTAACAGCGTGTGTGTAATGGGCAGAGTGTGTAACAGCATGTGTGTAATGGGCAGGGTGTGTAACAGTGTGTGTGTAATGGGCAGGGTGTGTAACAGCGTGTGTGTAATGGGCAGGGTGTGTAACAGCATGTGTGTAATGGGCAGGGTGTGTAACAGCGTGTGTGTAATGGGTAGTTGTGTAACAGGCTCGAAGGACCTCGGTTTGAGATGACACAATGACGATATCAGACCCTGACACCGTTCTCTTCTCATCCTTCAGCGTTTGTGTTTTGGCCAAGCTGTGAAAAGTGCGATGAGCAGAGGCCTTCTGAGCAGAGACCGTCTGAGCAGAGACCGTCTGAGCAGAAACCGTCTGAGCAGAGACTGTCTGAGCAGAGACCGTCTGAGCAGAGACCGTCTGAGCAGAGGCCGTCTGAGAAGAGGCCGTCTGAACAGAAACCGTCTGAACAGAAACCGTCTGAGCAGAGACTGTCTGAGCAGAGACCGTCTGAGAAGAGGCCGTCTGAACAGAAACCGTCTGAACAGAAACCGTCTGAGCAGAGACCGTCTGAACAGAAACCGTCTGAACAGACACCGTCTGAGCAGAGACCGTCTGAACAGAAACCGTCTGAGCAGAGACCGTCTGAGCAGAGACCGTCTGAGCAGAGGCCGTCTGAGCAGAGGCCGTCTGAGAAGAGGCCGTCTGAGCAGAGGCCGTCTGAGCAGCGAAAGTCGCTGGCAGGTTACCTGCAGTTTCTGGAGTTCACTGTTGACACTGGTGATGTCTCTCGCTCCGTCTACCACCTGCAGCTGCCCCTCCAGGTGTGACAACCGCTTGTCCAGCTCACCATAGCTCTGCACCAAGAGCTCGGCCTTGTTGGCCTCGAACAGGTGCCTCGCCTTCGCCTGGGTCGTGCTTTCCAGGACAATCCAGCAATCGTGAATCTCCTCCAGTTTCTTCCTCACCTCCGGGGCCAGCTCGGGCTTCTCTTTGATCAGCTGTTGCCCTTCCTGTAATGGACGGCAGATTAAACAAATCAAACCTGGTCTCCGGCCTAGGCCGCCCCTCACACCATATACCACGGCAGAAAAAAAACGAACTCAACAAGTTCGAGGGTCACCATTGCACTCACACACAGTGGCTGGAGCATCATCGCTGGTGATACAGTAATATGTTTGGTTAAGTACAACATCCCATAATATCCAGGTTATGCATAGCGGGCGGCACAGCGGTCAGCACTGCTGCCTCACAGCGCCAGGGATCCGGATTCGATTCTGACCTTGGGGCGACCATCCGTGTGGAGTTTGCACATTTGGTGCTTATCATGGAATCCCTACAGTGCAGAAGGAGGCCATTCGGCCCATCGAATCTGCACCGACCCTCCGAAGGAGCACCCTACCCAGGCCCAAACCCCCACCCTATCCCCAATGCCCCACGTCATTTTTGGACAGTAAGGGACAATTTAGCATGGCCAGGCCGCCTAATCTGGACATCTTTGGACTGCGGGAGGAAACCGGAGCACCCGGAGGAAACCCACACAGACACGGGGAGGACGTCCTGTGTTGGTTTCCACCGGGTGCTCCGGTTTCCTCCCACAGTCTGGAGACGTCCAGGTCTGGTGTGGGGCCCCTCTGCCGTTAAAAGGGACCCCCATTCACCAGTTCATTGTCGCACATTCCAAGATCCGCGGCAGAGTGGGGAGTTTGGGGGGGGGGGTGGGGGGGGGGTGTCGCTGTCGTCAGGATCGGAAGATCCCACTCACGGGAACGGTCAGAAAGTCTCGGGCCCAACCTTTATTCTCTGGGTTTTAGAAGAGAGGTTATCCCATCCAACAAAATCCTCACAGGGCCCGACAGGGCAGATGCAGCAAGGGTGTCTCCCCCTGGCTGCAGGGGAGACTGAAACCAGGCGACAGGTCTCTTTCAGGAATCACTGGAGGCAGGAAGGGTCCTGGAGGACTGGAAAGTGGCTAATGTAACACCCCTGTTTAAGAAGGGAGGGAGGCAGAAGACGGGACATTATAGGCCGGTTTGCCTGACTTCGGTCATTGGTAAGGTTTCAGAGTCGGTTATTAAAGATGAGATCGCGGAATACTTGGAAGTGCATGGTAAAATAGGACTGAGTCAGCACGGCTTTGTCAAGGGGAGGTCATGTCTGACAAATCTGTTACAGTTCTTTGAGGAGGTAACAAGCAAGTTAGACAAAGGAGAACCAGTGGACGTGATTTATTTAGATTTCCAGCTATTTGACAAGGGGCCGCATAGGAGACTGTTGAATAAGTTAAGAGCCCATGGTCTTAAGGGTAAGATCCTGGCATGGATAGAGGATTGGCTGACTGGCAGAAGGCAGGAAGAGTGGATAAAGGGGTCTTTGTCAGGATGACCAGAGACTGGGGACAGGTCTGCTGTCCGGAGCCGAACCCCCTTTTGGGCAGATTCTCCGCCCAATCAGCATTCCTGATCACAGCAGCGAATCCGGCCTCAATGTTTTGGCCTCGTCTACTTCCTGTGGTGGTGAATTCCACAGGCCGACCACTCTCTGGGTGAAGAAATTTCTCCTCATCTCTGTCCTAAATGGTCTCCCCCGTATCCTCAGACTGTGACCCCTGGTCCTGGACCCCCCCAACATCGGGAATATTCTTCCTGAATCTACCCGGTCTAATCCTGTTCAAATTTTATAGGTTCATAGGAGGTCCCCCCCTCAAACTTCTAAGCTCCAGCGAATACAATCCTAACCAACTCAATCTCTCGTAGTATGTCTGTCCTGTCATCAGACTGGAATCAGTCTGATAAACTTTCTCTGCACTCCCTCTAGAGCAAATCCTTCCTCAAATAAAGAGTTCAGATCAAAGTGAGGTTGAGGGTCCCCGACATCCCCCAACCATGGACATTGCGACCTCCCCACAGACATGGGCAACGTCCCAACACTTGGCCTGGGAGGAGCAACTCCCCCATAACAAAGTCTGCGTGATTGTTGTAATATATTTTATACATAATCAGTACTGAAATATATATGATATATAATCAGTGCAGAAATATATATGATATACAGTCGGTGCTGTAATATACATTATACACAGTCAGTGCTGTAATATATATGAAACACAGTCGGTGCTGAAATATATATGATACACAGTTGGTGCTGTAATATATATGATACACAGTCGGTGCTGTAATATACATTATACACAGTCAGTGCTGTAATATATATGATACACAGTCAGTGCTGTAATATATATGATACACAGTCGGTGCTGTAATATACATTATACACAGTCAGTGCTGTAATATATATGATACACAGTCGGTGCTGTAATATATATGATATGCAGTCGGTTCTGTAATATATATTATACACAGTCGGTGCAGTAATGTACATTATGTACAGTCGGTGCTGAAATATATATGATACACAATCGGTGCTGTAATATATATCATACACAATCAATACTGTAATATACATGATATACAGTCTGTGCTTTAAATGTATGATACACAGTCAGTGTTGTAATACACATTATACACAGTCAGTACTGTAATATACATGATACACATTGGGTGCTTTAAATATATGATGCAGTCAGTGTTGTAATATACATTATTCACAGTCGGTGCTGTAATATACATTATTCACAGTTGGTGCTGTAATATGTATGATACACAGTGGCTGCTATAATATACATTATTCACAGTCGGTGCTATAATATACATTATACACAGTCGGTGCTATAATATATATGATACACAGTCAGTACTGTAATATACATGATATACAGTTGGTGCTTTAAATATATGATACACAGTCAATATTGTAATATACATTATACACAGTTGGTGCTGTAATATATGATACAGTCAATATTGTAATATATATTTTCCACAGTCGGTGCTGTAATATGCATTATACACAGTCAGTGCTGTAATATATATGATACACAGTCGGTACTGTAATATACGTGATAAATTTAGGGGCTGGTTTAACACAGTGGGCTAAACAGCTGGCTTGTAATGCAGAACAAGGCTGACAGTGCGGTTCAATTCCCGTACCGGCCTCCCTGAATAGGCGCCAGAATGTGGCGACTAGGGGCTTTACACAGTAACTTCATTGAAGCCTACTTGTGAAAATAAGAGATTATTATTATTGTAAACACATTTGGTGCTTTAAATGTATAATGCAGTCAGTGTTGTAATATGCATTATTCACAGTCGGTGCTGTAATATACATTATACACAGTTGGTGAAGTAATATATATGATACACAGTGGTTGCTATAATATACATTATTCACAGTCGGTGCTGTAATATACATTACACACAGTTGGTGCTGTAATATGTATGATATACAACAGGTGCTATAATATACATTATTCACAGTTGGTGCTGTAATATACATTATACGTGGCCCAGGTACGCGGTTTTGAGTCCATGACAACTTTCATTTGTATATTTTGCCAAGACAGATCCAGGGAGTTGCATTATAAAGTTTGCTGCTTCACACATTTTGGTGATGTCGTGGACAGCATTAAGGATGGTTCTAGGATTCAGGTTGCCGTAAACAGATTAGTGAAATGGGAATTTGCAGGTCAGGGGGAGCTCAATGTGGAGCATGAATTGGTGCATTTTCTTTCACCCAGCTAACCTGGCAAGACAGTGAGCTATGAATAGCACTGTTACTAAAAGAAAAGTGTGGATGAGCAGGGCGTACATATGCACAATCTGTAACGAGAGCGGAGGAAGTTACTAAGGCGGGTAAATAAATGGGGTACAAATAGAGGTAACAAAGTAGATAAGCAAAAAGCTATGGGGTTTCACAGCACAGAATGAGGCTCTTTGGCCCATCGTGTCTGCACTGGCCATCAAGCACCTATCTACTCTAATCCCATTTTCCAGCCTTGTGTGCTGGGGCGTTTCAAGTGCTCATCTAAATGCCTCTTAATAGTTGTGAGAGTTCCCGCCTCCACCAGCCGTTCAGGCAGCGAGTTCCAGATTCCCACCATCCTCTGGGTGAAAAGGTTTTTCCTCAAATTCCCTCTAAATCGCCTGCCCCTCACCTTAAATCTGTGCCCCCTGATCATTGGTCCCTCTACCAAGGGGGAAAGTTTCTCCCTATCCACCCTATCTGTGCATCTCATAATTTTGTGCACCTCAAACAGGTCCCCCCTCAGCCTCCTCTGCTCCAAGGAAAACAACCCCCGGCCTAACCAGCCCCTCTCTTCACAGCTGAGACGCTCCGGCCCAGGCAACATCCTGGTGAATCTCCTCTCCAAGAAAGAAGTGAAGACATTAGAAAGTAGGTTCTCCAGATGTTACCAGGGATGCACAACCTCAGTTATGAGGAGAGATTATGGGAGTGAGGACCAAATTCCTTTGGTTACCAGAAGAGGGAATCTTCCACGATGGTGAGAGGTTTTGAAAGACCAAACGCATCTGGCGAATGGATCAATGAACTAGAGAGTTTGGAAAAAGCGGGACGATGAGGGAAATCTTTGCCACATGGACAGTTATTGGATTCTGGGTACAATCTAACGGAAACGTTTCTAAGCATCATTTGTGGAGCGATTGTCCCTGGCTCTGTCAGCAAGCTCCCCACCGCTATCTAACCACGATTTAACTAATTGGGTGCGCCCAGAAACACATCGCTATCAAACGTCACCCGTGTTAGATAGGGACCTTAGCGGCACACAGCCCATTTCCTGCATTGAGGAGCTCCACTCGCCAGGGTTCCTCACTGCAGCCAGAGATTGGGACGTCATTTCTATGAAGGGGTCCCCAGCCCCCACCCGCAACCCCCCCCCCCCCCCCCCCCCCACCCGCACCCCACCCAACACCCATGCAGGGCACCCCCCATGCGAGAAATGTCAACATGACACCTTGGCAACCTGGCACCCTGGCAGTGCCTGGCCAGCACCCAGGTGGCACCAACAGTGCCAGGGTACCACTCTTCCCAAAGGACATGCACCTGGGAGACCCCCACAAGTGCCGTTCCGTTAGGTCCCCGTTTGTGAAGACCAGCAGTGAATGGCGCTCTCCCGAAGTCTCCAACACAACGCGGTTAGATCCTAAAGCCTCAGGTACCCCGGAAACCTGCACATTAAAGTGAGACCAGCTGTCACGCTCTAATACGCAGATTTGCCCAAAAGTGATCCCACCCACAATGGGCAGGATTCACATCGCGAAAACTCGTGTGATGGCGTTGGACATTGCGAGGCATTGCAAGCCGGGTAGATCCGGGAAAAGGGTCTCCCAGCTCCGATCGGCCACTGCGGTGCAGCGAGCTGCTTTTCAGGTGCAGCGTAGCCATTCGTCTCTTTTTTGGGCCATGGGGAGTTGCTCACCGATCAAGCCCATACACAGAATTATCTTCATCACTGGGGAGCTGAACACGCCGACCATCTGGCTCCTCTCAGATTGGACCACCATAAAGCTCCTGCAGGCTTTGCAGTGCCACCCAGGCACTTTGGCAATGCCGAGGTGCCCATGTTCAAGAGGGAGGGCCAGGGGCCCACCCTGCCTTGTCCCTGGCCACCCAGGGGACTCTGATGGGCCAGGAGACCCCCTCACTCCCCCCCGGGGCACCATTCCGCCTGCTCCACGTTTGTGTGGGCCAGCACTGAACGGTGCCCGTCCTCCCTGCGGAGGCCAGGAGATGCCAGGAGCCTGATAGATCCCGGGTCAGCACGCCTGAGTGGGTTTTAAACCCACTTGGGAGTGTGAGGCTTGTCCAGGATAATAGAAGGTGAGTAAAAAGGTGAGTACGCAAGTAATTTTAGAGGATGGAGTTGGATGGGTACATGGAGAGGGGTTAAAGGGAAAAGTGGCGATGTGGTTGTTAGCGCAACTGCTCTTTCAGAGGGCTATCCCATACACGGCGGACCGAATGGCCTACTTTATGCTTCTATAATTTTGTGATCTTAAACTCTGCACGGTACTTACATAGTCCAGTCTGAGCTGCAATAGAAATATTATATACAGACCAGTTCATGGTGCATTAGGTTTGTTACACTCCCACTTAAAAAATGGAAAATAATTAATGTTAGAGAAAATAATCTAGAGAAAAAATTCATGGCATTTGGAAAGGTATAGATTAATAGAGGAAAGACAGGGGATTTGTTGAATACAACTTGTGTTTGACTAATGTGCTCCGTGTTCTGGACCACATTCGTGCCATACAAGTGCCATACAATAACCAACTCCAACGAAAGAGGATCTAAGCATCTCCCCTAGACACCCAATGGAATTACCATCACTGAATTCTCACTATCAGCATACTGGGGCGTTGTCAATGATCAGAAACTGAACTGGACTGGTCAAAGAAATACTGTGGCTACCACAGAAGGTCAGGAAGTTGGGAATTCTGTGGAATTTCTGACACAAAGTCTGTCCACCATCTACAAGGCACAAGTCAGGAGTGTAATGGAACACTCTCCACTTGCCTGGATGAGCGCAGCTGCAACAACACTCAAGAACTTCAATACCATCCAGGACAAAGCAGCCCGCTTGATTGGCACCCCATCCCCCACCTTGAACACTCACTCTCTCCACCAGCGATGCACAGTAGCAGCAGTCTGTACCATCTACAAGATGCACGGCAGGAACTCGCCAAGGCTACTTCGACAGATCTTTGCAAACCCGTGACATCTGCCATCGAGAAGGACAAGGGCAGCAGATACCTGGGAAAACCACAACCAGAAAGCTCTACTCCAAGTCCTCATAATGCTGATTTGGCAAGTCAGAGGGTCAGCACTGAGGGAGTGCTGCACTGTCAGAGGGTCAGCACTGAGGGAGTGCTGCACTGTCAGAGGGTCAGGACTGAGGGAGTGCTGCACTGTCAGAGAGTCAGAACTGAGGGAGTGCCGCACTGTCAGATGGTCAGGACTGGGGGAGTGCTGCACTGTCAGAGGGTCAGTACTGAGGGAGTGCTGCTCTGTCAGAGTCAGTACTGAGTGAGTGTTGCATTGTCAGTGTTTAAGTGCTGAGGGAGTGCTGTACTGTCAGAGGGTCAGTACTGAGGGAGTGCTGCACTGTCAGAGGGTCAGCACTGAGGGAGTGCTGCACTGTCAGAGGGTCAGTACTGAGGGAGTGGTGCACTGTCAGAGCGTCAGTACTGAGGGAGTGCTGCACTGTCAGAGGGTCAGGACTGAGGGAGTGCTGCACTGTCAGAGAGTCTGTACTGAGGGAGTGCTGCACTGTCAGAAAGTCAGTACTGAGGGAGTGCTGCAGTGTCAGAGGGTCAGTGCTGAGGGATTGTTGCACTGTCAGAGCGGCAGTACTGAGGGAGTGCTCCACTGTCAGAGGGTCAGTACTGAGTGAGGGCTGCAGTGTCAGAGGGTCAGTGCTGAGGGATTGCTGCACTGTCAGAGCGGCAGTACTGAGGGAGTGCTCCACTGTCAGAGAAACAGTACTGAGGGAGCGTCACATACTGAGGGAGTGCTGCACTGTCAGAAAGTCAGTACTGAGGGAGTGCTGCAGTGTCAGAGGGTCAGTGCTGAGTGAGTGCGGCACTGTCAGAGGGTCAGTACTGAGGGAATGCTGCACTGTCAGAGAGTTAGTACTGAGGGAGCGTCACATACTGAGGGAGAGCTGCACTGTCAGAGGTTAAGTACTGAGGGAGTGTCGCACTGTCAGAGGGTCAATATGAGGGAGTGCTGCACTGTCAGAGGGTCAGTAGTGAGGGAGTGTTGCACTGTATGAGGGTCTGTATTGAGGGAGTGCTGCACTGTCAGAGGGTCAGTACTGAGGGAGCGCCGCACTGTCAGAGGGTCACTACTGAGGGAGTGCTGCACTGTCAGAGGGTCAGTTCTGAGGGAGTGCTGCACTGTCAGAGGTCAGTAACGAGAGAGTGCTGCACTGTCAGAGGGTCAGTACTGAGGCAGTGCTGCACTGTCAGAGGGTCAGTACTGAGGGAGTGCTGCGCTGTCAGAGGGTCAGTACTGAGGGAATGCTGCAGTGTCAGAGGGTCAGTGCTGAGTGAGTGCGGCACTGTCAGAGGGTCAGTACTGAGGGAGTGCTGCACTGTCAGAGGGTCAGTACTGAGGGAATGCTGCAGTGTCAGAGGGTCAGTGCTGAGGGAGTGCTGCACTGTCAGAGGGTCAGTACTGAGGGAGTGCTGCACTGTCAGAGAGTCAGTACTGAGGGAGTGCCACACTGTCAGAGGCTCCGTAGTGAGGAGAACTGCACTGTCAGAGTCAGTACTGAGGGAGTGCTGCATTGTCAGTGTTTCAGTGCTGAGGGAGTGCTGCACTGTCAGAGGGTCGGTACTGAGGGAGCGCCACATACTGAGGGAGTGCTGCACTGTCAGAGGGTCAGTACTGAGGGAGTGCTGCACTGTCAGATGGATCTGTACTGAGGGAGTGCTGCACTGTCAGAGGGTCAGTACTGAGGGAGTGCTGCACTGTCAGAGCGTCAGTACTGAGGGAGTGCTGCACTGTCAGAGAGTCTCTACTGAGGGAGTGCTGCACTGTCAGAAAGTCAGTACTGAGGGAGTGCTGCAGTGTCAGAGGGTCAGTGCCGAGGGAGTGCTGCACTGTCAGAGCGTCCGTACTGAGGGAGTGCTGCACTGTCAGAAGGTCAGTACTGAGGTAGTGCTGCACTGTCAGAGCGGCAGTACTGAGGGAGTGCTGCCCTATCAGAGGGTCAGTACTGAGGGAGTGCTGCACTGTCTGAGAGGCAGTACTGAGGGAGTGCTGCACTGTCAGAGGTCAGTAACGAGGGAGTGCTGCACTGTCAGAGGGTCAGTTCTGAGGGAGTGCTGCACTGTCAGAGGTCAGTACTGAGGGAGTGCTGCACTGTCAGATGGTCAGTACTGAGGGAGTGCTGCACTGTCTGAGAGGCAGTACTGAGGCAGTGCTGCACTATCAGAGGGTCAGTACTGAGGGAGTGCTGCACTGTCAGAGGGTCAGTGCTGAGGGCGTGCTGAACTGTCAGAGGGTCAGCACTGAGGGAGTGCTGCACTGTCAGAGAGTCAGTGCTGAGTGAGTGCTGCACTGTGAGAGGGTCAGTACTGAGGAAGTGCCGCACTGTCAGAGGTTCAGTACTGAGGGAGTTCTGAACTGTCAGAGAGTCAGTACTGAGGGAGTGCTGCACTGTCAGAGGGTCAGTAGTGAGGGACTGCTGCACTGTATGAGGGTCTGTACTGAGGGAGTGCTGCACTGTCAGATAGTCAGTAATGAGGAGGTGCTGCACTGTCAGAGGGTCAGTACTGAGGAATGCTGTACTGTCAGAGGGTCAGTACTGAGGGAATGCTGCACTGTCAGAGGGTCAGTACTGAGGGAATGCTGCACTGTCTGAGAGGCAGTACTGAGGGAGTGCTGCACTGTCATAGGGTCAGTACTGAGCGAGTGCTGCATTGTCAGAGGGTCAGTAATGAGGGAGTGCTGCACTGTCCGAGGGTCAGTACTGAGGGAGTGCTGCACTGTCAGAGGGTCAGTACTGAGGAAGTGCTGCTCTGTCATAGGGTCAGTAGTGAGTGAGTGCTGCAATGTCAGAGGGTCATTGCTGAGGGAACGCTGCACTGTCAGAGGGTCTGTACTGAGCGAGTGCTGCACTGTCAGAGGGTCAGTACTGAGGATGCTGCACTGTCAGAGGGTCAGTACTGAGGGGGTGCTGCACTGTCAGAGGGTCAGTACTGAGGGAGTGCTGCACTGTCAGAATGTAGGTACTGAAGGAGTGCTGCACTGTCAACGGGTCAGTACTGAGGGAGTGCTGCACTGTCATAGGGTCAGTACTGAGGTAGTGCTGCACTGTCAGAGGTTCAATACTGAGGGAATGCTGCACTGTCATAGGGTAGGTACTGAGGGAGTGCTGCACTGTCTGAGGGTCTGTGCTGAAGGAGTGCTGCACTGACAGATGGTCAGTACTGAGGGAGCGCTGCACTGTCAGAGGGTCAGTACTGAGGTAGTGCTGCAATGTCAGAGGGTCAGTACTGAGGGAGTGCTGCACTGTCAGAGGGTCAGTACTGAGGGAGTGCTGCACTGTCATAGGGTAGGTACTGAGGGAGTGCTGCACTGTCTGAGGGTCTGTGCTGAGGGATTGCTGCACTGACAGATGGTCAGTACTGAGGGTGTGCTGCACTGTCAGAGGGTCAGTACTGAGGGAGTGCCGCACTGTCATAGGGTCAGTACTGAGTGAGTGCTGCACTGTCAGAGGGTCAGTACTGAGGGAGTGCCGCGCTGTCAGAGGGTCAGTACTGAGGGAGCGCTGCACTGTCAGAGGGTCAGTACTGAGGGAGCGCTGCACTGTCAGTGGGTCAGTACTGAGGGAGTGCTGCACTGTCACAGGGTCAGTACTGAGTGAGTGCTGTAATGTCAGAGGGTCAGTACTGAGGGAGTACTGCACTGTCAGAGGGTCAGTACTGCGGGAGTGCCGCAGTGTCAGAGGGTCAGTACTGAGGGAGTGCTGCACTGTCAGACGGTCAGTACTGAGGGAGTGCTGCACTGTCAGAGCAGTAGTACTGAGGGAGTGCGGCACTGTCAGATGGTCAGTACTGGGGGAGTGCTGCACTGTCAGAGGGTCAGTACTGAGGGAGTGCTGCAGTGTCAGAGGCTCCGTAGTGAGGAGAACTGCACTGTCAGAGTCAGTACTGAGGGAGTGCTGCACTGTCAGTGTTTCAGTGCTGAGGGAGTGCTGCACTGTCAGAGGGTCAGTACTGAGGGAGCGCCGCATACTGAGGGAGTTCTGCACTGTCAGATGGTCAGCACCGAGGGAGTGCTGCACTGTCAGAGGGTCAGTACTGAGGGAGTGCTGCACTGTCAGAGCGTCAGTACTGAGGGAGTGCTGCACTGTAAGAGGGTCAGGACTGAGGGAGTGCTGCAATGTCAGAGAGTCTGTACTGAGGGAGTGCTGCACTGTAAGAGGGTCAGGACTGAGGGAGTGCTGTACTGTCAGAAAGTCAGTACTGAGGGAGTGCTGCAGTGTCAGAGGGTCAGTGCTGAGGGAGTGCTGCACTGTCAGAGCGGCAGTACTGAGGGAGTGCTGCACTGTCAGAGTCAGTACTGAGGGAGCGTCACATACTGAGGGTTGTGCTGCACTGTCAGAGGGTCAGTACTGAGGGAGCGCTGCACTGTCAGAGGTTAAGTACTGAGGGAGTGCCGCACTGTCAGAGGGTCAGTACTGAGGGAGTGCTGCACTGTCAGAGGGTCAGTAGAGAGGGAGTGTTGACTGTATGAGGGTCTGTACTGAGGGAGTGCTGCACTGTCAGAGGGTCAGTACTGAGGGAGTGCTGCACTGTCAGAGGGTCAGTACTGAGGGAGCGCCGCACTGTCAGAGGGTCAGTACTGAGGGAGTGCTGCACTGTCAGAGGGTCAGTTCTGAGGGAGTGCTGCACTGTCAGAGGTCAGTAACGAGGGAGTGCTGCACTGTCAGAGGGTCAGTACTGAGGGAGTGCTGCACTGTCAGAGGGTCAGTACTGAGGGAGTGCTGCACTGTCAGAGGGTCAGTACTGAGGGAGTGCTGCGCTGTCTGAGAGGCAGTACTGAGGCAGTGCTGCACTATCAGAGGGTCAGTACTGAGGGAGTGCTGCACTGTCAGAGGGTCAGTGCTGAGGGCGTGCTGAACTGTCAGAGGGTCAGCACTGAGGGAGTGCTGCACTGTCAGAGGGTCAGTGCTGAGTGAGTGCGGCACTGTCAGAGGGTCAGTACTGAGGAAGTGCCGCACTGTCAGAGGTTCAGTACTGAGGGAGTTCTGAACTGTCAGAGAGTCAGTACTGAGGGAGTGCTGCACTGTCAGAGGGTCAGTACTGAGGGAGTGCTGCATTGTCAGAGGCTCAGTACTGAGGGAGTGCCGCACTGTCGGAGGGTCAGTACTGAGGGAGTGCTGCACTGTCAGAGGGTCAGTACTGAGGAAATGCTGCATTGTCAGAGGGTCAGTACTGAGGGAGTGCTGCACTGTCAGAGGGTCAGTACTGAGGGAGTGCTGCACTGTCAGAGAGTCAGTACTGAGGGGGTGCCACACTGTCAGAGGCTCCGTAGTGAGGAGAACTGCACTGTCAGAGTCAGTACAGAGGGAGTGCTGCACTGTCAGAGGGTCAGTACTGAGGGAGCGCCGCATACTGAGGCAGTGCTGCACTATCAGAGGGTCAGTAACGAGGGAGTGCTGCACTGTCAGAGGGTCAGTACTGAGGGAGTGCTGCACTGTCAGAGAGGCAGTACTGAGGCAGTGCTGCACTATCAGAGGGTCAGTACTGAGGTAGTGCTGCACTGTCAGAGGGTCAGTACTGAGGGAGTGCTGCACTGTCTGAGAGGCAGTACTGAGGCAGTGCTGCACTATCAGAGGGTCAGCACTGACGGAGTGCTGCACTGTCAGAGGGTCAGTACTGAGTGAGTGCTGCACTGTGAGAGGGTCAGTACTGAGGGAGTGCTGCACTGTCAGAGCGTCAGTACTGAGGGAGTGCTGCACTGTCAGATAGTCTCTACTGAGGGAGTTCTGCACTGTCAGAAAGTCAGTACTGAGGTAGTGCTGCAGTGTCAGAGGGTCAGTGCTGAGGGAGTGCTGCATTGTCAGAGGCTCAGTACTGAGGGAGTGCCGCACTGTCGGAGGGTCAGTACTGAGGGAGTGCTGCACTGTCAGAGGGTCAGTACTGAGGAAATGCTGCATTGTCAGAGGGTCAGTACTGAGGGAGTGCTGCACTGTCAGAGGGTCAGTACTGAGGGAGTGCTGCACTGTCAGAGAGTCAGTACTGAGGGGGTGCCACACTGTCAGAGGCTCCGTAGTGAGGAGAACTGCACTGTCAGAGTCAGTACAGAGGGAGTGCTGCACTGTCAGAGGGTCAGTACTGAGGGAGCGCCGCATACTGAGGCAGTGCTGCACTATCAGAGGGTCAGTAACGAGGGAGTGCTGCACTGTCAGAGGGTCAGTACTGAGGGAGTGCTGCACTGTCAGAGAGGCAGTACTGAGGCAGTGCTGCACTATCAGAGGGTCAGTACTGAGGTAGTGCTGCACTGTCAGAGGGTCAGTACTGAGGGAGTGCTGCACTGTCTGAGAGGCAGTACTGAGGCAGTGCTGCACTATCAGAGGGTCAGCACTGACGGAGTGCTGCACTGTCAGAGGGTCAGTACTGAGTGAGTGCTGCACTGTGAGAGGGTCAGTACTGAGGGAGTGCTGCACTGTCAGAGCGTCAGTACTGAGGGAGTGCTGCACTGTCAGATAGTCTCTACTGAGGGAGTTCTGCACTGTCAGAAAGTCAGTACTGAGGTAGTGCTGCAGTGTCAGAGGGTCAGTGCTGAGGGAGTGCTGCACTGTCAGAGCGTCAGTACTAAGGGAGTGCTGCACTGTCAGAGAGTCTCTACTGAGGGAGTTCTGCACTGTCAGAAAGTCAGTACTGAGGGAGTGCTGCAGTGTCAGAGGGTCAGTACTGAGGGAGTGCTGCACTGTCAGAGCGTCAGTCCTGAGGGAGTGCTGCACTGTCAGAGCGGCAGTACTGAGGGAGTGCTGCACTGTCAGAGGGTCAGTACTGAGGGAGTGCTGCACTGTCCGAGAGGCAGTACTGAGGGAGTGCTGCACTGTCAGAGCGTCAGTACTGAGGTAGTGCTGCACTGTCAGAGGGTCAGTGCTGAGGGCGTGCTGAACTGTCAGAGAGTCAGTACTGAGGGAGTGCTGCACTGTCAGACGGTCAGTACTAAGTGAGTGCTGTAATGTCAGAGGGTCAGTACTGAGGGAGTGCTGCACTGTCAGAGGGTCAGTACTGAGGGAGTGCTGCACTGTCAGACGGTCAGTACTAAGTGAGTGCTGTAATGTCAGAGGGTCAGTACTGAGGGAGTGCTGCACTGTCAGAGGGTCAGTACTGAGGGAGTGCTGCACTGTCAGAGCGTCAGTACTGAGGGAGTGCTGCACTGTCAGAGAGTCTCTACTGAGGGAGTTCTGCACTGTCAGAAAGTCAGTACTGAGGGAGTGCTGCAGTGTCAGAAAGTCAGTGCTGAGGGAGTGCTGCACTGTCAGAAGGTCAGTGCTGAGGGAGTGCTGCACTGTCAGAAGGTCAGTACTGAGGTAGTGCTGCACTGTCAGAGCGGCAGTACTGAGGGAGTGCTGCACTATCAGAGGGTCAGTACTGAGGAGTGCTGCACTGTCTGAGAGGCAGTACTGAGGGAGTGCTGCACTGTCAGAGAGTCAGTACTGAGGGGGTGCCACACTGTCAGAGGCTCCGTAGTGAGGAGAACTGCACTGTCAGAGTCAGTACAGAGGGAGTGCTGCACTGTCAGAGGGTCAGTACTGAGGGAGCGCCGCAGACTGAGGCAGTGCTGCACTATCAGAGGGTCAGTAACGAGGGAGTGCTGCACTGTCAGAGGGTCAGTACTGAGGGAGTGCTGCACTGTCAGAGAGGCAGTACTGAGGCAGTGCTGCACTATCAGAGGGTCAGTACTGAGGTAGTGCTGCACTGTCAGAGGGTCAGTACTGAGGGAGTGCTGCACTGTCTGAGAGGCAGTACTGAGGCAGTGCTGCACTATCAGAGGGTCAGCACTTACGGAGTGCTGTACTGTCAGAGGGTCAGTACTGAGTGAGTGCTGCACTGTGAGAGGGTCAGTACTGAGGGAGTGCTGCACTGTCAGAGCGTCAGTACTGAGGGAGTGCTGCACTGTCAGATAGTCTCTACTGAGGGAGTTCTGCACTGTCAGAAAGTCAGTACTGAGGTAGTGCTGCAGTGTCAGAGGGTCAGTGCTGAGGGAGTGCTGCACTGTCAGAGCGTCAGTACTAAGGGAGTGCTGCACTGTCAGAGAGTCTCTACTGAGGGAGTTCTGCACTGTCAGAAAGTCAGTACTGAGGGAGTGCTGCAGTGTCAGAGGGTCAGTACTGAGGGAGTGCTGCAATGTCAGAGCGTCAGTACTGAGGGAGTGCTGCACTGTCAGAGCGGCAGTACTGAGGGAGTGCTGCACTGTCAGAGGGTCAGTACTGAGGGAGTGCTGCACTGTCCGAGAGGCAGTACTGAGGGAGTGCTGCACTGTCAGAGCGTCAGTACTGAGGTAGTGCTGCACTGTCAGAGGGTCAGTGCTGAGGGCGTGCTGAACTGTCAGAGAGTCAGTACTGAGGGAGTGCTGCACTGTCAGACGGTCAGTACTAAGTGAGTGCTGTAATGTCAGAGGGTCAGTACTGAGGGAGTGCTGCACTGTCAGAGGGTCAGTACTGAGTGAGTGCTGCACTGTCAGACGGTCAGTACTAAGTGAGTGCTGTAATGTCAGAGGGTCAGTACTGAGGGAGTGCTGCACTGTCAGAGGGTCAGTACTGAGGGAGTGCTGCACTGTCAGAGCGTCAGTACTGAGGGAGTGCTGCACTGTCAGAGAGTCTCTACTGAGGGAGTTCTGCACTGTCAGAAAGTCAGTACTGAGGGAGTGCTGCAGTGTCAGAAAGTCAGTGCTGAGGGAGTGCTGCACTGTCAGAAGGTCAGTGCTGAGGGAGTGCTGCACTGTCAGAGGGTCAGTACTGAGGTAGTGCTGCACTGTCAGAGCGGCAGTACTGAGGGAGTGCTGCACTATCAGAGGGTCAGTACTGAGGGAGTGCTGCACTGTCTGAGAGGCAGTACTGAGGGAGTGCTGCACAGTCAGAGGTCAGTAACGAGGGAGTGCTGCACTGTCAGAGGGTCAGTACTGAGGGGGTGCTGCACTGTCTGAGAGGCAGTACTGAGGCAGTGCTGCACTATCAGAGGGTCAGTACTGAGGTAGTGCTGCACTGTCAGAGGGTCAGTGCTGAGGGCGTGCTGAACTGTCAGAGGGTCAGCACTGATGGAGTGCTGCACTGTCAGAGAGTCAGTGCTGAGTGAGTGCTGCACTGTGAGAGGGTCAGTACTGAGGAAGTGCCGCACTGTCAGAGGGACAGTACTGAGTGAGTGCTGTAATGTCAGAGGGTCAGTACTGAGGGAGTGCTGCACTGTCAGAGGGTCAGTACTGCGGGAGTGCCGCAGTGTCAGAGGTTCAGTACTGAGTGAGTGCTGTAATGTCAGAGGGTCAGTACTGAGGGAGTGCTGCACTGTCAGAGGGTCAGTACTGCGGGAGTGCTGCACTGTCAGAGCGTCAGTACTGAGGGAGTGCTGCAATGTCAGAGGGTCAGTACTGAGGGAGTGCTGCACTGTCAGAGGGTCAGTACAGAGGGAGTGCTGCACTGTCAGAGAGTCAGTACTGAGGGAGTGCCACACTGTCAGAGGCTCCGTAGTGAGGAGAACTGCACCGTCAGAGTCAGTACTGAGGGAGTGTTGCATTGTCGGTGTTTCAGTGCTGAGGGAGTGCTGCACTGTCAGAGGGTCAGTACTGAGGTAGCGCCGCATACTGAGGGAGTGCTGCACTGTCAGATGGTCAGCACTGAGGGAGTGCTGCACTGTCAGAGGGTCAGTACTGAGGGAGTGCTGCACTGTCAGAGCGTCAGTACTGAGGGAGTGCTGCAATGTCAGAGGGTCAGGACTGAGGGAGTGCTGCACTGTCAGAGAGTCTGTACTGAGGGAGTGCTGCACTGTCAGAAAGTCAGTACTGAGGGAGTGCTGCACTGTCAGAGGGTCAGTGCTGAGGGAGTGCTGCACTGTCAGAGCGGCAGTACTGAGGGAGTGCTGCACAGTCAGAGGGTCAGTACTGAGGGAGCGCTGAACTGTCAGAGGGTCAGTTCTGAGGGAGTGCTGCACTGTCAGAGGTCAGTAACGAGGGAGTGCTGCACTGTCAGAGGGTCAGTACTGAGGGAGTGCTGCACTGTCAGAGGTCAGTAACGAGGGAGTGCTGCACTGTCAGAGGGTCAGTGCTGAGGGAGTGCTGCACTGTCAGAGAGTCAGTACTTGGGGAGCGTCACATACTGAGGGAGCGCTGCACTGTCAGAGGGTCAGTACTGAGGGAGCGCTGCACTGTCAGTGGGTCAGTACTGAGGGAGTGCTGCACTGTCACAGGGTCAGTACTGAGTGAGTGCTGTAATGTCAGAGGGTCAGTACTGAGGGAGTACTGCACTGTCAGAGGGTCAGTACTGCGGGAGTGCCGCAGTGTCAGAGGGTCAGTACTGAGGGAGTGCTGCACTGTCAGACGGTCAGTACTGAGGGAGTGCTGCACTGTCAGAGCAGTAGTACTGAGGGAGTGCGGCACTGTCAGATGGTCAGTACTGGGGGAGTGCTGCACTGTCAGAGGGTCAGTACTGAGGGAGTGCTGCAGTGTCAGAGGCTCCGTAGTGAGGAGAACTGCACTGTCAGAGTCAGTACTGAGGGAGTGCTGCACTGTCAGTGTTTCAGTGCTGAGGGAGTGCTGCACTGTCAGAGGGTCAGTACTGAGGGAGCGCCGCATACTGAGGGAGTTCTGCACTGTCAGATGGTCAGCACCGAGGGAGTGCTGCACTGTCAGAGGGTCAGTACTGAGGGAGTGCTGCACTGTCAGAGCGTCAGTACTGAGGGAGTGCTGCACTGTAAGAGGGTCAGGACTGAGGGAGTGCTGCAATGTCAGAGAGTCTGTACTGAGGGAGTGCTGCACTGTAAGAGGGTCAGGACTGAGGGAGTGCTGTACTGTCAGAAAGTCAGTACTGAGGGAGTGCTGCAGTGTCAGAGGGTCAGTGCTGAGGGAGTGCTGCACTGTCAGAGCAGCAGTACTGAGGGAGTGCTGCACTGTCAGAGTCAGTACTGAGGGAGCGTCACATACTGAGGGTTGTGCTGCACTGTCAGAGGGTCAGTACAGAGGGAGCGCTGCACTGTCAGAGGTTAAGTACTGAGGGAGTGCCGCACTGTCAGAGGGTCAGTACTGAGGGAGTGCTGCACTGTCAGAGGGTCAGTAGAGAGGGAGTGTTGACTGTATGAGGGTCTGTACTGAGGGAGTGCTGCACTGTCAGAGGGTCAGTACTGAGGGAGTGCTGCACTGTCAGAGGGTCAGTACTGAGGGAGCGCCGCACTGTCAGAGGGTCAGTACTGAGGGAGTGCTGCACTGTCAGAGGGTCAGTTCTGAGGGAGTGCTGCACTGTCAGAGGTCAGTAACGAGGGAGTGCTGCACTGTCAGAGGGTCAGTACTGAGGGAGTGCTGCACTATCAGAGGGTCAGTACTGAGGGAGTGCTGCACTGTCAGAGGGTCAGTACTGAGGGAGTGCTGCGCTGTCTGAGAGGCAGTACTGAGGCAGTGCTGCACTATCAGAGGGTCAGTACTGAGGGAGTGCTGCACTGTCAGAGGGTCAGTGCTGAGGGCGTGCTGAACTGTCAGAGGGTCAGCACTGAGGGAGTGCTGCACTGTCAGAGGGTCAGTGCTGAGTGAGTGCGGCACTGTCAGAGGGTCTGTACTGAGGAAGTGCCGCACTGTCAGAGGTTCAGTACTGAGGGAGTTCTGAACTGTCAGAGAGTCAGTACTGAGGGAGTGCTGCACTGTCAGAGGGTCAGTACTGAGGGAGTGCTGCATTGTCAGAGGCTCAGTACTGAGGGAGTGCCGCACTGTCGGAGGGTCAGTACTGAGGAAATGCTGCATTGTCAGAGGGTCAGTACTGAGGGAGTGCTGCACTGTCAGAGGGTCAGTACTGAGGGAGTGCTGCACTGTCAGAGAGTCAGTACTGAGGGGGTGCCACACTGTCAGAGGCTCCGTAGTGAGGAGAACTGCACTGTCAGAGTCAGTACAGAGGGAGTGCTGCACTGTCAGAGGGTCAGTACTGAGGGAGCGCCGCATACTGAGGCAGTGCTGCACTATCAGAGGGTCAGTAACGAGGGAGTGCTGCACTGTCAGAGGGTCAGTACTGAGGGAGTGCTGCACTGTCAGAGAGGCAGTACTGAGGCAGTGCTGCACTATCAGAGGGTCAGTACTGAGGTAGTGCTGCACTGTCAGAAGGTCAGTACTGAGGGAGTGCTGCACTGTCTGAGAGGCAGTACTGAGGCAGTGCTGCACTATCAGAGGGTCAGCACTGACGGAGTGCTGCACTGTCAGAGGGTCAGTACTGAGTGAGTGCTGCACTGTGAGAGGGTCAGTACTGAGGGAGTGCTGCACTGTCAGAGCGTCAGTACTGAGGGAGTGCTGCACTGTCAGATAGTCTCTACTGAGGGAGTTCTGCACTGTCAGAAAGTCAGTACTGAGGTAGTGCTGCAGTGTCAGAGGGTCAGTGCTGAGGGAGTGCTGCACTGTCAGAGCGGCAGTACTGAGGGAGTGCTGCACAGTCAGAGGGTCAGTACTGAGGGAGCGCTGAACTGTCAGAGGGTCAGTTCTGAGGGAGTGCTGCACTGTCAGAGGTCAGTAACGAGGGAGTGCTGCACTGTCAGAGGGTCAGTACTGAGGGAGTGCTGCACTGTCAGAGGTCAGTAACGAGGGAGTGCTGCACTGTCAGAGGGTCAGTGCTGAGGGAGTGCTGCACTGTCAGAGAGTCAGTACTTAGGGAGCGTCACATACTGAGGGAGCGCTGCACTGTCAGAGGGTCAGTACTGAGGGAGCGCTGCACTGTCAGTGGGTCAGTACTGAGGGAGTGCTGCACTGTCACAGGGTCAGTACTGAGTGAGTGCTGTAATGTCAGAGGGTCAGTACTGAGGGAGTACTGCACTGTCAGAGGGTCAGTACTGCGGGAGTGCCGCAGTGTCAGAGGGTCAGTACTGAGGGAGTGCTGCACTGTCAGACGGTCAGTACTGAGGGAGTGCTGCACTGTCAGAGCAGTAGTACTGAGGGAGTGCGGCACTGTCAGATGGTCAGTACTGGGGGAGTGCTGCACTGTCAGAGGGTCAGTACTGAGGGAGTGCTGCAGTGTCAGAGGCTCCGTAGTGAGGAGAACTGCACTGTCAGAGTCAGTACTGAGGGAGTGCTGCACTGTCAGTGTTTCAGTGCTGAGGGAGTGCTGCACTGTCAGAGGGTCAGTACTGAGGGAGCGCCGCATACTGAGGGAGTTCTGCACTGTCAGATGGTCAGCACCGAGGGAGTGCTGCACTGTCAGAGGGTCAGTACTGAGGGAGTGCTGCACTGTCAGAGCGTCAGTACTGAGGGAGTGCTGCACTGTAAGAGGGTCAGGACTGAGGGAGTGCTGCAATGTCAGAGAGTCTGTACTGAGGGAGTGCTGCACTGTAAGAGGGTCAGGACTGAGGGAGTGCTGTACTGTCAGAAAGTCAGTACTGAGGGAGTGCTGCAGTGTCAGAGGGTCAGTGCTGAGGGAGTGCTGCACTGTCAGAGCAGCAGTACTGAGGGAGTGCTGCACTGTCAGAGTCAGTACTGAGGGAGCGTCACATACTGAGGGTTGTGCTGCACTGTCAGAGGGTCAGTACTGAGGGAGCGCTGCACTGTCAGAGGTTAAGTACTGAGGGAGTGCCGCACTGTCAGAGGGTCAGTACTGAGGGAGTGCTGCACTGTCAGAGGGTCAGTAGAGAGGGAGTGTTGACTGTATGAGGGTCTGTACTGAGGGAGTGCTGCACTGTCAGAGGGTCAGTACTGAGGGAGTGCTGCACTGTCAGAGGGTCAGTACTGAGGGAGCGCCGCACTGTCAGAGGGTCAGTACTGAGGGAGTGCTGCACTGTCAGAGGGTCAGTTCTGAGGGAGTGCTGCACTGTCAGAGGTCAGTAACGAGGGAGTGCTGCACTGTCAGAGGGTCAGTACTGAGGGAGTGCTGCACTGTCAGAGGGTCAGTACTGAGGGAGTGCTGCACTGTCAGAGGGTCAGTACTGAGGGAGTGCTGCGCTGTCTGAGAGGCAGTACTGAGGCAGTGCTGCACTATCAGAGGGTCAGTACTGAGGGAGTGCTGCACTGTCAGAGGGTCAGTGCTGAGGGCGTGCTGAACTGTCAGAGGGTCAGCACTGAGGGAGTGCTGCACTGTCAGAGGGTCAGTGCTGAGTGAGTGCGGCACTGTCAGAGGGTCAGTACTGAGGAAGTGCCGCACTGTCAGAGGTTCAGTACTGAGGGAGTTCTGAACTGTCAGAGAGTCAGTACTGAGGGAGTGCTGCACTGTCAGAGGGTCAGTACTGAGGGAGTGCTGCATTGTCAGAGGCTCAGTACTGAGGGAGTGCCGCACTGTCGGAGGGTCAGTACTGAGGGAGTGCTGCACTGTCAGAGGGTCAGTACTGAGGAAATGCTGCATTGTCAGAGGGTCAGTACTGAGGGAGTGCTGCACTGTCAGAGGGTCAGTACTGAGGGAGTGCTGCACTGTCAGAGAGTCAGTACTGAGGGGATGCCACACTGTCAGAGGCTCCGTAGTGAGGAGAACTGCACTGTCAGAGTCAGTACAGAGGGAGTGCTGCACTGTCAGAGGGTCAGTACTGAGGGAGCGCCGCATACTGAGGCAGTGCTGCACTATCAGAGGGTCAGTAACGAGGGAGTGCTGCACTGTCAGAGGGTCAGTACTGAGGGAGTGCTGCACTGTCAGAGAGGCAGTACTGAGGCAGTGCTGCACTATCAGAGGGTCAGTACTGAGGTAGTGCTGCACTGTCAGAGGGTCAGTACTGAGGGAGTGCTGCACTGTCTGAGAGGCAGTACTGAGGCAGTGCTGCACTATCAGAGGGTCAGCACTGACGGAGTGCTGCACTGTCAGAGGGTCAGTACTGAGTGAGTGCTGCACTGTGAGAGGGTCAGTACTGAGGGAGTGCTGCACTGTCAGAGCGTCAGTACTGAGGGAGTGCTGCACTGTCAGATAGTCTCGACTGAGGGAGTTCTGCACTGTCAGAAAGTCAGTACTGAGGTAGTGCTGCAGTGTCAGAGGGTCAGTGCTGAGGGAGTGCTGCACTGTCAGAGCGTCAGTACTAAGGGAGTGCTGCACTGTCAGAGAGTCTCTACTGAGGGAGTTCTGCACTGTCAGAAAGTCAGTACTGAGGGAGTGCTGCAGTGTCAGAGGGTCAGTACTGAGGGAGTGCTGCACTGTCAGAGCGTCAGTACTGAGGGAGTGCTGCACTGTCAGAGCGGCAGTACTGAGGGAGTGCTGCACTGTCAGAGGGTCAGTACTGAGGGAGTGCTGCACTGTCCGAGAGGCAGTACTGAGGGAGTGCTGCACTGTCAGAGCGTCAGTACTGAGGTAGTGCTGCACTGTCAGAGGGTCAGTGCTGAGGGCGTGCTGAACTGTCAGAGAGTCAGTACTGAGGGAGTGCTGCACTGTCAGACGGTCAGTACTAAGTGAGTGCTGTAATGTCAGAGGGTCAGTACTGAGGGAGTGCTGCACTGTCAGAGGGTCAGTACTGAGGGAGTGCTGCACTGTCAGACGGTCAGTACTAAGTGAGTGCTGTAATGTCAGAGGGTCAGTACTGAGGGAGTGCTGCACTGTCAGAGGGTCAGTACTGAGGGAGTGCTGCACTGTCAGAGCGTCAGTACTGAGGGAGTGCTGCACTGTCAGAGAGTCTCTACTGAGGGAGTTCTGCACTGTCAGAAAGTCAGTACTGAGGGAGTGCTGCAGTGTCAGAAAGTCAGTGCTGAGGGAGTGCTGCACTGTCAGAAGGTCAGTGCTGAGGGAGTGCTGCACTGTCAGAAGGTCAGTACTGAGGTAGTGCTGCACTGTCAGAGCGGCAGTACTGAGGGAGTGCTGCACTATCAGAGGGTCAGTACTGAGGGAGTGCTGCACTGTCTGAGAGGCAGTACTGAGGGAGTGCTGCACTGTCAGAGAGTCAGTACTGAGGGGGTGCCACACTGTCAGAGGCTCCGTAGTGAGGAGAACTGCACTGTCAGAGTCAGTACAGAGGGAGTGCTGCACTGTCAGAGGGTCAGTACTGAGGGAGCGCCGCATACTGAGGCAGTGCTGCACTATCAGAGGGTCAGTAACGAGGGAGTGCTGCACTGTCAGAGGGTCAGTACTGAGGGAGTGCTGCACTGTCAGAGAGGCAGTACTGAGGCAGTGCTGCACTATCAGAGGGTCAGTACTGAGGCAGTGCTGCACTATCAGAGGGTCAGCACTTACGGAGTGCTGTACTGTCAGAGGGTCAGTACTGAGTGAGTGCTGCACTGTGAGAGGGTCAGTACTGAGGGAGTGCTGCACTGTCAGAGCGTCAGTACTGAGGGAGTGCTGCACTGTCAGATAGTCTCTACTGAGGGAGTTCTGCACTGTCAGAAAGTCAGTACTGAGGTAGTGCTGCAGTGTCAGAGGGTCAGTGCTGAGGGAGTGCTGCACTGCCAGAGCGTCAGTACTAAGGGAGTGCTGCACTGTCAGAGAGTCTCTACTGAGGGAGTTCTGCACTGTCAGAAAGTCAGTACTGAGGGAGTGCTGCAGTGTCAGAGGGTCAGTACTGAGGGAGTGCTGCAATGTCAGAGCGTCAGTACTGAGGGAGTGCTGCACTGTCAGAGCGGCAGTACTGAGGGAGTGCTGCACTGTCAGAGGGTCAGTACTGAGGGAGTGCTGCACTGTCCGAGAGGCAGTACTGAGGGAGTGCTGCACTGTCAGAGCGTCAGTACTGAGGTAGTGCTGCACTGTCAGAGGGTCAGTGCTGAGGGCGTGCTGAACTGTCAGAGAGTCAGTACTGAGGGAGTGCTGCACTGTCAGACGGTCAGTACTAAGTGAGTGCTGTAATGTCAGAGGGTCAGTACTGAGGGAGTGCTGCACTGTCAGAGGGTCAGTACTGAGTGAGTGCTGCACTGTCAGACGGTCAGTACTAAGTGAGTGCTGTAATGTCAGAGGGTCAGTACTGAGGGAGTGCTGCACTGTCAGAGGGTCAGTACTGAGGGAGTGCTGCACTGTCAGAGCGTCAGTACTGAGGGAGTGCTGCACTGTCAGAGAGTCTCTACTGAGGGAGTTCTGCACTGTCAGAAAGTCAGTACTGAGGGAGTGCTGCAGTGTCAGAAAGTCAGTGCTGAGGGAGTGCTGCACTGTCAGAAGGTCAGTGCTGAGGGAGTGCTGCACTGTCAGAAGGTCAGTACTGAGGTAGTGCTGCACTGTCAGAGCGGCAGTACTGAGGGAGTGCTGCACTATCAGAGGGTCAGTACTGAGGGAGTGCTGCACTGTCTGAGAGGCAGTACTGAGGGAGTGCTGCACAGTCAGAGGTCAGTAACGAGGGAGTGCTGCACTGTCAGAGGGTCAGTACTGAGGGAGTGCTGCACTGTCTGAGAGGCAGTACTGAGGCAGTGCTGCACTATCAGAGGGTCAGTACTGAGGTAGTGCTGCACTGTCAGAGGGTCAGTGCTGAGGGCGTGCTGAACTGTCAGAGGGTCAGCACTGATGGAGTGCTGCACTGTCAGAGAGTCAGTGCTGAGTGAGTGCTGCACTGTGAGAGGGTCAGTACTGAGGAAGTGCCGCACTGTCAGAGGGACAGTACTGAGTGAGTGCTGTAATGTCAGAGGGTCAGTACTGAGGGAGTGCTGCACTGTCAGAGGGTCAGTACTGCGGGAGTGCCGCAGTGTCAGAGGTTCAGTACTGAGTGAGTGCTGTAATGTCAGAGGGTCAGTACTGAGGGAGTGCTGCACTGTCAGAGGGTCAGTACTGCGGGAGTGCCGCAGTGTCAGAGGGTCAGTACTGAGGGAGTGCTGCACTGTCAGACGGTCAGTACTGAGGGAGTGCTGCACTGTCAGAGGGTCAGTACAGAGGGAGTGCTGCACTGTCAGAGAGTCAGTACTGAGGGAGTGCCACACTGTCAGAGGCTCCGTAGTGAGGAGAACTGCACCGTCAGAGTCAGTACTGAGGGAGTGTTGCATTGTCGGTGTTTCAGTGCTGAGGGAGTGCTGCACTGTCAGAGGGTCAGTACTGAGGTAGCGCCGCATACTGAGGGAGTGCTGCACTGTCAGATGGTCAGCACTGAGGGAGTGCTGCACTGTCAGAGGGTCAGTACTGAGGGAGTGCTGCACTGTCAGAGCGTCAGTACTGAGGGAGTGCTGCAATGTCAGAGGGTCAGGACTGAGGGAGTGCTGCACTGTCAGAGAGTCTGTACTGAGGGAGTGCTGCACTGTCAGAAAGTCAGTACTGAGGGAGTGCTGCACTGTCAGAGGGTCAGTGCTGAGGGAGTGCTGCACTGTCAGAGCGGCAGTACTGAGGGAGTGCTGCACAGTCAGAGGGTCAGTACTGAGGGAGCGCTGAACTGTCAGAGGGTCAGTTCTGAGGGAGTGCTGCACTGTCAGAGGTCAGTAACGAGGGAGTGCTGCACTGTCAGAGGGTCAGTACTGAGGGAGTGCTGCACTGTCAGAGGTCAGTAACGAGGGAGTGCTGCACTGTCAGAGGGTCAGTGCTGAGGGAGTGCTGCACTGTCAGAGAGTCAGTACTTAGGGAGCGTCACATACTGAGGGAGTGCTGCACGGTCAGAGGGTCAGTACTGAGGGAGCACTGAACTGTCAGAGGGTCAGTTCTGAGGGAGTGCTGCACTGTCCGAGGTCAGTAACGAGGGAGTGCTGCACTGTCAGAGGGTCAGTGCTGAGGGAGTGCTGCGCTGTCAGAGGGTCAGTACTGAGGAAGTGCCGTACTGTCAGAGGTCCAGTACTGAGGGAGTGCTGAACTGTCAGAGAGTCAGTACTGAGGGAGTGCTGCACTGTCAGAGGGTCAGTACTGAGGGACTGCTGCACTGTCAGAGGGTCAATACTGAGGGAGTGCTGCGCTGTCTGAGAGGCAGTACTGAGGCAGTGCTGCACTATCAGAGGGTCAGTACTGAGGGAGTGCTGCACTGTCAGAGGGTCAGTGCTGAGGGCGTGCTGAACTGTCAGAGGGTCAGTACTGAGGTAGTGCTGCACTGTCAGAGCGGCAGTACTGAGGGAGTGCTGCGCTATCAGAGGGTCAGTACTGAGGGAGTGCTGCACTGTCTGAGAGGCAGTACTGAGGGAGTGCTGCACTGTCAGAGGTCAGTAACGAGGGAGTGCTGCACTGTCAGAGGGTCAGTACTGAGGGAGTGCTGCACTGTCTGAGAGGCAGTACTGAGGCAGTGCTGCACTATCAGAGGGTCAGTACTGAGGTAGTGCTGCACTGTCAGAGGGTCAGTACTGATGGAGTGCCGCGCTGTCAGAGGGTCAGTACTGAGGGAGCGCTGCACTGTCAGAGGGTCAGTACTGAGGGAGCGCTGCACTGTCAGTGGGTCAGTACTGAGGGAGTGCTGCACTGTCACAGGGTCAGTACTGAGGGAGCGCTGCATGTGAGAGAGTCAGTACTGAGGGAGTGCTGGACTGTCAGAGGGTCAGTACTGAGTGAGTGCTGTAATGTCAGAGGGTCAGTACTGAGGGAGTGCTGCACTGTCAGAGGGTCAGTACTGCGGGAGTGCCGCAGTGTCAGAGGGTCAGTACTGAGGGAGTGCTGCACTGTCAGACGGTCAGTACTGAGGGAGTGCTGCACTGTCAGAGCAGTAGTACTGAGGGAGTGCGGCACTGTCAGATGGTCAGTACTGGGGGAGTGCTGCACTGTCAGAGCGGCAGTACTGAGGGAGTGCTGCACTGTCAGAGGGTCAGTACTGAGGGAGTGCTGCACTGTCAGAGAGTCAGTACTGAGGGAGTGCCGCACTGTCAGAGAGTCAGTACTGAGGGAGTGCGACACTGTCAGAGGCTCCGTAGTGAGGAGAACTGCACCGTCAGAGTCAGTACTGAGGGAGTGTTGCATTGTCAGTGTTTAAGTGCTGAGGGAGTGCTGCACTGTCAGAGGGTCAGTACTGAGGGAGCGCCGCATACTGAGGGAGTGCTGCACTGTCAGATGGTCAGCACTGAGGGAGTGCTGCACTGTCAGAGGGTCAGTACTGAGGGAGTGCTGCACTGTCAGAGCGTCAGTACTGAGGGAGTGCTGCACTGTAAGAGGGTCAGGACTGAGGGAGTGCTGCAATGTCAGAGAGTCTGTACTGAGGGAGTGCTGCACTGTAAGAGGGTCAGGACTGAGGGAGTGCTGTACTGTCAGAAAGTCAGTACTGAGGGAGTGCTGCAGTGTCAGAGGGTCAGTGCTGAGGGAGTGCTGCACTGTCAGAGCGGCAGTACTGAGGGAGTGCTGCACTGTCAGAGTCAGTACTGAGGGAGCGTCACATACTGAGGGTTGTGCTGCACTGTCAGAGGGTCAGTACTGAGGGAGCGCTGCACTGTCAGAGGGTCAGTAGAGAGGGAGTGTTGCACTGTCAGAGGGTCAGTACTGAGCGAGTGCTGCACTGTCAGAGGGTCAGTACTGAGGGAGTGCTGCACTGTCAGAGGGTCAGTTCTGAGGGAGTGCTGCACTGTCAGAGGTCAGTAACGAGGGAGTGCTGCACTGTCAGAGGGTCAGTACTGAGGGAGTGCTGCACTGTCAGAGGGTCAGTACTGAGGGAGTGCTGCACTGTCAGAGGGTCACTACTGAGGGAGCGCCGCACTGTCAGAGGGTCAGTACTGAGGGAGTGCTGCACTGTCAGAGGGTCAGTTCTGAGGAAGTGCTGCACTGTCAGAGGTCAGTAACGAGGGAGTGCTGCACTGTCAGAGGGTCAGTACTGAGGGAGTGCTGCACTGTCAGAGGGTCAGTACTGAGGGAGTGCTGCACTGTCAGAGGGTCAGTACTGAGGGAGTGCTGCACTGTCAGAGGGTCAGTACTGAGGGAGTGCTGCTCTATCAGAGGGTCAGTACTGAGGGAGTGCTGCACTGTCAGAGGGTCAGTACTGAGGGAGTGCTGCACTGTCAGAGAGTCAGTACTGAGGGGGTGCCACACTGTCAGAGGCTCCGTAGTGAGGAGAACTGCACTGTCAGAGTCAGTACAGAGGGAGTGCTGCACTGTCAGAGGGTCAGTACTGAGGGAGCGCCGCATACTGAGGGAGTGGTGCACTGTCAGATGGTCAGTACTGAGGGAGTGCTGCACTGTCAGAGGGTCAGTACTGAGGGAGTGCTTCACTGTCTGAGAGGCAGTACTGAGGCAGTGCTGCACTATCAGAGGGTCAGTAACGAGGGAGTGCTGCACTGTCAGAGGGTCAGTACTGAGGGAGTGCTGCACTGTCTGAGAGGCAGTACTGAGGCAGTGCTGCACTATCACAGGGTCAGTACTGAGGTAGTGCTGCACTGTCAGAGGGTCAGTACTGAGGGAGTGCTGCACTGTCTGAGAGGCAGTACTGAGGCAGTGCTGCACTATCAGAGGGTCAGCACTGAGGGAGTGCTGCACTGTCAGAGAGTCAGTGCAGAGTGAGTGCTGCACTGTGAGAGGGTCAGGACTGAGGAAGTGCCGCACTGTCAGAGGGTCAGTACTGAGTGAGTGCTGTAATGTCAGAGGGTCAGTGCTGAGGGAGTGCTGCACTGTCAGAGCGTCAGTACTGAGGGAGTGCTGCACTGTCAGAGAGTCTCTACTGAGGGAGTTCTGCACTGTCAGAAAGTCAGTACTGAGGGAGTGCTGCAGTGTCAGAGGGTCAGTACTGAGGGAGTGCTGCACTGTCAGAGCGTCAGTACTGAGGGAGTGCTGCACTGTCAGAGGGTCAGGACTGAGGGAGTGCTGCACTGTCAGAGAGTCTGTACTGAGGGAGTGCTGCACTGTCAGAAAGTCAGTACTGAGGGAGTGCTGCACTGTCAGTGGGTCAGTGCTGAGGGAGTGCTGCACTGTCAGAGCGGCAGTACTGAGGGAGTGCTGCACAGTCAGAGGGTCAGTACTGAGGGAGCGCTGAACTGTCAGAGGGTCAGTTCTGAGGGAGTGCTGCACTGTCAGAGGTCAGTAACGAGGGAGTGCTGCACTGTCAGAGGGTCAGTACTGAGGGAGTGCTGCACTGTCAGAGGTCAGTAACGAGGGAGTGCTGCACTGTCAGAGGTCAGTAACGAGGGAGTGCTGCACTGTCAGAGGGTCAGTGCTGAGGGAGTGCTGCACTGTCAGAGAGTCAGTACTGAGGGAGCGTCACATACTGAGGGAGTGCTGTACGGTCAGAGGGTCAGTCCTGAGGGAGCACTGAACTGTCAGAGGGTCAGTTCTGAGGGAGTGCTGCACTGTCAGAGGGTCAGTACTGAGGGAGTGCTGCACTGTCTGAGAGGCAGTACTGAGGCAGTGCTGCACTATCAGAGGGTCAGTACTGAGGTAGTGCTGCTCTGTCAGAGGGTCAGTACTGATGGACTGCCGCGCTGTCAGAGGGTCAGTACTGAGGGAGCGCTGCACTGTCAGAGGGTCAGTACTGAGGGAGCGCTGCACTGTCAGTGGGTCAGTACTGAGGGAGTGCTGCACTGTCAGAGAGTCTCTACTGAGGGAGTTCTGCACTGTCAGAAAGTCAGTACTGAGGGAGTGCTGCAGTGTCAGAGGGTCAGTACTGAGGGAGTGCTGCACTGTCAGAGCGTCAGTACTGAGGGAGTGCTGCACTGTCAGAGGGTCAGGACTGAGGGAGTGCTGCACTGTCAGAGAGTCTGTACTGAGGGAGTGCTGCACTGTCAGAAAGTCAGTACTGAGGGAGTGCTGCACTGTCAGTGGGTCAGTGCTGAGGGAGTGCTGCACTGTCAGAGCGGCAGTACTGAGGGAGTGCTGCACAGTCAGAGGGTCAGTACTGAGGGAGCGCTGAACTGTCAGAGGGTCAGTTCTGAGGGAGTGCTGCACTGTCAGAGGTCAGTAACGAGGGAGTGCTGCACTGTCAGAGGGTCAGTACTGAGGGAGTGCTGCACTGTCAGAGGTCAGTAACGAGGGAGTGCTGCACTGTCAGAGGTCAGTAACGAGGGAGTGCTGCACTGTCAGAGGGTCAGTGCTGAGGGAGTGCTGCACTGTCAGAGAGTCAGTACTGAGGGAGCGTCACATACTGAGGGAGTGCTGTACGGTCAGAGGGTCAGTCCTGAGGGAGCACTGAACTGTCAGAGGGTCAGTTCTGAGGGAGTGCTGCACTGTCAGAGGGTCAGTACTGAGGGAGTGCTGCACTGTCTGAGAGGCAGTACTGAGGCAGTGCTGCACTATCAGAGGGTCAGTACTGAGGTAGTGCTGCTCTGTCAGAGGGTCAGTACTGATGGACTGCCGCACTGTCAGAGGGTCAGTACTGAGGGAGCGCTGCACTGTCAGAGGGTCAGTACTGAGGGAGCGCTGCACTGTCAGTGGGTCAGTACTGAGGGAGTGCTGCACTGTCACAGGGTCAGTACTGAGGGAGCGCTGCATGTGAGAGAGTCAGTACTGAGGGAGTGCTGGACTGTCAGAGGGTCAGTACTGAGTGAGTGCTGTAATGTCAGAGGGTCAGTACTGAGGGAGTGCTGCACTGTCAGAGGGTCAGTACTGCGGGAGTGCCGCAGTGTCAGACGGTCAGTACTGAGGGAGTGCTGCACTGTCAGACGGTCAGTACTGAGGGAGTGCTGCACTGTCAGAGCAGTAGTACTGAGGGAGTGCGGCACTGTCAGATGGTCAGTACTGGGGGAGTGCTGCACTGTCAGAGCGGCAGTACTGAGGGAGTGCTGCACTGTCAGAGGGTCAGTACTGAGGGAGTGCTGCACTGTCAGAGAGTCAGTACTGAGGGAGTGCCGCACTGTCAGAGGGTCAGTACTGAGGGAGTGCTGCACTGTCAGAGAGTCAGTACTGAGGGAGTGCCGCACTGTCAGAGAGTCAGTACTGAGGGAGTGCGACACTGTCAGAGGCTCCGTAGTGAGGAGAACTGCACCATCAGAGTCAGTACTGAGGGAGTGTTGCATTGTCAGTGTTTAAGTGCTGAGGGAGTGCTGCACTGTCAGAGGGTCAGTACTGAGGGAGCGCCGCATACTGAGGGAGTGCTGCACTGTCAGATGGTCAGCACTGAGGGAGTGCTGCACTGTCAGAGGGTCAGTACTTAGGGAGTGCTGCACTGTCAGAGCGTCAGTACTGAGGGAGTGCTGCACTGTCAGAGCGTCAGTACTGAGGGAGTGCTGCACTGTAAGAGGGTCAGGACTGAGGGAGTGCTGCAATGTCAGAGAGTCTGTACTGAGGGAGTGCTGCACTGTAAGAGGGTCAGGACTGAGGGAGTGCTGTACTGTCAGAAAGTCAGTACTGAGGGAGTGCTGCAGTGTCAGAGGGTCAGTGCTGAGGGAGTGCTGCACTGTCAGAGCGGCAGTACTGAGGGAGTGCTGCACTGTCAGAGTCAGTACTGAGGGAGCGTCACATACTGAGGGTTGTGCTGCACTGTCAGAGGGTCAGTACTGAGGGAGCGCTGCACTGTCAGAGGGTCAGTAGAGAGGGAGTGTTGCACTGTCAGAGGGTCAGTACTGAGCGAGTGCTGCACTGTCAGAGGGTCAGTACTGAGGGAGTGCTGCACTGTCAGAGGGTCAGTTCTGAGGGAGTGCTGCACTGTCAGAGGTCAGTAACGAGGGAGTGCTGCACTGTCAGAGGGTCAGTACTGAGGGAGTGCTGCACTGTCAGAGGGTCAGTACTGAGGGAGTGCTGCACTGTCAGAGGGTCACTACTGAGGGAGCGCCGCACTGTCAGAGGGTCAGTACTGAGGGAGTGCTGCACTGTCAGAGGGTCAGTTCTGAGGAAGTGCTGCACTGTCAGAGGTCAGTAACGAGGGAGTGCTGCACTGTCAGAGGGTCAGTACTGAGGGAGTGCTGCACTGTCAGAGGGTCAGTACTGAGGGAGTGCTGCACTGTCAGAGGGTCAGTACTGAGGGAGTGCTGCACTGTCAGAGGGTCAGTACTGAGGGAGTGCTGCTCTATCAGAGGGTCAGTACTGAGGGAGTGCTGCACTGTCAGAGGGTCAGTACTGAGGGAGTGCTGCACTGTCAGAGAGTCAGTACTGAGGGGGTGCCACACTGTCAGAGGCTCCGTAGTGAGGAGAACTGCACTGTCAGAGTCAGTACAGAGGGAGTGCTGCACTGTCAGAGGGTCAGTACTGAGGGAGCGCCGCATACTGAGGGAGTGGTGCACTGTCAGATGGTCAGTACTGAGGGAGTGCTGCACTGTCAGAGGGTCAGTACTGAGGGAGTGCTGCACTGTCTGAGAGGCAGTACTGAGGCAGTGCTGCACTATCAGAGGGTCAGTAACGAGGGAGTGCTGCACTGTCAGAGGGTCAGTACTGAGGGAGTGCTGCACTGTCTGAGAGGCAGTACTGAGGCAGTGCTGCACTATCAGAGGGTCAGTACTGAGGTAGTGCTGCACTGTCAGAGGGTCAGTACTGAGGGAGTGCTGCACTGTCTGAGAGGCAGTACTGAGGCAGTGCTGCACTATCAGAGGGTCAGCACTGAGGGAGTGCTGCACTGTCAGAGAGTCAGTGCAGAGTGAGTGCTGCACTGTGAGAGGGTCAGGACTGAGGAAGTGCCGCACTGTCAGAGGGTCAGTACTGAGTGAGTGCTGTAATGTCAGAGGGTCAGTGCTGAGGGAGTGCTGCACTGTCAGAGCGTCAGTACTGAGGGAGTGCTGCACTGTCAGAGAGTCTCTACTGAGGGAGTTCTGCACTGTCAGAAAGTCAGTACTGAGGGAGTGCTGCAGTGTCAGAGGGTCAGTACTGAGGGAGTGCTGCACTGTCAGAGCGTCAGTACTGAGGGAGTGCTGCACTGTCAGAGGGTCAGGACTGAGGGAGTGCTGCACTGTCAGAGAGTCTGTACTGAGGGAGTGCTGCACTGTCAGAAAGTCAGTACTGAGGGAGTGCTGCACTGTCAGTGGGTCAGTGCTGAGGGAGTGCTGCGCTGTCAGAGCGGCAGTACTGAGGGAGTGCTGCACAGTCAGAGGGTCAGTACTGAGGGAGCGCTGAACTGTCAGAGGGTCAGTTCTGAGGGAGTGCTGCACTGTCAGAGGTCAGTAACGAGGGAGTGCTGCACTGTCAGAGGGTCAGTACTGAGGGAGTGCTGCACTGTCAGAGGTCAGTAACGAGGGAGTGCTGCACTGTCAGAGGGTCAGTGCTGAGGGAGTGCTGCACTGTCAGAGAGTCAGTACTGAGGGAGCGTCACATACTGAGGGAGTGCTGTACGGTCAGAGGGTCAGTCCTGAGGGAGCACTGAACTGTCAGAGGGTCAGTTCTGAGGGAGTGCTGCACTGTCCGAGGTCAGTAACGAGGGAGTGCTGCACTGTCAGAGGGTCAGTACTGAGGGAGTGCTGCGCTGTCTGAGAGGCAGTACTGAGGCAGTGCTGCACTATCAGAGGGTCAGAACTGAGGGAGTGCTGCACTGTCAGAGGGTCAGTGCTGAGGGCGTGCTGAACTGTCAGAGGGTCAGCACTGAGGGAATGCTGCACTGTCAGAGGGTCAGTGCTGAGTGAGTGCGGCACTGTCAGAGGGTCAGTACTGAGGAAGTGCCGCACTGTCAGAGGTTCAGTACAGAGGGAGTGCTGAACTGTCAGAGAGTCAGTACTGAGGGAGTGCTGCACTGTCAGAGGGTCAGTACTGAGGGAGTGCTGCACTGTCAGAGCGGCAGTACTGAGGGAGTGCTGCACTATCAGAGGGTCAGTACTGAGGGAGTGCTGCACTGTCTGAGAGGCAGTACTGAGGGAGTGCTGCACTGTCAGAGGGTCAGTACTGAGGGAGTGCTGCACTGTCTGAGAGGCAGTACTGAGGGAGTGCTGCACTGTCAGAGCGTCAGTACTGAGGTAGTGCTGCACTGTCAGACGGTCAGTACTAAGTGAGTGCTGTAATGTCAGAGGGTCAGTACTGAGGGAGTGCTGCACTGTCAGAGGGTCAGTACTGAGGGAGTGCTGCACTGTCAGAGCGTCAGTACTGAGGGAGTGCTGCACTGTCAGAGAGTCTCTACTGAGGGAGTTCTGCACTGTCAGAAAGTCAGTACTGAGGGAGTGCTGCACTGTCAGAAGGTCAGTGCTGAGGGAGTGCTGCACTGTCAGAAGGTCAGTGCTGAGGGAGTGCTGCACTGTCAGAAGGTCAGTACTGAGGTAGTGCTGCACTGTCAGAGCGGCAGTACTGAGGGAGTGCTGCACTGTCAGAGCGGCAGTACTGAGGGAGTGCTGCACTGTCTGAGAGGCAGTACTGAGGGAGTGCTGCACTGTCAGAGGTCAGTAACGAGGGAGTGCTGCACTGTCAGAGGGTCAGTACTGAGGGAGTGCTGCACTGTCTGAGAGGCAGTACTGAGGCAGTGCTGCACTATCAGAGGGTCAGTACTGAGGTAGTGCTGCACTGTCAGAGGGTCAGTGCTGAGGGCGTGCTGAACTGTCAGAGGGTCAGCACTGATGGAGTGCTGCACTGTCAGAGAGTCAGTGCTGAGTGAGTGCTGCACTGTGAGAGGGTCAGTACTGAGGAAGTGCCGCACTGTCAGAGGGACAGTACTGAGTGAGTGCTGTAATGTCAGAGGGTCAGTACTGAGGGAGTGCTGCACTGTCAGACGGTCAGTACTGAGGGAGTGCTGCACTGTCAGAGGGTCAGTACTGAGGGAGTGCTGCACTGTCAGAGAGTCAGTACTGAGGGAGTGCCACACTGTCAGAGGCTCCGTAGTGAGGAGAACTGCACCGTCAGAGTCAGTACTGAGGGAGTGTTGCATTGTCAGTGTTTCAGTGCTGAGGGAGTGCTGCATCGTCAGAGGGTCAGTACTGAGGGAGCGCCGCATACTGAGGGAGTGCTGCACTGTCAGATGGTCAGCACTGAGGGAGTGCTGCACTGTCAGAGGGTCAGTACTGAGGGAGTGCTGCACTGTCAGAGCGTCAGTTCTGAGGGAGTGCTGCACTGTCAGAGGGTCAGGACTGAGGGAGTGCTGCACTGTCAGAGAGTCTGTACTGAGGGAGTGCTGCACTGTCAGAAAGTCAGTACTGAGGGAGTGCTGCACTGTCAGAGGGTCAGTGCTGAGGGAGTGCTGCACTGTCAGAGCGGCAGTACTGAGGGAGTGCTGCACAGTCAGAGGGTCAGTACTGAGGGAGCGCTGAACTGTCAGAGGGTCAGTTCTGAGGGAGTGCTGCACTGTCAGAGGTCAGTAACGAGGGAGTGCTGCACTGTCAGAGGGTCAGTACTGAGGGAGTGCTGCACTGTCAGAGGTCAGTAACGAGGGAGTGCTGCACTGTCAGAGGGTCAGTACTGAGGGAGTGCTGCACTGTCAGAGAGTCAGTACTGAGGGAGCGTCACATACTGAGGGAGTGCTGCACGGTCAGAGGGTCAGTCCTGAGGGAGCACTGAACTGTCAGAGGGTCAGTTCTGAGGGAGTGCTGCACTGTCCGAGGTCAGTAACGAGGGAGTGCTGCACTGTCAGAGGGTCAGTACTGAGGGAGTACTGCGCTGTCTGAGAGGCAGTACTGAGGCAGTGCTGCACTATCAGAGGGTCAGAACTGAGGGAGTGCTGCACTGTCAGAGGGTCAGTGCTGAGGGCCTGCTGAACTGTCAGAGGGTCAGCACTGAGGGAATGCTGCACTGTCAGAGGGTCGGTGCTGAGTGAGTGCGGCACTGTCAGAGGGTCAGTACTGAGGAAGTGCCGCACTGTCAGAGGTTCAGTACAGAGGGAGTGCTGAACTGTCAGAGAGTCAGTACTGAGGGAGTGCTGCACTGTCAGAGGGTCAGTACTGAGGGACTGCTGCACTGTCAGAGGGTCAGTACTGAGGGAGTGCTGCGCTGTCGGAGAGGCAGTACTGAGGCAGTGCTGCACTATCAGAGGGTCAGTACTGAGGGAGTGCTGCACTGTCAGAGGGTCAGTGCTGAGGGCGTGCTGAACTGTCAGAGGGTCAGTACTGAGGTAGTGCTGCACTGTCAGAGGGTCAGTACTGAGGAAGTGCCGTACTGTCAGAGGTCCAGTACTGAGGGAGTGCTGAACTGTCAGAGAGTCAGTACTGAGGGAGTGCTGCACTGTCAGAGGGTCAGTACTGAGGGACTGCTGCACTGTCAGAGGGTCAATACTGAGGTAGTGCTGCGCTGTCTGAGAGGCAGTACTGAGGCAGTGCTGCACTATCAGAGGGTCAGTACTGAGGGAGTGCTGCACTGTCAGAGGGTCAGTGCTGAGGGCGTGCTGAACTGTCAGAGGGTCAGTACTGAGGTAGTGCTGCACTGTCAGAGCGGCAGTACTGAGGGAGTGCTGCGCTATCAGAGGGTCAGTACTGAGGGAGTGCTGCACTGTCTGAGAGGCAGTACTGAGGGAGTGCTGCACTGTCAGAGGTCAGTAACGAGGGAGTGCTGCACTGTCAGAGGGTCAGTACTGAGGGAGTGCTGCACTGTCTGAGAGGCAGTACTGAGGCAGTGCTGCACTATCAGAGGGTCAGTACTGAGGTAGTGCTGCACTGTCAGAGGGTCAGTACTGATGGAGTGCCGCGCTGTCAGAGGGTCAGTACTGAGGGAGCGCTGCACTGTCAGAGGGTCAGTACTGAGGGAGCGCTGCACTGTCAGTGGGTCAGTACTGAGGGAGTGCTGCACTGTCACAGGGTCAGTACTGAGGGAGCGCTGCATGTGAGAGAGTCAGTACTGAGGGAGTGCTGGACTGTCAGAGGGTCAGTACTGAGTGAGTGCTGTAATGTCAGAGGGTCAGTACTGAGGGAGTGCTGCACTGTCAGAGGGTCAGTACTGCGGGAGTGCCGCAGTGTCAGAGGGTCAGTACTGAGGGAGTGCTGCACTGTCAGACGGTCAGTACTGAGGGAGTGCTGCACTGTCAGAGCAGTAGTACTGAGGGAGTGCGGCACTGTCAGATGGTCAGTACTGGGGGAGTGCTGCACTGTCAGAGCGGCAGTACTGAGGGAGTGCTGCACTGTCAGAGGGTCAGTACTGAGGGAGTGCTGCACTGTCAGAGAGTCAGTACTGAGGGAGTGCCGCACTGTCAGAGAGTCAGTACTGAGGGAGTGCGACACTGTCAGAGGCTCCGTAGTGAGGAGAACTGCACCGTCAGAGTCAGTACTGAGGGAGTGTTGCATTGTCAGTGTTTAAGTGCTGAGGGAGTGCTGCACTGTCAGAGGGTCAGTACTGAGGGAGCGCCGCATACTGAGGGAGTGCTGCACTGTCAGATGGTCAGCACTGAGGGAGTGCTGCACTGTCAGAGGGTCAGTACTGAGGGAGTGCTGCACTGTCAGAGCGTCAGTACTGAGGGAGTGCTGCACTGTAAGAGGGTCAGGACTGAGGGAGTGCTGCAATGTCAGAGAGTCTGTACTGAGGGAGTGCTGCACTGTAAGAGGGTCAGGACTGAGGGAGTGCTGTACTGTCAGAAAGTCAGTACTGAGGGAGTGCTGCAGTGTCAGAGGGTCAGTGCTGAGGGAGTGCTGCACTGTCAGAGCGGCAGTACTGAGGGAGTGCTGCACTGTCAGAGTCAGTACTGAGGGAGCGTCACATACTGAGGGTTGTGCTGCACTGTCAGAGGGTCAGTACTGAGGGAGCGCTGCACTGTCAGAGGGTCAGTAGAGAGGGAGTGTTGCACTGTCAGAGGGTCAGTACTGAGCGAGTGCTGCACTGTCAGAGGGTCAGTACTGAGGGAGTGCTGCACTGTCAGAGGGTCAGTTCTGAGGGA
The DNA here is from genome assembly GCF_047496885.1 of Scyliorhinus torazame. Lineage (NCBI taxonomy): Eukaryota > Metazoa > Chordata > Chondrichthyes > Carcharhiniformes > Scyliorhinidae > Scyliorhinus > Scyliorhinus torazame. The sequence continues at coordinate 30,944,605 of NC_092731.1, forward strand.
GTGCTGCACTGTCAGAGGTCAGTAACGAGGGAGTGCTGCACTGTCAGAGGGTCAGTACTGAGGGAGTGCTGCACTGTCAGAGGGTCACTACTGAGGGAGCGCCGCACTGTCAGAGGGTCAGTACTGAGGGAGTGCTGCACTGTCAGAGGGTCAGTTCTGAGGAAGTGCTGCACTGTCAGAGGTCAGTAACGAGGGAGTGCTGCACTGTCAGAGGGTCAGTACTGAGGGAGTGCTGCACTGTCAGAGGGTCAGTACTGAGGGAGTGCTGCACTGTCAGAGGGTCAGTACTGAGGGAGTGCTGCACTGTCAGAGGGTCAGTACTGAGGGAGTGCTGCTCTATCAGAGGGTCAGTACTGAGGGAGTGCTGCACTGTCAGAGGGTCAGTACTGAGGGAGTGCTGCACTGTCAGAGAGTCAGTACTGAGGGGGTGCCACACTGTCAGAGGCTCCGTAGTGAGGAGAACTGCACTGTCAGAGTCAGTACAGAGGGAGTGCTGCACTGTCAGAGGGTCAGTACTGAGGGAGCGCCGCATACTGAGGGAGTGGTGCACTGTCAGATGGTCAGTACTGAGGGAGTGCTGCACTGTCAGAGGGTCAGTACTGAGGGAGTGCTTCACTGTCTGAGAGGCAGTACTGAGGCAGTGCTGCACTATCAGAGGGTCAGTAACGAGGGAGTGCTGCACTGTCAGAGGGTCAGTACTGAGGGAGTGCTGCACTGTCTGAGAGGCAGTACTGAGGCAGTGCTGCACTATCACAGGGTCAGTACTGAGGTAGTGCTGCACTGTCAGAGGGTCAGTACTGAGGGAGTGCTGCACTGTCTGAGAGGCAGTACTGAGGCAGTGCTGCACTATCAGAGGGTCAGCACTGAGGGAGTGCTGCACTGTCAGAGAGTCAGTGCAGAGTGAGTGCTGCACTGTGAGAGGGTCAGGACTGAGGAAGTGCCGCACTGTCAGAGGGTCAGTACTGAGTGAGTGCTGTAATGTCAGAGGGTCAGTGCTGAGGGAGTGCTGCACTGTCAGAGCGTCAGTACTGAGGGAGTGCTGCACTGTCAGAGAGTCTCTACTGAGGGAGTTCTGCACTGTCTGAGAGGCAGTACTGAGGGAGTGCTGCACTGTCAGAGGTCAGTCACGAGGGAGTGCTGCACTGTCAGAGGGTCAGTACTGAGGGAGTGCTGCACTGTCTGAGAGGCAGTACTGAGGCAGTGCTGCACTATCAGAGGGTCAGTACTGAGGTAGTGCTGCACTGTCAGAGGGTCAGTGCTGAGGGCGTGCTGAACTGTCAGAGGGTCAGCACTGAGGGAGTGCTGCACTGTCAGAGAGTCAGTGCTGAGTGAGTGCTGCACTGTGAGAGGGTCAGTACTGAGGAAGTGCCGCACTGTCAGAGGGACAGTACTGAGTGAGTGCTGTAATGTCAGAGGGTCAGGACTGAGGGAGTGCTGCACTGTCAGAGGGTCAGTACTGCTGGAGTGCCGCAGTGTCAGAGGGTCAGTACTGAGGGAGTGCTGCACTGTCAGAGTCAGTACTGAGGGAGTGTTGCACTGTCAGTGTTTCAGTGCTGAGGGAGTGCTGCACTGTCAGAGGGTCAGTACTGAGGGAGCGCCGCATACTGAGGGAGTGCTGCACTGTCAGATGGTCAGCACTGAGGGAGTGCTGCACTGTCAGAGGGTCAGTACTGAGGGAGTGCTGCACTGTCAGAGCGTCAGTACTGAGGGAGTGCTGCACTGTCAGAGCGTCAGTACTGAGGGAGTGCTGCACTGTCAGAGAGTCTCTACTGAGGGAGTTCTGCACTGTCAGAAAGTCAGTACTGAGGGAGTGCTGCACTGTCAGAAGGTCAGTGCTGAGGGAGTGCTGCACTGTCAGAAGGTCAGTGCTGAGGGAGTGCTGCACTGTCAGAAGGTCAGTACTGAGGTAGTGCTGCACTGACAGAGCGGCAGTACTGAGGGAGTGCTGCGCTATCAGAGGGTCAGTACTGAGGGAGTGCTGCACTGTCTGAGAGGCAGTACTGAGGGAGTGCTGCACTGTCAGAGGTCAGTAACGAGGGAGTGCTGCACTGTCAGAGGGTCAGTACTGAGGGAGTGCTGCACTGTCTGAGAGGCAGTACTGAGGCAGTGCTGCACTATCAGAGGGTCAGTACTGAGGTAGTGCTGCACTGTCAGAGGGTCAGTGCTGAGGGCGTGCTGAACTGTCAGAGGGTCAGTCCTGCGGGAGTGCCGCAGTGTCAGAGGGTCAGTACTGAGTGAGTGCTGTAATGTCAGAGGGTCAGTACTGAGGGAGTGCTGCACTGTCAGAGGGTCAGTACTGCGGGAGTGCCGCAGTGTCAGAGGGTCAGTACTGAGGGAGTGCTGCACTGTCAGACGGTCAGTACTGAGGGAGTGCTGCACTGTCAGAGGGTCAGTACTGAGGGAGTGCTGCACTGTCAGAGTCAGTACTGAGGGAGTGCCACACTGTCAGAGGCTCCGTAGTGAGGAGAACTGCACCGTCAGAGTCAGTACTGAGGGAGTGTTGCACTGTCAGAGGGTCAGTACTGCGGGAGCGCCGCATACTGAGGGAGTGCTGCACTGTCAGATGGTCAGCACTGAGGGAGTGCTGCACTGTCAGAGGGTCAGTACTGAGGGAGTGCTGCACTGTCAGAGCGTCAGTACTGAGGGAGTGCCGCATACTGAGGGAGTGCTGCACTGGCAGATGGTCAGCACTGAGGGAGTGCTGCACTGTCAGAGGGTCAGTACTGAGGAGTGCTGCACTGTCAGAGCGTCAGTACTGAGGGAGTGCTGCACTGTCAGAGGGTCAGTACTGAGGGAGTGCTGCACTGTCAGAGCGTCAGTACTGAGGGAGCGCCGCATACTGAGGGAGTGCTGCACTGTCAGATGGTCAGCACTGAGGGAGTGCTGCACTGTCAGAGGGTCAGTACTGAGGGAGTGCTGCACTGTCAGAGCGTCAGTACTGAGGGAGTGCTGCACTGTCAGAGGGTCAGGACTGAGGGAGTACTGCACTGTCAGAGAGTCTGTACTGAGGGAGTGCTGCACTGTCAGAGGGTCCGTGCTGAGGGAGTGCTGCACTGTCAGAGCGGCAGTACTGAGGGAGTGCTGCGCAGTCAGAGGGTCAGTACTGAGGGAGCGCTGAACTGTCAGAGGGTCAGTTCTGAGGGAGTGCTGCACTGTCAGAGGTCAGTAACGAGGGAGTGCTGCACTGTCAGAGGGTCAGTACTGAGGGAGTGCTGCACTGTCAGAGGTCAGTAACGAGGGAGTGCTGCACTGTCAGAGGGTCAGTGCTGAGGGAGTGCTGCACTGTCAGAGGGTCAGTGCTGAGGGCGTGCTGAACTGTCAGAGGGTCAGCACTGAGGGAATGCTGCACTGTCAGAGGGTCAGTGCTGAGTGAGTGCGGCACTGTCAGAAGGTCAGTACTGAGGAAGTGCCGCACTGTCAGAGGTTCAGTACTGAGGGAGTGCTGAACTGTCAGAGAGTCAGTACTGAGGGAGTGCTGCACTGTCAGAGGGTCAGTACTGAGGGACTGCTGCACTGTCAGAGGGTCAGTACTGAGGGAGTGCTGCGCTGTCGGAGAGGCAGTACTGAGGCAGTGCTGCACTATCAGAGGGTCAGTACTGAGGGAGTGCTGCACTGTCAGAGGGTCAGTGCTGAGGGCGTGCTGAACTGTCAGAGCGGCAGTACTGAGGGAGTGCTGCGCTATCAGAGGGTCAGTACTGAGGGAGTGCTGCACTGTCTGAGAGGCAGTACTGAGGGAGTGCTGCACTATCAGAGGGTCAGTACTGAGGTAGTGCTGCACTGTCAGAGGGTCAGTGCTGAGGGCGTGCTGAACTGTCAGAGGGTCAGCACTGAGGGAGTGCTGCACTGTCAGAGAGTCAGTGCTGAGTGAGTGCTGCACTGTGAGAGGGTCAGTACTGAGGAAGTGCCGCACTGTCAGAGGGACAGTACTGAGTGAGTGCTGTAATGTCAGAGGGTCAGTACTGAGGGAGTGCTGCACTGTCAGAGGGTCAGTACTGCGGGAGTGCCGCAGTGTCAGAGGGTCAGTACTGAGTGAGTGCTGTAATGTCAGAGGGTCAGTACTGAGGGAGTGCTGCACTGTCAGAGGGTCAGTACTGCGGGAGTGCCGCAGTGTCAGAGGGTCAGTACTGAGGGAGTGCTGCACTGTCAGACGGTCAGTACTGAGGGAGTGCTGCACTGTCAGAGGGTCAGTACTGAGGGAGTGCTGCACTGTCAGAGTCAGTACTGAGGGAGTGCCACACTGTCAGAGGCTCCGTAGTGAGGAGAACTGCACCGTCAGAGTCAGTACTGAGGGAGTGTTGCACTGTCAGAGGGTCAGTACTGCGGGAGCGCCGCATACTGAGGGAGTGCTGCACTGTCAGATGGTCAGCACTGAGGGAGTGCTGCACTGTCAGAGGGTCAGTACTGAGGGAGTGCTGCACTGTCAGAGCGTCAGTACTGAGGGAGTGCCGCATACTGAGGGAGTGCTGCACTGGCAGATGGTCAGCACTGAGGGAGTGCTGCACTGTCAGAGGGTCAGTACTGAGGAGTGCTGCACTGTCAGAGCGTCAGTACTGAGGGAGTGCTGCACTGTCAGAGGGTCAGTACTGAGGGAGTGCTGCACTGTCAGAGCGTCAGTACTGAGGGAGCGCCGCATACTGAGGGAGTGCTGCACTGTCAGATGGTCAGCACTGAGGGAGTGCTGCACTGTCAGAGGGTCAGTACTGAGGGAGTGCTGCACTGTCAGAGCGTCAGTACTGAGGGAGTGCTGCACTGTCAGAGGGTCAGGACTGAGGGAGTACTGCACTGTCAGAGAGTCTGTACTGAGGGAGTGCTGCACTGTCAGAGGGTCCGTGCTGAGGGAGTGCTGCACTGTCAGAGCGGCAGTACTGAGGGAGTGCTGCGCAGTCAGAGGGTCAGTACTGAGGGAGCGCTGAACTGTCAGAGGGTCAGTTCTGAGGGAGTGCTGCACTGTCAGAGGTCAGTAACGAGGGAGTGCTGCACTGTCAGAGGGTCAGTACTGAGGGAGTGCTGCACTGTCAGAGGTCAGTAACGAGGGAGTGCTGCACTGTCAGAGGGTCAGTGCTGAGGGAGTGCTGCACTGTCAGAGGGTCAGTGCTGAGGGCGTGCTGAACTGTCAGAGGGTCAGCACTGAGGGAATGCTGCACTGTCAGAGGGTCAGTGCTGAGTGAGTGCGGCACTGTCAGAAGGTCAGTACTGAGGAAGTGCCGCACTGTCAGAGGTTCAGTACTGAGGGAGTGCTGAACTGTCAGAGAGTCAGTACTGAGGGAGTGCTGCACTGTCAGAGGGTCAGTACTGAGGGACTGCTGCACTGTCAGAGGGTCAGTACTGAGGGAGTGCTGCGCTGTCGGAGAGGCAGTACTGAGGCAGTGCTGCACTATCAGAGGGTCAGTACTGAGGGAGTGCTGCACTGTCAGAGGGTCAGTGCTGAGGGCGTGCTGAACTGTCAGAGGGTCAGTACTGAGGTAGTGCTGCACTGTCAGAGCGGCAGTACTGAGGGAGTGCTGCGCTATCAGAGGGTCAGTACTGAGGGAGTGCTGCACTGTCTGAGAGGCAGTACTGAGGGAGTGCTGCACTATCAGAGGGTCAGTACTGAGGTAGTGCTGCACTGTCAGAGGGTCAGTGCTGAGGGCGTGCTGAACTGTCAGAGGGTCAGCACTGAGGGAGTGCTGCACTGTCAGAGAGTCAGTGCTGAGTGAGTGCTGCACTGTGAGAGGGTCAGTACTGAGGAAGTGCCGCACTGTCAGAGGGACAGTACTGAGTGAGTGCTGTAATGTCAGAGGGTCAGTACTGAGGGAGTGCTGCACTGTCAGAGGGTCAGTACTGCGGGAGTGCCGCAGTGTCAGAGGGTCAGTACTGAGTGAGTGCTGTAATGTCAGAGGGTCAGTACTGAGGGAGTGCTGCACTGTCAGAGGGTCAGTACTGCGGGAGTGCCGCAGTGTCAGAGGGCCGGAACTGAGGGAGTGCTGCACTGTCAGACGGTCAGTACTGAGGGAGTGCTGCACTGTCAGAGAGTCAGTACTGAGGGAGTGCTGCACTGTCAGAGAGTCAGTACTGAGGGAGTGCCACACTGTCAGAGGCTCCGTAGTGAGGAGAACTGCACTGTCAGAGTCAGTACTGAGGGAGTGTTGCACTGTCAGATGGTCAGCACTGAGGGAGTGCTGCACTGTCAGAGGGTCAGTACTGAGGGAGCGCCGCATACTGAGGGAGTGCTGCACTGTCAGATGGTCAGCACTGAGGGAGTGCTGCACTGTCAGAGGGTCAGTACTGAGGGAGTGCTGCACTGTCAGAGCGTCAGTACTGAGGGAGTGCTGCACTGTCAGAGGGTCAGGACTGAGGGAGTGCTGCACTGTCAGAAAGTCAGTACTGAGCGAGTGCTGCACTGTCAGAGGGTCAGTGCTGAGGGAGTGCTGCACTGTCAGAGCGGCAGTACTGAGGGAGCGCTGAACTGTCTGAGGGTCAGTTCTGAGGGAGTGCTGCACTGTCAGAGGTCAGTAACGAGGGAGTGCTGCACTGTCAGAGGGTCAGTACTGAGGGAGTGCTGCACTGTCAGAGGTCAGTAACGAGGGAGTGCTGCACTGTCAGAGGGTCAGTGCTGAGGGAGTGCTGCACTGTCAGAGAGTCAGTACTGAGGGAGCGTCACATACTGAGGGAGTGCTGCACGGTCAGAGGGTCAGTACTGAGGGAGCGCTGAACTGTCAGAGGGTCAGTTCTGAGGGAGTGCTGCACTGTCAGAGGTCAGTAACGAGGGAGTGCTGCACTGTCAGAGGGTCAGTACTGAGGGAGTGCTGCGCTGTCTGAGAGGCAGTACTGAGGCAGTGCTGCACTATCAGAGGGTCAAAACTGAGGGAGTGCTGGACTGTCAGAGGGTCAGTGCTGAGGGCGTGCTGAACTGTCAGAGGGTCAGCACTGAGGGAATGCTGCACTGTCAGAGGGTCAGTGCTGAGTGGGTGCGGCACTGTCAGAGGGTCAGTACTGAGGAAGTGCCGCACTGTCAGAGGTTCAGTACTGAGGGAGTGCTGAACTGTCAGAGAGTCAGTACTGAGGGAGTGCTGCACTGTCAGAGGGTCAGTACTGAGGGAGTGCTGCACTGTCAGAGGGTCAGTGCTGAGGTAGTGCGGCACTGTCAGAGGGTCAGTACTGAGGAAGTGCCGCACTGTCAGAGGTTCAGTACTGAGGGAGTGCTGAACTGTCAGAGGGTCAGTACTGAGGGCGTGCTGCACTGTCAGAGAGTCAGTACTGAGGGAGTGCCACACTGTCAGAGGCTCCGTAGTGAGGAGAACTGCACCGTCAGAGTCAGTACTGAGGGAGTGTTGCATTGTCAGTGTTTCAGTGCTGAGGGAGTGCTGCACTGTCAGAGGGTCAGTACTGAGGGAGCGCCGCATACTGAGGGAGTGCTGCACTGTCAGATGGACAGCACTGAGGGAGTGCTGCACTGTCAGAGGGTCAGTACTGAGGGAGTGCTGCACTGTCAGAGCGTCAGTACTGAGGGAGTGCTGCACTGTCAGAGGGTCAGGACTGAGGGAGTGCTGCACTGTCAGAGAGTCTGTACTGAGGGAGTGCTGCACTGTCAGAAAGTCAGTACTGAGGGAGTGCTGCACTGTCAGAGGGTCAGTGCTGAGGGAGTGCTGCACTGTCAGAGCGGCAGTACTGAGGGAGTGCTGCACAGTCAGAGGGTCAGTACTGAGGGAGCGCTGAACTGTCAGAGGGTCAGTTCTGAGGGAGTGCTGCACTGTCAGAGGTCAGTAACGAGGGAGTGCTGCACTGTCAGAGGGTCAGTACTGAGGGAGTGCTGCACTGTCAGAGGTCAGTAACGAGGGAGTGCTGCACTGTCAGAGGGTCAGTGCTGAGGGAGTGCTGCACTGTCAGAGAGTCAGTACTGAGGGAGCGTCACATACTGAGGGAGTGCTGCACGGTCAGAGGGTCAGTCCTGAGGGAGCACTGAACTGTCAGAGGGTCAGTTCAGAGGGAGTGCTGCACTGTCCGAGGTCAGTAACGAGGGAGTGCTGCACTGTCAGAGGGTCAGTACTGAAGGAGTGCTGCGCTGTCTGAGAGGCAGTACTGAGGCAGTGCTGCACTATCAGAGGGTCAGAACTGAGGGAGTGCTGCACTGTCAGAGGGTCAGTGCTGAGGGCGTGCTGAACTGTCAGAGGGTCAGCACTGAGGGAATGCTGCACTGTCAGAGGGTCAGTGCTGAGTGAGTGCGGCACTGTCAGAGGGTCAGTACTGAGGAAGTGCCGCACTGTCAGAGGTTCAGTACTGAGGGAGTGCTGAACTGTCAGAGAGTCAGTACTGAGGGAGTGCTGCACTGTCAGAGGGTCAGTACTGAGGGACTGCTGCACTGTCAGAGGGTCAGTACTGAGGGAGTGCTGCGCTGTCGGAGAGGCAGTACTGAGGCAGTGCTGCACTATCAGAGGGTCAGTACTGAGGGAGTGCTGCACTGTCAGAGGGTCAGTGCTGAGGGCGTGCTGAACTGTCAGAGGGTCAGTACTGAGGGAGTGCTGCGCTATCAGAGGGTCAGTACTGAGGGAGTGCTGCACTGTCTGAGAGGCAGTACTGAGGGAGTGGTGCACTGTCAGAGGTCAGTAACGAGGGAGTGCTGCACTGTCAGAGGGTCAGTACTGAGGGAGTGCTGCACTGTCTGAGAGGCAGTACTGAGGCAGTGCTGCACTATCAGAGGGTCAGTACTGAGGTAGTGCTGCACTGTCAGAGGGTCAGTGCTGAGGGCGTGCTGAACTGTCAGAGGGTCAGCACTGAGGGAGTGCTGCACTGTCAGAGAGTCAGTGCTGAGTGAGTGCTGCACTGTGAGAGGGTCAGTACTGAGGAAGTGCCGCACTGTCAGAGGGACAGTACTGAGTGAGTGCTGTAATGTCAGAGGGTCAGTACTGAGGGAGTGCTGCACTGTCAGAGGGTCAGTACTGCGGGAGTGCCGCAGTGTCAGAGGGTCAGTACTGAGTGAGTGCTGTAATGTCAGACGGTCAGTACTGAGGGAGTGCTGCACTGTCAGAGGGTCAGTACTGCGGGAGTGCCGCAGTGTCAGAGGGTCAGTACTGAGTGAGTGCTGTAATGTCAGACGGTCAGTACTGAGGGAGTGCGGCACTGTCAGAGGGTCAGTACTGAGGGAGTGCTGCACTGTCAGAGGGACAGTACTGCGGGAGTGCCGCAGTGTCAGAGGGTCAGAACTGAGGGAGTGCTGCACTGTCAGACGGTCAGTACTGAGGGAGTGCTGCACTGTCAGAGGGTCAGTACTGAGGGAGTGCTGCACTGTCAGAGAGTCAGTACTGAGGGAGTGCCACACTGTCAGAGGCTCCGTAGTGAGGAGAACTGCACTGTCAGAGTCAGTACTGAGGGAGTGCTGCATTGTCAGTGTTTCAGTGCTGAGGGAGTGCTGCACTGTCAGAGGGTCAGTACTGAGGGAGTGCTGCACTGTCAGAGGGTCAGTACTGAGGGAGTGCTGCACTGTCAGAGCGTCAGTACTGATGGAGTGCTGCACTGTCAGAGGGTCAGGACTGAGGGAGTGCTGCACTGTCAGAGAGTCTGTACTGAGGGAGTGCTGCACTGTCAGAAAGTCAGTACTGAGGGAGTGCTGCACTGTCAGAGGGTCAGTGCTGAGGGAGTGCTGCACTGTCAGAGCGGCAGTACTGAGGGAGCGCTGAACTGTCTGAGGGTCAGTTCTGAGGGAGTGCTGCACTGTCAGAGGTCAGTAACGAGGGAGTGCTGCACTGTCAGAGGGTCAGTACTGAGGGAGTGCTGCACTGTCAGAGGTCAGTGCTGAGGGAGTGCTGCACTGTCAGAGGGTCAGTGCTGAGGGAGTGCTGCACTGTCAGAGAGTCAGTACTGAGGGAGCGTCACATACTGAGGGAGTGCTGCACGGTCAGAGGGTCAGTACTGAGGGAGCGCTGAACTGTCAGAGGGTCAGTTCTGAGGGAGTGCTGCACTGTCAGAGGTCAGTAACGAGGGAGTGCTGCACTGTCAGAGGGTCAGTACTGAGGGAGTGCTGCGCTGTCTGAGAGGCAGTACTGAGGCAGTGCTGCACTATCAGAGGGTCAGAACTGAGGGAGTGCTGGACTGTCAGAGGGTCAGTGCTGAGGGCGTGCTGAACTGTCAGAGGGTCAGCACTGAGGGAATGCTGCACTGTCAGAGGGTCAGTGCTGAGTGGGTGCGGCACTGTCAGAGGGTCAGTACTGAGGAAGTGCCGCACTGTCAGAGGTTCAGTACTGAGGGAGTGCTGAACTGTCAGAGAGTCAGTACTGAGAGAGTGCTGCACTGTCAGAGGGTCAGTACTGAGGGAGTGCTGCACTGTCAGAGGGTCAGTACTGAGGGAGTGCTGCGCTGTCTGAGAGGCAGTACTGAGGCAGTGCTGCACTATCAGAGGGTCAGTACTGAGGGAGTGCTGCACTGTCAGAGGGTCAGTGCTGAGGGCGTGCTGAACTGTCAGAGGGTCAGCACTGAGGGAGTGCTGCACTGTCAGAGGGTCAGTGCTGAGTGAGTGCGGCACTGTCAGAGGGTCAGTACTGAGGAAGTGCCGCACTGTCAGAGGTTCAGTACTGAGGGAGTGCTGCACTGTCAGAGGGACAGTACTGAGGAAATGCTGCACTGTCAGAGGGTCAGTACTGAGGGAGTGCTGCACTGTCAGAGGGTCAGTACTGAGGGAGTGCTGCACTGTCAGAGAGTCAGTACTGAGGGAGTGCCACACTGTCAGAGGCTCCGTAGTGAGGAGAACTGCACTGTTAGAGTCAGTACTGAGGGAGTGCTGCATTGTCAGTGTTTCAGTGCTGAGGGAGTGCTGCACTGTCAGAGGGTCAGTACTGAGGGAGCGCCGCATACTGAGGGAGTGGTGCACTGTCAGATGGTCAGTACTGAGGGAGTGCTGCACTGTCAGAGGGTCAGTACTGAGGGAGTGCTGCACTGTCAGAGCGGCAGTACTGAGGGAGTGCTGCACTGTCAGAGAGTCTCTACTGAGGGAGTGCTGCACTGTCAGAAAGTCAGTATTGAGGGAGTGCTGCAGTGTCAGAGGGTCAGTGCTGAGGGAGTGCTGCACTGTCAGATAGTCTCTACTGAGGGAGTTCTGCACTGTCAGAAAGTCAGTATTGAGGGAGTGCTGCAGTGTCAGAGGGTCAGTGCTGAGGGAGTGCTGCACTGTCAGAGCGTCAGTACTGAGGGAGTGCTGCACTGTCAGAAGGTCAGTACTGAGGTAGTGCTGCACTGTCAGAGCGGCAGTACTGAGGGAGTGCTGCACTATCAGAGGGTCAGTACTGAGGGAGTGCTGCACTGTCTGAGAGGCAGTACTGAGGGAGTGCTGCACTGTCTGAGAGGCAGTACTGAGGGAGTGCTGCACTGTCAGAGGGTCAGTACTGAGGGAATGCTGCACTATCAGAGGGTCAGTACTGAGGGAGAGCTGCACTGTCAGAGGGTCAGTACTGAGGGAGTGCTGCACTGTCAGAAGGTCAGTACTGAGGGAGTGCTGCACTGTCAGAGGGTCAGTACTGAGGTAGTGCTGCACTGTCTGAGAGGCAGTACTGAGGGAGTGCTGCACTTTCTGAGAGGCAGTACTGAGGGAGTGCTGCACTATCAGAGGGTCAGTACTGAGGAAGAGCTGCACTGTCTGAGAGGCAGTACTGAGGGAGTGCTGCACTATCAGAGGGTCAGTACTGAGGGAGTGCTGCACTGTCAGAGGTCAGTAACGAGGGAGTGCTGCACTGTCAGAGGGTCAGTACTGAGGGAGTGCTGCACTGTCAGAGGGTCAGTACTGAGGGAGTGCTGCACTGTCAGAGGGTCTGTACTGAGGGAGTGCTGCACTGTCAGAGAGTCTCTACTGAGGGAGTACTGCACTGTCAGAAAGTCAGTACTGAGGGAGTGCTGCAGTGTCAGAGGGTCAGTGCTGAGGGAGTGCTGCACTGTCAGAGGGTCAGTACTGAGGGAGTGTCGCACTGTCAGAGGGTCAGTACTGAGGGAGTGCCGCACTGTCAGAGGGTCAGTACTGAGGGAGCGCCGCACTGTCAGAGAGTCAGTACTGAGGGAGTGCCGCACTGTCAGAGGGTCAGTACTGAGGGAGTGCTGCACTGTCAGAGGGTCAGTACTGAGGGAGCGCCGCACTGTCAGAGTCAGTACTGAGGGAGTGCTGCACTGTCAGAGGGTCAGTACTGAGGAAGTGCCGCACTGTCAGAGGGTCAGTACTGAGGGAGTGCTGCACTGTCAGAGGGTCAGTACTGAGTGAGTGCTGTAATGTCAGAGGGTCAGTACTGAGGGAGTGCTGCACTGTCAGAGGGTCAGTACTGCGGGAGTGCCGCAGTGTCAGAGTGTCAGTACTGAGGGAGTGCTGCACTGTCAGACGGTCAGTACTGAGGGAGTGCTGCACTGTCAGAGGGTCAGTACTGCGGGAGTGCCGCAGTGTCAGAGGGTCAGTACTGAGTGAGTGCTGTAATGTCAGAGGGTCAGTACTGAGGGAGTGCTGCACTGTCAGAGGGTCAGTACTGAGGGAGTGCTGCACTGTCTGAGGGTCTGTGCTGAGGGAGTGCTGCACTGACAGATGGTTAGTACTGAGGGAGTGCTGCACTGTCAGAGGGTAGGTACTGAGGTAGTGCTGCACTGTCAGAGGGTCAGTACTGAGGGAGTGCCGCACTGTCAGAGGGTCAGTACTGAGTGAGTGCTGCAATGTCAGAGGGTCAGTACTGAGGGAGAGCTGCACTGTGAGAGGGTCAGTACTGAGGGAGTGCCGCAGTGTCAGAGGGTCAGTACTGAGTGAGTGCTGCACTGTGAGAGGGTCAGTCCTGAGGGAGTGCTGCACTGTCAGAGGGTCAGTACTGAGGGAGTGCTGCACTGTCAGAGGGTCAGTACTGAGGGTGCTGCACTGTCAGAGGGTCAGTACTGAGCGAGTGCTGCACTGTCAGAGGGTCAGTACTGAGCGAGTGCTGCACTGTCAGAGGGTCAGTACTGAGGATGCTGCACTGTCAGAGGGTCAGTACTGAAGGGGTGCTGCACTGTCAGAGGGTCAGTACTGAGGGACTGCTGCACTGTCAGAATGTAGGTACTGAGTGAGTGGTGCACTGTCAGAGGGTCAGTACTGAGCGAGTGCTGCACTGTCAGAGGGTGAGTACTGAGGATACTGCACTGTCAGAGGGTCAGTACTGAGGGGGTGCTGCACTGTCAGAGAGTCAGTACTGAGGGAGTGCTGCACTGTCAGAATGTAGGTACTGAGGGAGTGCTGCACTGTCAGAGGGTCAGTACTGAGGGAGTACTGCACTGTCAGAGGATAGGTACTGAGGGAGTGCTGCACTGTCTGAGGGTCTGTGCTGAGGGAGTTCTGCACTGACAGATGGTCAGTACTGAGGGTGTGCTGCACTGTTAAAGGGTCAGTACTGAGGGAGTGCCGCACTGTCAGAGGGTCAGTACTGACTGAGTGCTGCACTGTCAGTGGGTCAGTACTGAGGGAGTGCTGCACTGTCAGAGGGTCAGTACTGAGGGAGCGCTGCACTGTCTGAGAGTCAGTACTGAGGGAGTGCCGCAGTGTCAGAGGGTCAGTACTGAGTGAGTGCTGCAATGTCAGAGAGTCAGTACTGATGGAGTGCTGCACTGTCAGAGGGTCCGTACTGAGGGAGTGCTGCACTGTCAGAGGGTCAGTACTGAGGGAGTGCTGCACCGTCAGTGGGTCAGTACTGAGGGAGCGCTGCACTGTCAGAGGGTCAGTACTGAGGGA